>NC_132994.1:78223318-78540136 GCF_048564905.1 Vicugna pacos
ACCAAAATGATTCCTCCATGACTTCTGTCAGCAAGTTCAGTAAGAAATTGTATGTTTCTGTTCCTCTGCCCAGATCCTACTTGGAAACAACATGGTGGCTTCTCCCCTGAGAACGAGCCTCAGGCCCAGGCTTCAGGCGCCGTGAACTCCCAGTTACAGGGGACTTCCCGCGCATGCGGTCACCACGCAATTATATAAGGTCAGGGTTTGGTTCAAAACCTATTAGAACAGTGTTTTCCACTGTAAGTTTCATGTGCTTTTAAAAGAACCCACTGATTTCATGTCTCCATCAATTCTCATTTCTTCTCCATTTTCTTTTCAAATTCATTCCCTGCCGCGTGCCCGTCCTCAGCGCGCGACAGCAGGAGGCCGCAGCGCCAGCCGGCCCCAGCAGCCAGCAGAGGGGCGACTTCCCTGTCCTCCTGGTGGAGGTCTGCAGCTCCCGCCTGCTCCGGGCATCTCACCAGCACGAGGTCCTGCCGTCTTCCGGGGCCGCGTCCACTTCTGCTCTGAGCCTGGGCCCAAGTCCAGGAACCCTGTTGTCATGAATGAGCTGGTTTGTTCTAGCTCCCAAGTCTATTTCTGAGGGCACATCTGGTCATTTGTTTTTTTAATTATCGAGGTGTATGTCCGTGCAGCAAAGTACGCACAAATCTGAAATTTACAGCTTGATAAACAAGCACGTGTACTTGTGCAACCACCCAGGCGTGAGGTGCATCCCCCTGAGCCCCAGAAGTCCCCAGACACACCGCCCCAGAATCAACACTGGAGCTCGGAGCCCGCACACCAGAGTGGGGCTGTGGACAGGCCAGTGCCCGGAGCCCCAGGAGCCCCGCACCAGGTGAGGCCTTGGCGTGTCCTTAATCACCCTGAGCGCCGCTCGCCCGGCTGCCCAGCAAAGAGGGTGCGCCCGACGTCAGCACTGCTGTGCGGATCACGCGGGATGGCGGGTGAGAGTCTCCTTCCCGCACCTGACACGTCGGGCTGGCTCCCTTCTCCCACGCTCCCCCGCAGTCTGCGCCGGCCTGCTCTCGACATTCCAGAGCCGTGTTTGCTGTCACCAAAACCAAATCAGTCGGCAAGGACACGCCCCGCAGCTGCGGGCCTCCTGGGACCATCCACCTGTGGGTGCTGAGGGGCGGTCAGACAGAGTGAATGTTTCCATTTGGAACCTCCTGGAACAAGTCACATGTGCTTGTACACGTGTGTACAGATGCCGCTACATGCACAAGCGTGTGCAGGGATGTACCAGGATATACATGTGTGTACACAGCATACGTGTGCTTTGTGTAAATGACCATGTGCACACACGTGTGTGTCATACAGGCAGGTGTGCAAATGCACATATGTTTAAGAATGGGGCTCAGAAACATTCATTTTTAAAATGTTTGTATTCTTTTGACACATTCACATTTGAGAACCTCTTTTAGAGATTTGTGATTTCTTTTGGGACCTTATGAATCAGGTTTGGTCAGTAATTTGGTGCTTTCTTGTAGATGTGTTGGTGACCTTCCTGGCCCTGAGCCCCGGGCTCTCCAGGTTCCCCATCTCATAGGCACCACCCAGTCCCCGTGTCCTCTCCCACACCTGCCAAATAGCGACCAACGCAAAATGAATTTACTAAGCGTCTTGATGGGAAAGGCTGGTTCCACGACACATGTTTAAAGGTGACTCATCTGTAGCAACGCACTGGCTGGCACGCCTGCAGGTCCTCCGACAGGTCAGCTCAGCCCGAATAAGAAACGTCACCAGCCGTGTCCCACACGCTGGCGTGTGGCCTGAGATTCTCGCCCTTAAGTTTTTCACCTTAATATTCGCTCAGATAAGATTTTGCATTTTCCTCGCTGGCTGCCTTCCCTCGGCCCCGGGTCTGTCTGGCCCAGCAGATGACAAAGCTTTAGTGGCGCCCGCCAGCTTATCCTAACCGGCCGCCTCATCCGGCCTGGGTGCCGGGGCCTGGGTGTCGGGAAACCTTCAAAGCAGGAGGCTTTCTTGCCTGCCTTGGGCTGCGTGAGCAACATCCCTGGACTTGAGAAGGGGAAAAGGCTAGGGCTTCCCCAGAAAGAAGTCATTCCCGGGGGGAAGGGCAGCTGCCCGGCAGAGCGTGTGCTCAGCGCGCACAAGGTCCTGGGCTCAACCCCCACTGCCTCCACTAAAGTAAGTAAGTGATAAATAAACCCAGTTCCCTCCCCCAGAACGAAAACAGATTAATTAATTAATTGTTTTTTAAAAAAGAGAAAGAAGGCGCCTCCATTAGCAGTGTCTGTATTTTTCTGTTCAGTACAAGTGGGGTCTTGAAAATCCCCCGTGTGGCCATTTTCCTGTTGTTTTCTTCTAAGTTCAAGAATGAAAACGGCTCTCTGTTGAGTGACAAAACCTAGTTTAACGATTTGCGTTCAAGGACTAGGACTAGATGATGAGCGAAACACACTGAACAGGAGGCGCTCCGTCGTGGCCTCCCTCCCGTCCGGTCTGCGTGGAAACTGCTGAGATCCTGTCTGTCTCCCGTGGTCCAGCCTGAGCGGAGGACGCGGCCACAGGCAGCGTCCGCCTCACCCATCACCGTTCGGACGTCTGCTTTCCTCAGCAGGCAACATCTCTTTAAAGACTGGCGTCATGTCCCATTTGTGCCCAGTTCAGCAGAGAGACTTTAGGAGCCTGGAAGAGGCCAGACACCTCCCTTTTCTTGGTGCTGGGGCTGGGGATCAGACAGAGAAGATAAAACCCTTGCTTCATGGAAATCGCTTTCTGGTGGAAGAGTTGGATGTTCAAAGTAACAAAAAAAACAGTCCACGTTACAGCATTTCAGGAAGCGCGGAGCACTGCAGAGTCAAGTGAAGCGGCGGAGGGCGGCCACAGTGCCTGAGTCAGACGCTGCTGAAAAAACCGTATCTAACCAAAAGGAAAGAGAATTTTGAAAATATTCGATTTAATATTGCCTTATTAAAATGCTCTGTTAACTGAGACATGGAGAATAAGGCAGGAGCTGTTACGTGTCTGGAAGGGAAACAATCAAGGAGCGACGCCCAGGATGCGGAGGGCGTCTGGGCGCCTCGGCACAGCGCTGCCTGCGGGGCGCCGGCTCCTGGAGCAGCGCGGAGCGCTTGGTGCCGGGCGAACTCGCTTCCCCAGCAGGTGGCTGAGAGTGGAGGCTGGAGGGTGGGGGAGACCTCACGGGGCTGGGGTGACATCTGACGGCTTCAGCTCTCTCAGGAAAGAGTCAAAGGTCATGACGGGGGACAAGAACTCTCCGAGTCACCTCTTTGCTGAAAAAGCGTCCGAACCACCCACGGCAGATCTGCATCTTCTCTTTGCTCGTCTGCGCTGTGAATAGACTGCCACCATCATTTGGCCAGGATTTATTTACCCACATTTTTTAAAATATTCTAATGATTTGAAAAATCCACATTGTTCAATTATTTTCACATTTTAGTATTCCTGGAAAGCCTTGAAGACAAAGATGGTGTGTGAAATCACACACACTCACACCACACAATGGCATCAATTGTAGCTTATTATTGTTTTGCTTCTATAGTGGACAGAAATTATTTTGCCTGAAACCACATCCCTCCCTCCATTGGTAAAGGGACTGGGCTCCTTCCGGACCATCTGCTTCTTGCAGGAGGGGTGCTCCCACGGCCCCCCACCCTCCGGCCCCTGGCGGGCCTGCTAGGCTGGGGGAAGCGGTGCTCCATGCCCCAGAACGAGGACTGGTCCAGGAGGAAAGGGCCGGCCGCCGGCCGCCCCCTCCAGAGGCCAACGCCTCCTGTCGGAATCTCCGGGGGTCGGGGTCATCGTCTTTACATTCTCCCAGCTCTCTGAGGACACGCTGCCTGAGCTCCCAGCGTCTGGGTGGCCAGCTGTGCGAAGGAAGCAATGAAGACAAACACCATATGATATCACTTATATGTGGAATCTGAAAAAAAGGACACCAGTGAACTTATCTCACACCAGAAACAGACTCACAGACATGGAGAACAGGCTTGTGATTACCAGCGGCAAAAGGGGGTGGGAAGGGGTAAATTTGGAGTTCGAAATTTGCACCCCTGGGGAGTGATGGACCTGTCAGTGATCTTGGTGGTGGTGGTGGTTTCGTGGGGGCACACAGCCAGCAAATGTCATCAAAGTGCACATCTGAAATCTGTGTAGTTTACTTTGCAGGAATCACACCACAGTAAGGATGTTTTTAAAAGAAAGAAGAAAATATAGCAATGAAATTAGCAAGAGTACGAAGCCAGCACAGAGAGAAGAGTGAAGAACAAAGACAAATTAGGGAGACATTGAGGAGAGAGAGGGAGGGGGCAGGAAGAGGGGGAGGGGAGGAGGGAGGGGGCAGGGAGGAAGGAGGAGGCAGGCAGAGGGTCTGCTGGCAGGGGCCTGCAAGGTGCCCAGGCTCCTTTCAGTGTCCCCACAGTCCTGCCATCTACCTTCCTTCTCTTCCAATAAATCCTATTTTTCATTATTCTAGATCAAGTTGGATTTCTGTTACAACTGAAAAAATACAGATTGCCACATAAATGAGACACAGAGGTGTGGTGACACAGTGAGTCGCCAAACCAGGGCTGTGTTGAAGTGACACCAGAGACCCCTGGGTTCTGCCACTGGCATTAGGGCCTCCTTCCAGACACTCTGCTGAACTGGCGACGCTCGCCCCGCCGTGCTGGTGACTCCTAGGCTTGGGCGAGTTTCTGTAGCAGGCTGATGCAGTACAGCGGGGTTCTGTTTAATTCAAAAATGGCCGTGTGTGCGCGTGGGGATGCTTGTGCGTGCATGCGTGTGATGTGCTGAAGATTTCTGCTGACGTGGAAGAATGCTAGCTCGGAGAGGGACGACAGCGAGCCCCGGGGCGTGGGCGCAGCAGGCAAACCCTTCTGGAGAAACAGCCCCAAAGGCCGGGAGCCCGTCAGCTGCAAGGCTTCCGTTTGATGGGGACCAGACTGTAGTGTTAGTTTTCTGGAACGTCGTGAAACCTTCCCCGTGTGAGAATCCACATCTGGTCCTCGTGCCGGACCACTCGGGGCCCTGGCCGGTCTGTTTTCAGCGGTTCTGTTGATAGGGATGGGTGAAACCGGCAGCCTTTCACTTTCAACAAAACACATCTTAGCTTATTTCTGAAAGGTCCTGGCAAACACACTGTGCACAGAATTGTTTCCCCTCAGCCCCTGGACTTGCAAAGCCATGTTCAACCATGTGCATTTGATTAAGTTACCGTTGGGTCTTTGAAAAAGCTCTTTATAAGAAATGTTTAATGACCAGTAATCCTTGGAAATCTCTTTCTTTGAACCAAACCTTCCCAGTTTTGTTGAAATGAAATGAAACTTGAAATCAGTGCCTTGAATTTGATTCTGCAGTTGGCACTCTGTATTTGACCAAATGTAAAACAGATCAAAAACTCCATAAGCCACATAAGTTACATGGAGAATGGGTTCAATGTTTCAGAATGCACTTTTAGTTTCACAACAACACTGTCATTGTCGCTTATGAGGTGGCATCTCCGTGACGGTGAGGTGAGTAACTGTGACTGTGTGTCTCACGAGAATCAAATGACCTTTAAACTTAGCCATGCACTGCGAGCATCCAACCGTAGTCTCAGGAGACAAGTCACAGTCCGTCGATGGGTAAAATACGAACAGAAGAACCCAGAGCTAGTGGTTTGAAGGAGGCAGTGACTCTTGCAAAGGAGTCTATCTCGGCTGCTGGGAGAAGGGCCGTGACGTCGCAGGCGGGCCTGCCGGCCCCCAGGGTGCCCGTGACCGCTCACCCGGGTCCCTCCCGGGCCTCGTCCTGCACTCCCGCCACCCCGGTGGCACCCGCCCCTCAGCTTTCTGCTGTGGCCTCAACGCCCATTTGTCTAATTAGTGCAAAATTTCCCCTGTTCTCAAACCAGATTCTGCTCTCTCTCTTTTTCTTTAACTGATGACAACAAATTTCTCTGCACCGTATTTGTTTTGAACAGCTTTACTGAGTATCAGCTGCCCCCAGGTTCATTCTTAACTGCACGATCTGGCACACACTTCCTTTGCACACCAATGCCTCCATTTCAGTGATTTCTCCACGACCAGTTCTTTACGTTTGCAGCATCTTTTTTTATAGAAGCCTAGCTGGTTCGCAATTGCGGGTTCGTTTTGGGGGTACGGTGTCGTGATTCACGTCTGCACACGCATATTCCTGCTCACTGCCGGCTTTGCTAGGTGCTGAGCGCAGGCCCCTGCGCGGCTCGGCAGGGCCTGTTGTTCGTCTGCTGCACACACAGCGCTCGGCGCCTGCCAACCCAGCTCTCCCAGCCTGCCCCCTCCCCGCCATGAGCCTCTTCTCACCCACGTTCCTACGCACTGTCTCTGCCTTGAGTTTTCCTCTTGCCGCTTGCGATTTTTTCAATATACTTTTACTGAATGTAGTGAGCTTTCGGTGCTGTGTCAGGCCACTTATAATTAGCATACACGCTTTCTAAACTCTTTTATTTTTAATCAGCACAGCTCAGTGAGATCGGTTTTCCTCGCCTGCCTCATTTACTACTATTTCCGCAGCCAGTAGAACGATGGCTGGCACACAACCGGCCTCAGTGGTCGTTACTGACAAAAGAAACCAGATCGGGGCTGAAAGGAATTCTCAGACTCAGGGCAAGGCAAGCAGTCCTGTCGGGGACAAACAGCCTCAGGAAGCAGCTGGTGCGAAACACGGGCACGGGGCTAGAGGAGAAGCGGGAGGGACGCTCTGCCGCTGGTGGCAAGGCAGGACGGCCCGCTGCCGCGGGGAACACCGGTGACTTCTCGGAGGACTGGAGAGGATCTCCACGCAGCCCAGCCAGCCCGCTTCTGAGCTCACATCCAGGAGGACTGAAAGCACGGTCTTGAAGAGACATCTGTGCACCCACGTTCGCAGCAGCGTTTCTCACGACGGCCAAGGGGTGGAGCCCCGTGTGCACCCGTGGCTGAGCGGGCAAACAGGACACGGGGGTGGGTGCGCAGCGGGGGGTTTAATGTTCAGTCCTAAAAAGGAAGGTGGTTCTAGCAAGTGCTGCCGCACAGACGGACCTGGGGGCGTGAGACCAAGTGCAGTAAGCCAGACGCAACAGACAGACCCTGTGAGTCCCCGCGAGGCTCCCAGAGGCGGGAAGCAGAGTGGGGAGGGCGGGGGGGTCAGGGCTAATCGGCACAGGGCTTCAGCTTTACGAGATGAACCGGGCTCCGGAGCCGGCGTGGCGATGGCGGCACAACAGTGAATGTGCCTAGTGCCCCTGACCAGGACTCAGAAACCGCTCGGATGTAAGCGTTATGTTTTGTGTGTTTTACTGCAGAGGAAAATGACAGCCAAACAGACAAACTAAGACGTGGAAAGTGGGGAAGAAATGAACAGGCTGAACCCAGTTGAGAGCATGACGAGTGGTGGGACTGACAAGGGCGGGGGCCAGGGGAGGGGTCTTAACAAGCAGGTGTGGCTTCAGGTGGTAGAAAATACAAAGAAACTGAGAGCGAGGAGGGACAGAGAGACGGGCGTCGGGGGGCAATTAGGAGATGAGACCCAGGGAACACGCAGTGCGATCAGCCCCGAGGACGACGGAAGACAAGATACGGGTCAAGATGCAGGCGAGTGTGCAGACTTGAAGGTCAGCGTTAAGAGACACGCGTCTCACTTCTGCTGCTCGTGCAGCTGCGGCGCGTGGCGGTCTGAGCCGCCAGGAGTGTCTGGAAGAACTGCAGGGCGGGCGCAGCTCAGGCGAGCGCGTGCCCAGCAGGCGTGAGGTCCCGGGTTCAGTCCCCAGCTCCTCCACTAAGACAAGTAAATAAAACCTAAGTACCTCCGTCCCCCCCAAAATAAAAATAGAGTGAAAAAAAGAGAAAGGACCGCTGCGTAAAGGGCAGAGAAAGAGTGCGGCGACTCACAGCCCTGGGAAGGCACTCGGGGGACGCAGGACCTGAGGCTGCTGACGGCCTCGACCGACCCTGGAATTAGCACTGAGACGTCGTCCCATTGGCTTCTGCTGTGCATGGTTTCTCAGGTCCGTGGGTGTGGGGTCATTGCTCTGCCATTCCTGTCTGTATTCAGGGCTCCTAGAACTGGACGGACGATGAATGCGAGGCTCTGGGCCTGAGAAAACCCAGCTCGGGGGCGCTGAGGTGGAGAACGGCTGCCTCACGGGGCTGGGAATTCAAAGGTCAGAGTGTAAAGACACGAAGATGGCTGCTGGTGTAGGAGAAATTCTAGGGAGGGAGCCACTGAAGGGGAGCCCTGAGCTCGGCACAGGACTTTTCCTTAAATCTTTGCGTCAAGCGTGAGGCCACCGCGCAGCCCAGCAGCAGCGGGAAGGCTGGGGTCAGTGTGACGACAGAGAGGAAGAGGCTGGGGTCCGGATTCCGAATGCACGGTGGGGAACGGCCTTCTCACGTCTCAGGTCTGCAGATGGAGCTGAAGGGTCTGAGACTGACCTTCCTCAGAATCAAGATGATTTTCCAGTAATTCAACTGCCCTTTAAAACAAAATAAAACATTCTTCAGAGAAGAGAAATAATAAGACACAGTCTGCACAGTAGTCTGTCATTCACAATGGCCAGCGGGCCGTTAAAAGAAAGATGTATGGGTTGTAGAGAAGCGGGGAGACATGACGCCCACTGAAGGGAAGTGGCGGCCTCAGCTCACTCACGGACGGCCCAGGCGCTGGGGGCAGCATGGCAAGACTCTCAATGGCCTGTCGTAAAAAGTACTAAACACGTTCCAGGAAAAGGGAGGTCGAGCAGGTGAAGAGATGGAGAACTTCAGGGGTGGCAAGGAAACTCCATGAAAGAACCAGACGAGAGCCTCACTGCCGCCCGGGCCCCAGGTCCGTGCGCGCGCTCTGCAGGGCCGCGGCTCGGCGTCAGCGCGCGGTCGGCAAAGAGCCGGGCAGAAGAGGCGAAGTGAAGCCGAGAAGACGGGCAGGCCAAGGCAGCGCCAGTTCCCACGCGTGACGGGGAGCGCCGGCCCACAGGCGCGAGCGGCTCGGCCACACGGAGAGCCAGCTGGGGCCTGTGGCGCTCAAGCCCACCAAGCAAGGGAGAGAAGGAAGCCGCCCGGGGCTCCGCGGAGCAGGGGCTGCTTCTAGGGACGAGGCAGGACGTGCACAGATGAGCCTGCGTGTCTTGTAAGGACAGAGAGCAAGGACGTGATTCACAAATGCACAAAGATGAGGTCCGTTCCAGGGACGCAGGAGCCAAAAAGCGCTCAGCGGCCGAGATTGGAACATAACCCAAAGTGCAAGAGAAACATCTATGAGCTCATACTTGTAAAAATAAACGGCAAAGTGCATTAGAGTGGGGGCAAAAAGACAACTCTGACACGCGCAGAGCTCCGGATGATTAACGCGGATGTTCTGCCTCGTCAGAGGTGGAGCGTAAGCCCTTCCTGTTTGGCTGTGGGCCACGCACAGCGATTCCTTCCAAAGAGCAAAGTGACTTCACAGGGGAGACACCTCACGGTCAGCGCCTCAGCCAGGTGGTCAGGTGACATCAGCAGACACGAGGGACGCCCCGGACGCCAGGTGAAGGACGGCCCCCACCCCCGTGTTCCTCCCGCCCGGAGCATCTGCCCCCCTTCCAGCCACGAGGAAGGCACAAACAGACCCCCACCAGGACGCATCCTGCCAGATTCCCGACCAGAACTCCCCACGAGTCTGAGAAACGCCACAGCCCAAGGGAGGCTGAGGAGAGACGACGGAGCATCCTGGGCCCCTGGATGGCGTCCCAGAGCAGAGCAGGGACATCGGGGAAAGCTAAGAAAATCTCAACTCATTATGGACGTCAGTTAATAATAATACGTAAGCCTGAGTTGCTGGCTGTGGTCAGTGGGTCACACCACGGTGCTCCGCCGACAGTAACCTGGGTGTGGCACGTGGGAACTCTGCGTTGTCTGTGCAATTTTTCTGCAAATCTAAAACTACTCTAAAATGAGAAGTTCATTTTGAAAAGGAATTCTTCAAAGCAAGCAGATTAAAAAGACATTTTATAGAGAGGACTAATGGTAAGAATGAGAACGTCTCCTTAGAAACAGTGGCGGCCACAAGAAAACACTGCTGTCTGTAAAGTGACAGAAACGAAAAGTGCCAACCTGGATTTTTATGGCCAGTTAAAATAGCTCTCAAATGAAGGCAGATTAAAGATACTTCCGCAGGATCAACAGTTGAAAGAATGTGTTGCTGGCATGCCATCATGGCTGAAGAAAGTTCTTCAGCTGGAATTTCCATTTATGAGTTTAGAAATTATGAAAACGTAGATAAGTATAAAAGGCTTTTTAACACTAATATCTTTAAAAGGTAATTGATTCTTTAAAGGGTACAATAATGCGTCGTAGAGCCGACAACACGTGTCGAACTAAAACACATCACCTGCAACAGCACAAAGGAAGAGAGGAGGTGCACGGAATCACACCGTTGTAAAGGGTTTTGTGATACGTGCAGAGTGATATCATATCAATTTAGAAGAGACTTTATTAAATTAAGGATTGATATTTATAAACCCTGTAATAATACTAAAAAACAATGTGAAGAATTACAGCAAGAAAAGCAGAAATAGCAGAAATAAAATGTTTTCCTAAAGAAATACTTGGTTAAACCCAAGCCTGGCAGGAGAAGAGGAAGAAGGGAGGGTCTGAACAGAAGACAAGGTGGCAGACAGAGAAGACGGCCGCTTCCGAGGGGAGGAGGGACGTGATCAGAAACACGGACACAAAGGAAACCTGCAAAGTTTGCGTTTGTCTTTGTCAGCACGTTAGTGACCCATCGGAGCCTCCCTGGCGTCCTCCGTCTCTTACAGACATCGCAGGTGGACTGAGCAGCCTCACATACCTACCTGTTTGAAAGGACGGCCCTTATTGTGGTGGAAGGTTTTCCAGGTAAGGAGCCAGACGCTCTCTGTCTTTAGGAAGTGCTGGCTTCCAGCTGGCTCCACTTCACCCAGTTTATGTGAGGGGTAACCATTCAGACCCCAAACTGAAACACTGTTTGTGAGCAAGAGAAGCACTTGACCTCAGGTCCCCAACTGAACGTAAAAATTATCCGGCAAGTCACTTGGCCCGAAAATAAAGTTGACCTCACACGTGGCGAGGGCCCTGTGACTAAGCTACGTGTGACAGATTTAAACTCAATACAGAGCAAAGGAATGTGCTGATTCTGTCAACATACTTGAAGCTGTGGTAACATTTAACTCGGTTCTTTTCAGACGTTTGATAGATTTTTGGAGACTGTGTCTGTTTCCTGGACTATTTTGTGGTTCACAGGCTCAGGCTAAAATTGATGGTGTACTTTTCCCTAAAACAAGCAGAGTTCAAAACAAGATTTGTCCCAGATTTAGAGACAATACGCTGTCTTTGAAGGTGACTGCTTTTCCATAGTTCACAGGTGTGCTTGTTCCCAGGGATGGCTTCTGAGCAAGACCAAAGACCCCAGAGATCTGAAGATCTGCGAGCCATCCCCTTCACCGCCTCGACCTGGCGTTCCCACCCCTCGCAGATGCGGGGCTGGGGCTGGATCCAGAAAGGGATGGCGGAGGGTCCCGTGGCACGTGATCTTGTCCCCCCACTGACCATGCAATACCACGACCACAACAAGGGTTTGGACTCAGAGAACTCAGCCTAAACCTACACCGACTCTGTGTGGAGTGGGGTATAGTCTTCACAGGGAACGTGAGGGTTAAATCAGAGGGCAGCTGTTCCAGCACAGCCCTGCTTCTAATGCAGAGCAGTGAACATTCGTTTCTAACTTACTTCTTCTTTGTGTTCTCACCTAGATTTTATGAAAATATTCTAAAAAGTTATGTAAGTCTTTCAAATTCATGTTCTAGTATGTCAGCAATGGTCATCTCAGCTCTAATGTTCATGGTTTACTGGAGATGTGGAAGCATCTTTCCATGTGCTTATGAACAATCTGCAAGTGCTTGCTCAGATGCCTTGCTCTGCGTTCAGCCGGGCTGCCCCCTGCATTGCCAAGCTGCCCCCTGCATGGCCGAGCTGCCCCCTGCATGGCCGGGCTGCCCCCTGCGTGGCCGGTCTGCCCCCTGCGTGGCCGGGCTGCCCCCTGCATGGCCGGGCTGCCCCCTGCGTGGCCGGGCTGCCCCCTGCGTGGCCGAGCTGCCCCCTGCGTGGCCGGGCTGCCCCCTGCGTGGCCGGGCTGCCCCCTGCGTGGCTGGGCTGCCCCCTGCATGGCCGGGCTGCCCCCTGCGTGGCCGGGCTGCCCCCTGCATGGCTGGGCTGCCCCCTGCGTGGCCGGGCTGCCCCCTGCGTGGCCGGGCTGCCCCCTGCATGGCCGAGCTGCCCCCTGCGTGGCCGAGCTGCCCCCTGCGTGGCCGAGCTGACCCTGCGTGGCCGGGCTGCCGGCGTGCTCTTTATGTTCTGGATATAAGTCCTTTAGCTCATCCTTTCTCCCAGTACATGGCTTGCCTTTCTCTTCTTTTTATTTTTTAATTTTTTAAAATTGTCTAAAGTCCAAATTATTAAATTTTTCCTACTATACATACTTTTTGTTTCCCGTATAAGAAATAACCACAAAATCTCAAATATTTCCTCCTATGAGTCCTCTCAGAAGTTTTATGTTTTGAGCTTTTATGCTTAGGTCTACATTCCATTTTTAACTTACTTTTGTTTATGCTGTGAAGTAGATGCCCAGGTGTTTTGCCCTCCTGTTTCTATCCAGTTGTCCCAGCACCACTGGTGAAAACATTGTCACGTCTCTCGACTGGTACTGCTGAACGCGTGATAAGCCAAGCGGCCGTCCGTGTCTTCTTTCCTTCCCAGCGGTTCCTCTGATTGGCGAGTCTGTTCCGTCTCCAGCGCCCTGCTCTCCTGATGACGGCGTCTTCAGATTAAGTTTCAAAATCTGATGCCGTGAGATGCACAGGTTTGCTCTTCTTTTAGCATTGTTTGGCTCTTTAGGTTCTTTGTATTTATAACTAAATTTTAAAATTAAATTTTGACTAGGATTGCTTTGAGTCTATTGGCCAAAAAGGGCAAAGTTAACAGTATAACAACAGTGAGGCTTCTGATCCAAGAACCACAGGTACCTCTCCACGTGCTCACGTCTTCTTTAACTCCTCTCAGCAGCCCTACGTACTTTCTCAATCCCTAAGTATGTCATACTTTATGCTGTTGTAAACAGGGCTTCAATTTCAAATTCCTATGGAAGTGCATAGGAATTCAGCTGATCTTTGCATTTCTGTGTTGTGTGTTGTGACCCTATTAAACACATTTACAAGTTCTAGTAGCCATTTTGTAGAGTCTGTAGAGTGTTTTATTTGCATGATCAGGTCATTTATAAATAAAGATGTTTTTACTTTTTTTCCAATCTGTACACCACCTTTTTGTTACCTTATTACGTGGGCTATGATATGGACTTTTTGGTGGAAAGTTTTCAATATTATTTCTAAAATGTATAAAGGACTTTTCAGGTTTTCTATTTCTTCTTAAGTCAGTTTTAATAATTTGTGACTTTCAACTAATGTGTTTATTTCATGTAATTTGTCAAAGTCATTGCTGTAACACAGTACATAAAATGCCTTTATTATTCTTTTAATATCTGTAAGATCTTGGAAATGTTTCATCTTTTACCCCCCATATTAGTAAATAATATCTTCCTTATTTTTTTATTCAGCCTTGCTAGAGTTTCACAGATTTTATTGACCTTTCGAAGATCAAGTTTTTGGTTCCACTGATTTTTCTGTTGTTTGTCTATTTCCTATTGAATTCATTTTTCACTCGTTTTAAAATTTTTCCTCCTTTCTACTTCATTTGAGCTTATTTTAATTTACTTTTTTCATTTCATAGGAAAATAATGATTTTATTATAATCATTTCAAATTCTAAACATCTTTTTAGTAGTATCTCACAATTTTGGAAATTCTGTGTTTTACTTCTGTTTACTGGGAAATATGTGCTAGCTGCTCTCATAGTTCCTTCAGCTCATGAATTACTTAAAAAGTATTTTGGATTATTTCCAAGTATTTAGGGATTTTTCAGATAGCGCTGTGTGATTGATTTCTACTTAATGCCGTTATGGTGAGAGAATGCATTCTGTACAATTTTAAGCATTTTTTATGTTTTGAGATTTGTTTTATAGCCCAGAATGTGACTGTAATGTTTGGTGGATATTTTATGTATAACAGAAAAGAATATCTCTTCTGCAGTTTTTGGCTGGAACGTTCTATAAATGTCAGTCAAGTTTATGTGATTAATAGCATTGTTTCCATGTTATATAATTTTCTAAAGACATTCTTAAGACAATTTAATCTGATAATATTTTCACGTGAAACTCTTAGGGAATAGATCGCAGGGTGACACTGAGCTCAGATTCCTCGGTCATGACTCTAGGAACGGGTGACCAGAGGACACAAGAGAAGAAATGTGTTGCTCAGACACAATCAACAGCAGCAGCAGATTTCTGTCGCCGTCAATTCAGCCTTCAGGCATTTGTTAAGAATCCACTGGGTTGCAGTCCCGAAAGGCTTAGTTTTCAGTCCGTCATGATGGAAGACAGCAAACGTTGCCATGGACGGACGGGGAGAGAAGGGAGCCTCGTGCACTGTGGGTGGGAGTGTAAACTGGTGCAGCCGCTGTGGAGGCCAGTATGGAGGCGCCTCAAAAGCTGAAAATTAGACTAGCATATGGTCCGGCAGCTCTACTTCTGGGAATATATCTAAAAGGAAGTTAAGACACTAACTTGAAAAGGCAGCTGCACCCTTGTGTCGATGACACCGTTACTTACAACAGCCGAGACATGAAAACAACCCACGTGCTCATCAGTGCGTGGCCAGGCAGAGAAAACGTGCTGTACGAACATGCACTAAAATATCACTCAGCCACTAAAAGGAGGAAATCTCACCATCCGCAGCGACCTGGGTGGACCTTAAAGGCATGACGCTAAGTGAAACAAGCCAGAGAAGGAAATGCTGTGCGACCTCACTTCCATGCGGACTGTACTTAAAAGAAAGACTCGGAGAAAAGGGGTCAGACTCACGGTTACCAGAGGCGGAGGGGGGAGGGTTGGGGATTGGAGAAAGGCGGCCAAAAAGTGCAAGCTTCCAGGTTTAAGATGAATAAACACGGTAGGTGTGACACAGGGCACGGTGAGTGCAGTTACCACTGCGCACGCCGCGCAGGACGGCTGTTCAGAGAGGAGGTCCCAAGAGTTCTCGTCACAAGGAAAAATCTTTTTCTTTTTCTGATTGTGTCTCTGTGACCTGATGAATGTTCTCTAACCTACGGTGGCAATCGCTTCACAACGTATGTAAGTCAGACCATCAAGCTGTATACCAGAAACACGCGTAGTAACGTATGTTGGTCATTTCTCAATAGAACTGAGGGAAAAGCCACTCAAAATCACAAAAAATAAAAGTTTAATACTTTTGAAACGGAAACACCTTGAGTTTTGCATTCAGCAATTTCTCCAGTGACTTCTGCTAAATCCACGGCAGTGTTTTCTTCCCTGCAGGTTACGTATTTGGAGTTTACCACAGGCTCGGTTAATCGGAGCACCACCGTTCAGAGGTAGCTATATCCGCCCACAAGAATCCACCGAGGCCTTCCCACGAGGCTGCTAAGAGAGACGGGCGTTTGCTCTTTGCCCTTGGACGTGAACCTGGGACCATCTGGGAGAAACCCATCCCCAGGTAAACTGCATCACAAGGGCTCCGACAAGTCAGAGACACAGGCAGGTGAGACCAGATCCCAGTGGACACGTGCTCCCGAGTCAGCTCCACCTGCAGCTGCAGACGTGCCCCACGGTCCCCAGAGCAGGAGCCGACGCAGTTACCCCTTCCTTCCCTGAGCAGCGCGAGCTGTTTCCAACCCACCGCCTGCAGCTGTAAGAGTCCTAAATGAGGCGACCCTGGCGCTGCCCAAAGTCCTGGGCCGTGCAGGGAGCGTTCATGTGTGTTCTCTGCGCTGCGGGCTCCTGAGACGGCGAGTGTGCGCCACTCAGCTCACCTTCGCGTCTTCGCTGATAAACAAATATCTGCTCCTGAGGTCGTGCTTCCTAAAATGAAAATGTGAAATAAAAGTAAATGAATTATTGAAATTCATGCAGTGTATAGTCAGGCTGGGTAGAAAGTAGTTGCCCGCATCCTGGGTGAATTATTCGGAACTGCTCTGCACGTTTCCTCTGTAGAAATCTCTGGTTGAATGCAGCAGACACTTTGACTCGCAGTGTCCGCGTGCCACCAGGCACATTAGATGACAGCCTTCCTCTGAGATACTTGGTGTTGGTTGCATCTTGCAGGACGAGTCTGAGGTCATGGGCCATGAGGTAGGGACCCTTGGTGCCCCCCTCCCCACGCCTGGCTGTGGTGATGGGGTTCACGAGGAGTCCCCTCCCTCCTTCCAGAACCCCCTCTGCTTCAGCTCTGACAAGAACCTTCCTCTCTGGAGGATGCCCGTGGACAAAGACCGTCTTCCATAGAGCTCATTCCAGCTTCACCCACGGGGAAAGCAGGGGAGAGGCAAACAGGGACTCCCCTCCACACACCTCCCTTTATTCCTCGTCCTTCCCCCACCAACTTCCTGCACTTGGAATACTCTCCAGCCCTAAGATGCAAACAAGTCATACTTGGCCAGGTCCTGGCCCCAAGATGACTATTTATGGGCTGAATTCAAGCTCTAGTCCACTGCTTCATGAATCGTGCTTAGAAAAGGAAACAAGCCAGGGGGTCTTCTGTTCAGTTATCAGCCTGAGCCCTGCTTGTCACTCTGCAGTGAAGACCAAGGGTCTGTGCCGGCTGCCCCCAGAGATCACAGGAGCCACCACAAAACCCTAAGTTACGGTTCCCTTGTGCCCTTTCTCTTCCGTCTGAGTTGAAATGAAAAGGAAAACACCAGAGCCACAATCTCCATCCAGAAGAGTCGTGACGGCAGAAAGGTGGTGAGCTGGGGGAGGAAGGAGGGCAGACCACTTTGCAGCATTTTAAGCACATCGGCAGTCTCACAGGAAGAGCTTGCATCTGGCTCAGTTATGCTGGAACACTCTATGCATGATCCAAAGCCTTATTTAACACAAATTTTCAACGGCAGCGAAAGATCTCCATGTTCTTGTGTATTTGTCTAAGTTGAAATGTGAAGAAAGGATATTGACAGAGCCCTGGCCTCTGGTCACTAATTTCACATCATCGCTCTTTGTAGCCACTGCTGATTCTGCTTGGACCATAGATCTAGCAGCGAAAAATGAAATTAGAGCCATTGGAATAAAGAGCTACGGACAGTTGAGCCATCGGAAACCCAGTAAGAAGTCTTCATCTCTCTCCGCTCTCAGCCCCTGCTACGGTGCTTACTTTTTCTTATGCTAGAGCTGAACAATCTCAAATGCCAGCAGCAAATGTAAAAACAAATAAAAAAGCTATCTCTTCACTAACTGCAATGAAGACAATCTCTTTATTACTTTTTTATTTTTACAAACAAACAGAAACCAAAAACATGATACGAGTGTCGAGAACCGGTTGACTCTCAGTAGACAGGCAGGAATCCCTACAAATGCCGAAACGACAGATCCCGCCCCTGTGAAGACACCGCCACATCACAGAAGGCAGAGGGCGGTCCTCAGGGGTCCCCTTCGTCTTCTCAGTGAGCGAGGTTATGCCATCCATGCGCGGGAAGGGCCCCCTACACTCCGTACGTGCACTTCCTCAATATTTCATCGCTTGGCTCCTTAAAAACCATCTCATTCTTACAAATGGAACGTATCTTTAGTTTACTCTGTTTCACTTTTACTGGCCCCTCAGCCTCCACACTTTGAGGCTACTGTTTGGTGACCTGGGAGCCTCTGAGCCGTCAGAGCTGGCCGTGCCCTTTGGAACGTTGGCCAAGTTACCTGCAGCTGCTTCCTGGGACCCCTTCAGAGACTGTGTTTTTATCGGGGGCAATAACCGTCAGCCACAAAGTCTAAAGTTTAAAATCCACGTTAGAAACTAAATGCAGCCTGTGAGGAGGGGAAGCCACTTTATTCAAAATGTTTTATAACTTGGTCTGCAAATAGCATGATGAAAACTTACTCTTATTGGGCACACATGTAGCAACCCACAACTCCTGCTTTCCGTAATTTCAGAATCCTTAGCTTGAATAAATAAAGGAAAATGTCAGTGTGATACAATGGCATGCCAGCCTTACTGGAAGGCAAGTTTCAGAAATAATCATGTCCTCAGGCTTAGGGAAAGAGAGAACTCAGAAAATGCAGCTTGCTTCCTGAAGATCATCCCTTTTTCGACATACGCTGCTCTCTGATTTTTCCCCTCATTCTTACATCTTTAGAATAATTGAAAAAGCTAATTTCTCGTTCAGGATGCAAGGGTTGCTGGTGGTGAGAGAAACCTGGTAAGACCAGCAGTTGCCCTCCTAGAAAGGCCTGCTGCTCCGCTGGGAAGTCGGGACACCCCCAGTCCCACAGTCTGGTCCTCCCCTCCGCCGAAAGGCCACAGCCGCTCTGACCCCAGGCCCAGCAAGGCCGTGCCCGTCCGGACTACAGGAGGGGTTGGCCCACAATTCCAGTTCAGACATTGTTTCCCACGAGTCTGGTTCAAACGCATGGAGTCCAGCAGGAGAAAAGCCAAGCGCTGAAGGCCAAGGTGGGAGGTGACTGGACGGTCCTCCAGGCAGAGGGACTGCCAAGTAGACGGAGAGGCAGGAGAGGAGATGGGGACCTGCTTCTGTTTGTGACGGGGCTGGGGGTGTCACGGGAGGAGCAGGAAGCTTCCAAGAGCAGGAAGTGTGAAAATCGCCATCTCCAGCGTGCTGCAGACCACGTGTGTGGACTTCTGGTCTTCACTTTATTTTTCCCTCAAATTCCTGCAGTCGGTATCATTGTCCCCATTTCACAGACTCGGTGGCGTCTCGTGCTGCTCCGACACACTCAGGGAGGGAGTCCCAGTCTAGGACCAGGGTCGCAAGAGCTAGTCAGTGCTCTTAGAGCCACAGAAGAGGCAGTAACCGTGGAAGCCAGCGAGGCCAGGAGAAAAAGCGCGGGTCGCGATGACTGCCTGATACGAAGCTGAGCAACGTGGACACGCCTTTTTATTCGCAGAGCAGGTCAAAGGCGGGTGAATACCTGCGAGTCCGTATGGTTCTGCCTAATTAAAATAGGGACCGTCTTCGCCCCTCTGGGGAAGCGTGGTTGATGCGGAAGCCCCAGTGAGCGGCTGGTCACGTGGGGCCTGCCTCGTCGGCCTTCCTCGGGCCCCAGGACCCCGCGCCCGCTGTCCTCAGGATGGCTGCTCTTCCTCGAGCTGCACCTTCACGTCCCTCAAGTTTCTGCGGCCTCCAGTCTCCCACTCATGGCCGTCGGTTTTCATCTGTTTTTAAATTACAGAGACTCATCACCTGCAGTAACTATTTCTTGTTAACAGACTGGATCTTCTCATGACAGTTGGACGTGGAACACACACCACTGGGAAGGCACTCGTGTGCGTGTGCCCCTCCTACTCCCTCCAGGAGCTCCGTCAGCCCGGGACCCTTTATTCCGTGCGTTCACATGAGCTGCTGCCCCCTGAGTCGCATCCCTCTGGAAGCTTCTGGTACGTTTAATGCGTCTTGATGTTTCCATTCCTGCTCATGCTTCTGGGTGGATGGCTCTTTCCCTGGGGGCCAGAGGCCCTCACGGCTCCATTGGAGAGTGTGTAGCTCTCTGCACTTCACCTGCTGAAGAAACACCTTAGCACTTTACGTGTGAATCTAAACGCCCTCCCGAGTCACCAGCCACCTTTTAGAATCATGCCCGTCAGACTGACGGTGCTGCCGAGATTTTGGGCGGGCTCGTGGTCCTCGCACGGCGATCTGTTCTCAACAGCCACCTTGGGAAGTCCCTGATTCCAAAGAAAGTGTTTCCTAGAGTTACCGCTTTGCTGATCGTTTCCTGTGACGTGAATGCTTAGCTTCCCACTGCGTTAAAATGTGTCCTTCTTTCACGCTTCCCATTGGGCACTGCGTTCTTGAAGCTGATGTCACTGCTCTGTCTGATAACTCTCGAAGCTTCTAAAATTGCCAGACCCACTCTTGGAAAGTGTGGTTCAAATACTACACCTTGATATTCCATGAGCAGCCGTACATCGCAAACCTCCACCTCCATAAAAAATTAAATGAGTATAATTTATTGAGGATTCCTTGACATAATTATGGCTTTTTGAAAGAGAGGAAAATTTTGTCTGGAAAGTGGCAGTCCAAAAAGGGGGAAAAAGACTCCAGGGCGTCCACCTGACTGCAAAGACCATGATGAAACCTGCTCGAGAAGTCTGCATGCAGCACGACTGCTATTTTTGTCCAGAGTTCAGACAGACCTTGGCTTTCCCTAATTTAAACATCTCTGGTGAAGTGGCTGGGCTCGGAGTCCAGGTCCCGCAGTGGCGGAGATGTCTTTTCCACGTGGGCGCGGAGGACGGGCGGCCGCGACTTGGTGGGAAGGCTGCGCTGGCCTTCGCTGGTGTCCTCCCTGCGCCGCGCCCCGCGCAGGCGCTCTGCTCTGCTTGTGCTTGTGTTGCGGCTTCCCCCTCACGCTCCGCGCTTGGCGGAGGTCTCACTGGGCTACTTTATCCCACCTTTATCCTTCCATCCTGTTTCTTCTCATAGACCACAGATGTGGACCTCACCTGCCATCTCTGCTCAGCACCCCATCCTGTCCAGGTGTCCCCCCTCCACCCCCACCCTCACCCCGCCTCCTGCATCCTCTGCATCACTCCTCCCCTGTAACTGATCCAAACCTCTGAGTCCTACAGTCTGGGAGCCATTAGAACTATCACTCCCCAGACTTAAGTTCTGGTGGTCCTGACACCCCAGGGAGCAGCCACACTCATCCCCTGTCCCCAGAGTTTCCGTCTTATCAGACCAGGACTCTGTTTTATGTTCTCTCCGGCTCCTTCTGAGAGGCTGGACACCACCGTGTTGTTGGAAAGGCTCACTTCAACCCACGATCACGCACAGCAGAGCCCACGGTCCTCTGGGCCTGGCGGGTCCTCCTGTGCCCCCTCCAGGCTCCGCCCTCACCCGCTGCCCCGTGTCCCTCTGGGCTCCCGGGGGCTGAGGCCCGTGTGCCATCAGGTCTCAGATCACACCTGCACCGGCAGGCTCAGGGGTAAAGCCACAGGCCACACTTCACAGGTCAGGACAGAGCAGAGACCGTTCATTGTTGGCGTGTTAACTTGTAACATCACCCGGTACAACGGAACACTCCTACGAGGTGCAAGACACTTTAAAGTGACAAAGATGAGTTTGCGTAAAAAGTGCAGGAGTGTGTGTGAGGTCACGGGTCACGGGGCAGAGCACAGACTGAAACTCAGCACAGGCGGCGTCTCCTGGAAACGGCGCGCGGCAGGGGCGGGGGGGCCCCCGGGGCCGCCGAGCCACCTCTCACTGCCGCCTCTGCTCTGCCTCCTCGGCTTCCTTCTGGATGCTCTGTGGTCACATTCACTGTCAAAGGCAGAGACGACAGGTGTAAACCACGTGTGGTTTTCCAGGGCATCTGATCCTGATGGGAGGACCCGAGAGGCAGACATCCCTGGGGTCTCCCAGACACCCACGCAGACCCCTGCCAGAGGAGAGCCTTAGTGATCGGAGGACAGCAGCATGGAAAAGAAGGGGTGGGCCGAGGGGAGACCCCCTGGCCGGGCCTGAGCCGGCTGGCGTCCAGGCGGGGCAGCGGGGCGTGCCCAGAGCCAGCGCGCTGAGCCCAGGCATGTGGCCGGAAAGAGCTTGTCTCTTTTTCCCCGCGCAGGACCCTCTCAGGGCAGCTGTGACGGCAGATGGAAGTGGCCTATAGGATGATTTTCTTGACTTCGTGCCCACGCCGAGTGAATTACGGGAAACACCAGACAGATTTTTATAAGTACCACAGGCATGTCTGGTTTTCCAAGCTTCAGCAAAGAATGTTTTTTTCCGTGAACCATATGAAACAGGCTTCATAAAAGTACAGCAAAGCAGCATCTTGATTCATTTGTGCGGTGATTTTGCTTTTCCGAAAACAGGTCTTAATTTTTAAGCCTCGTCAATGTTCATGCACTTAATGTGTAATTAACTCAATGAATATTAAGTCAAAGGGTTTCGTTGACAGTTGGGAGAAATTTGGCTTATGGCATTTTTGTTAAGATGGTGGGTTCACAATACTTTGACTTTTCATACAATTCAAGAAGAAATTATGAATAAAACACAAGGAAAAACATGCTGCCCAACATGGGCAGGGCCCGAACAGCCCTGGACATAAAAAGGGCAACACGATGAACAACCCAGCGTGGAAAGCCAGCCCCCGCGTCTGCGTGCCATCTTCCGGCGTGCTGCGAACGGACCGTAAACAAAAGTTTGAAATAAAAACCATCATTTGCTACTGTCGCCCCGTCTGAGAGGCACACAGAGGGAGTTCAGGCTGCAGACGAGGGTGTATTTGTACAGACAGACATGCCCGTGGACACAGCCCGCAGGGCTCAGGCAGGTTGACCTGGGCCCCTATGCTGTCCTTCCCCTGGCATTTTTTTCAAAGTATAAAATAAAGCCTCGCTAAGTTAGCAAAGATGAATATTTTCTGTATCTGTGCTGGGCAGACATCGTTTCCCTCATGCCTGAGGTTGCATTTTTACTCTTCCAAGTCCAGGACTATCGCTAAAGGTGAGCAGCCCCCGACCCCGCCGCCCTCGGGTCCCAGAAGGCGCAGTCTTGCAAGGGTCCCGCGCTCAGCAGAACCGAAATGACGTCAGAGTGGAAAATGGGGCGGATACCGATCGCTCCGAGAAACCTTTTCTCGTCAAAGTGGCGCATCTCTTTCTGTTGTTCTCATCTGCTTCTCAACCTTGTAGGAAAAACCACAAGTAGAGAGAGAGACGGGTGGCGCGTCGCATCGCGTGCCGGGCTGCACAGACTCTGCGATCCTCCTCCGACCGACCAGCAAGTTCCCAGATCGCTGGCAAGGACCAGATGAGGCGCACGGGCCACAGTGGAGCAGAGAAAGCGCCATCAGAGCCCCGCTGCTGGGGACCCCGATGGCGGGTGAGACGATGCCCCATCGCCGTCCTGGGGGGCTATGACCGGCGTGGAACGCAGACACCCTCCGCCGTGCGGACGGAGGCAGGTGTGTCTTGACTGGGGCGAGGGGTGAGGGAGGACACGCCCCGGGTCCACGGGACCATCACGTCTGTCACCCTTAAACTTCAAGGCTGTGGACCAGCTTGGCCTTGCTGACTTAGGAATCCCAGCGGCGGGATCTTCAGAGACACTGAGCCGAACACGCGCGCCGCCGCCCTCTGCTCACCGTCCCCCAGGACCTGCGAGGTCCCCAGATGCCGTCCCCCGAGAGTCCAGGTTAGGGGACAAACGAGCACCCCAACAAACACGCCAACTGGAACAGGAGCAAAGATGGAGGGGAGCCCGGGACGCGTGGGACGAGGCACAGGATGCGCGGGGCCCGGGCAGCAGCCGGCAGGGCCGCGGGGCGTGCTGGTGTCCGGCAGCCGCGGGGGCAGCGCGCCACGCATGGGGCGGCTGGAGCTGCGAACCACATCGCCTCAGCTTTGGGGCCGGACGCCCACGACCGAGCATCTGCAGAGCGTCTGGAGCTCCCGTGTCCTTAGAGAAGCTGCTGGAAGGCGCCACCCGAGGGGCCTGGACACCTCAGCGCGTCAGCGCTTCCTCGCAGATGAAAGGAGGTGCGACCACAGGACATTTGCCGTCTTGCTAAACGCGCACCATCTCCCTGAGGCTTAGGTAGTGATTTGCTTTCCTTACACGAATAAACAGCTTGAGTTTGCGGGGAGACCCTGCGCTCGGCGTGTTCCCGTGAACTCGCACTGTCGCAGCACCGAGCTCGCCACCCCGAGGCTGCACCCGGTGTGCGGCCACGGGGGCTGCTCCGTCCCTGCGGCGGGAGGAAGGGGCCCTGCCTGAGTGTAAACTGGGCCGATCTTTGAATTCAGTCAGTGCATTAAGTCACTCAGATGCTCATGACAGACAGTCCCTCCTGCAGAGGAGAACTCGGCTCCCCACAGTCCGCACGTGGCACCTGCAGTTACAAAAAAGTCCTTCTGAAATGCGTCCTCCACACAGCTGGGTCTTTTAGTCCCGTCTGCGCTCAGTCTCCCTGGACCCCGTGACCGAGCGACGTCTCAGTGGTTCTGGGGGGTCGTGTGTAGAAGAGAAGTGACCCAAATCAGACCAGGATTTGTGACCGGCTCAGGATGACGCTGGTAAAGTCACATGAACTCCAAACAGGCAGCTCTGTCGTGGACAGCGGGGCTCCTGGCTTCTAACAGAGACCTGCCTCGTGCGGTGTGCGAAGCAGAAAAGGCCTGGGCAGGCGGCGGGCCCCCCATGAACTTGGGAGGTCTCTCACGAGTCTGAACCCCGAGTCCTCTGTCTGAGGAGACTGCGCCCTGCGCGTTCCTGCGGACGCGGGTGTCACAACCCCAAACAGAAATACGAGCGTTCGCTGACCTGCCTCTGTCTCTCAACACCGGGCGCTGGGGAGACGCCTGATGCCCCGGGTGCTGGTCGGCCTGGTACGCGTGGCGCCGCGGGGCCGGGACCAACACACGCGCCTGCGCCTCGTGGTCCGCGCTCAGTGGAGGGTTTGCGTGAGCAGCTGTCTGCACTGGGGACATGGGTGGCTGCCTCCAGCATCAGCTCTGCCCTGGATGAGTTGCAGCATTTTTATTTCAGTGCCCCGGTTCCTTCGAGCTCTGAAACACCAGGAACCGCTCCAGCTTTAGCTCAGACGACAAACAGGGAACCACACTCTGCTGGGCGCCTTTCCCCCCGGCTCACGGATGCTGTCCTCATGCTCTGGGTCCGCGTCCCCGGAGCCCTGAGACGTGCCTGTCCCTGCCCCTGACGGGCGAGTGGGCCTCACGGCAGAAGGTCCAAGGTCCACATCACAGAGGGGGACCTGGACTTGGGGATGCGCAGAGACACTGGGGGACCACACACCAGATGGAGGTTCCTGTGACAACGCAGTTCCCAAGATGCTGTCTCTTCCTCAAATTTGAGTTTCCTGTAGTACAAGCTTTTCAAGGGAGTCACAGATAGGAATGCTAGCCCCAGGATAAACAGCTTTCCGAATGAACGTTTAACATAGTGCCTTTTT
Organism: Vicugna pacos; assembly: GCF_048564905.1. Classification (NCBI taxonomy): domain Eukaryota; kingdom Metazoa; phylum Chordata; class Mammalia; order Artiodactyla; family Camelidae; genus Vicugna; species Vicugna pacos. The sequence goes on from NC_132994.1 coordinate 78,248,368, forward strand.
GGTCAACGTGTTTAGCCATTATCCTGTCAAATTACAGAGGAAACTCCAGCAGTTTTGAAACACTGCCAGGCGTTTAAACTTCCCTCTATTCTGATGCTTTGCTTTCCGAACGACAAAGGAGAAGAGGACTGATTCAGGGTAAGCGGTCGCTTAGCACTGAGTCATTAAACCTGTGTTTCCTGGTTTCATCCATAAAAGGGATCTGATCACAGAAATTCCCTCAGAGGGAATTCGCAGCTGACGCTGCGAAGCTTTTAAAACAGTAACTGGAACAGAGTAGCTTCCCAGGAGATATTTTTGTCATTCAGGGTTATTAAGACAGTTGCTCGCACATTAGTGACCGTCTCTTGCGTCTGGAGACGGTGGCTCTCAGCTACTCCGTGTGCGCCGCGGGCTCCTTCCAAAGCAGCGAGAAGGTGCGGGAGACCCCAGTTAGCGCAGCTTCTGAATCTGGTCTGGTGCTGCCCCCACCGGCCTCTTCCGCCAGCTGGAGAGGCAGACGAGGTGCATCCGGGCACTTCTTAGAATCTCCCCGGTGTCTGGCCCCTAAGCAAATGTGGGGGACACCCTGAGTCCCTGGCACTGAGAGGGACCTATCACTGAGCTCAAAATAACAATCATAATAAACAGCTAATGTTCTAGAGATGCTGTGTTGGAAAGAAAGCCGATCTCCAAGGCCTTCCCGCCTGGCGCACCCCAGCCTGGAGCCCCACAAGTCTCCACGTTCGTTTGTCCGTCTGTCCCCGCCCCTCGCCGCTCTCACCTGGAGCCCAGGGAGCACTTGGGGGCCGAACAGGAGGCTTGTCAGTCAGCAGAGGGGACACTTCTGTGAGATAGAAAATGCCAGGCCTCGGGCCTGGAGGTTCAGCCTGGACACCAGGAGGGCCTTCCTTTTGGGGAAGAGAAAATGAAAGATTGAAAAGCAAACAGTCGCGAATCCCCAACGGGAGACGGGCTCCCCAGTGTCCGCCAGGGGCAGTCACACCGCGGTCCGCGGGGCACCGGCCACCGGCCCTGGGCTGAGCCTGGACCGAGCCCCGAGTGCCCGGCCCCCTCCAGCCTCTCATTCCCGGGGCAGAGGAGCACCACGTGGCTTCTGCCCACGCCAGCCGAGGCTGTTCCAGCGAAACCTCCAGATCTTTGCTGGATCCTTTGGTCAGGCCCTGGACCCGACTCCGGACAGCGGCCTCGCGTCTTCACTCGTCACACGCGTGTGTGCACAGGACTTGGGTGAAGCTGCTCCCGCCAGCGGGGCGCCAGGGACGGAGCTTCCACTGCAGCACGTCCGCAGGGTCCCTCCCCAAGGCGAGTGTGGAGTGGGGTCCCGAGCGGACCCTGAGCTCCCACTGGTCGGTCTCTGCCTGTTTCCCAGCTTCCCACTCTGCCCTCTCCCCCCACAGCCTTGGGGGGACCCCACATCAGAGCCACTGTCCCGTCCTCGCCTCTGCCTCCACTTTGGACGCGGTCAGGGCTGAAACACCCTCTCCACGTTTTCATAGAACCAGCGTCCAGAGTGAGACCCAGCTTCAGAAGTATGCAGACGAATTACATGTCTCTGTTAATAACCAGTCACTTCTCTTACACTGAGCTTCCCTCAAACCTGTACACCACGTCTCACGCGACCTTGTAGAAGAAAATGCTTTTTGAGATAATGGAAGGCTTCGAAGTAGCATTTTGCAATAAAACTAGTGTGGAAGTCTGTATTTTTGTAGTCTGTATTTTATTAGGCTGCACATTTTTGTGTGTGTGGAGGACTGAATATTTGGAGTATATAAATTGAACGCCAAGTTCCTATTTCCTGTGCTGAATTAAGTACATCGCCCGTTTTAACTCATCTGCACCCGGTGGTTTATACTAGGCTGTGCTTATCCGGCTGCTTTGTGTAACTACGTAATCTTGAAATGTCACCATAAACGCATCAAGTGACCCAAACGAGAACCGGTGTGTCTGCTCTTACATAACCAAGTCTAAGATCATCATTCCACACTTGGTTAAAGCGCTTGGTTTTTCACCTTTAAGCCAAGGGGGCAATTACCCTGGTGGGCCTGACTGCATCAGTCTGCGGGCTCGGCCAGGAGCCGTGGACCAGGAGGGCCCCTGCCCCAGGCTCCCGCTGCTCCCGGCCTCCCCCCACTGCTGTTTGGCTCCATGGGTTTCACACCACTTCCCCGGCCCACAATTCAAAGCTGGTTTCTTTGGTTAACTCCCCTCTTCTGGGGACTCTGATGAGCCCCTCCATCTACTTGCTTCTGCACAGATTTGCCGGAACCCACGCTAAGGCCCCAGAGATAAGCGTGGTGCTCCTTGTCCCCTCAACATTCCAAGGCCGCAGGGGACACGGGGCTGGACAGGGTGCGTGAGCAGCGTCAAGGCGGGCTTGCCTGAGGGCCACAGGGGCTGCTGAGAGGGGCAGGGGCAGGTGTGTCATCAGCCGGCAGGAGCAGCGGGCGGCGGGGGGACGGCACCCTGCTCCCCTGATGGTCCCACGATGTTGGCAGAGAAGGACGGTGAGTGCAGGGGCTGGGGCCCCAGCCGGAGGCTCCTGGAGGCTCCTGGAGGCACAGACAGTGCGTGGCTCAGACATGCCGCTGGTAGAGGGTGGCTGAGGCAGGGGGCTCCATTACCAGGGCGGGAGGGACCAGGAGGCCTTCGCACCCCCTCCTCCCGCCAGGAGCCAAGGCCCGTTTGCAGGCGGACGCCCAGGGGTAAGTGCACCAAAGGGACGTTGGAGGAAGGAGAGGGTGCAGTTTCCAAGCAGTCGGACCAGAGAGAAAAGGAGTGCAGGCAGGGAGCACCTGCCTTGCTTTAGAAGAAGAGGAGTGTCCGCTCTGCGACTCCGCGCCGTCTCTGCTGCAGGGCAGGAGGACCCTCTTTTCAACCATTTGCTTTTCCACCAATTATATTTTACACATCGGTCCTCAGGGGAGGATTTTTAAAATTTAATCTGTAAGGTGAGCAGGGAGGGTCAAGGAAAAACTTGCTGTTGGTCCGTAACTGGGCTGATATCTGAGCGAAAATGTGAACTAGAGCAGCCCAGAGGCACAGGCGCCCTCAGCAGTTAGCGGTCGGAGTGAGGGGCTGGGCCTCCTCTGCACCAGCCTGTGAACGGACACTGGAGGGGCCAGGACCCCCTGCCCGGGAGCCTGGGCCACCTCTTCTGAGCCCAGATCTGCCACCCTGACCCTGGACGTCCCCCTCCTGAGCCTGGGCCCCCTCCTTGAGCATGGACTCTCGCTTCTGAGCCCAGACCCTCCCCGAGCCTGGACCACCTATTCTAAGCGTGGCCCTCACTCCTGAGCCTGGGCCCCTCCTGTAAGAGGCACAGTCAGCCTTTCCCTCCCTGGGTCCCTGTGATGCCATCCTTCTTGGTCGCCTGGACATATTTGTGCTCCTCTCCTCTCCTGTGATCCACAGAATGATTTTTTAAATGAATTTGGACAGTGTTCCCCAACAATGACAGATACAAAACGTGAGTATTCAAAACCAGCAGGGCTATCAAAGTTCACTGTCTCACCTCAAGACCACGAGAGTGTGGCGAGTCTAGCGGGAAGGTGGGACCGCCCTGGGGCTGAAGCCGTTGCCCTCCGGCGCGGTCGTCCCCGAGGGAGGAGTCACACGCCGCCTTCGGGTTTTCAGCTGAATCCAGACAACTTTGTGTTCAAACTCGGTCTGGGAAGAACAAAAAGCCATTTGTAAGTACATATGATTTTATGATTTCACACAATGTTAGAAGGTTTCCGTTTACAGTTAAAAATTGCCTTCTCTCCTTCCCCCCAGCCCGCCCCCAACAGGAGCAACTGTGATGGCCGGGCGGGCGCGGGGTGGAGGGTGGGCGGGGCAGGCGGTCAGCACCCCCACCACGAGGCCCCGGGGATAGTCTGAACACGGGGCAGCCAAGGCAGGACCGCGCCTCCTGTCCTGCACCCACTCTTTTAATGCCTCCGAGGCCCAGTGTCAGTAGTCACAGTTTTCCATAGAAACGTCACCTGAAGGTTTGGACGCGTTAGTTTCTTTGAAGTTTGATCCAGGCGGTTTCTTACGTGTGGCATTTGTTTTCTAAGGTGTAGGCATTCTGTTGTATTTTATTTTTAAAAAAACTTTATTGTAGTTGATTTACCATGTTAGCTTCAGGTGTACAGCAAAGCGATCCAGTCATCCATGTGCTTACATGTGTACTTTTTGGTTTTGGATTCTTTTAACACCGGAAAACTAAATGGCTGCACAGCAAAGCGCTCAGCCCGGGGTCACAGTGACTGTCAAGTCCCGTTCGGGCGTCCTGCTAGTTTCTGCTCAGCCACTCTGCGATCGTCCCCAGGTCTCTGGGACGACATCCTGTGTGCGGTTTTGCTCTCTAGCCCCTGAGCACGCTGCTGACAGTTTAGATTGCTCAGAAACTCACTTGGCTGCTCTGTAAAGCTTAGACACACAGCTTTAAATGGCTTTCCCCATCCAGTTATGAAAGGAGTGCATTTACTATAAAAACAGGTTACTCACAAACTTCGCCCTGTCCTGTAGCCGTGCTCCCAGGGAGGAATCACTTCTAGCACGTTAGTTCGTGCGTTTACATGCGGATTTGCTCACTGCTGCGGGTGATTTTCAAACGACCTGGGCGGTACATTTTTAGTGTATCAAGTTTGAAAATATAGCCAAAAAGCAGAGCTTAAAATGATTTGACATAAACTGAAACTCCGTGTGACACATCACGCTGGTTCCTCGGCCGCTTAGTGAGACGCTCCCGTCGCAGTGGCTGCGCGTCTTCTGTGTGAAACGCTTCTCCCCCGAGGGCCGTGGAGAGGCTCCCGTGTCGCCCTTACGGCACCTTGTGGGCTGCAGTACCGCTTCCTCTGCGTTCTTCCGGTTTCCGTTTGGGCGAACACCCTTCTCCGTCCCCTCGCTTTCGGTCTGCGTGTGTCTCTGGCTCTGACGTGGGTCTCTGTCAGCCGCACACACACAGGTCTCGTTTCTGTGTCCGTTCAGCCAGTCTGTGCCTTTTGGTCGGAGCGTTTAATCCATTCACGTTTAAGGTCGCGTGTGCACATCGATGTGCTTGCTCCTGCTGCCACTCTGTTCACTGTTTCGGGTTTGTTTTTGTCAGCCCTCCTCTCCCTTTCTTCTTTCTGTTCCTTCTCTCATGAGCTGATGACTCCAAGGCTACCTCCGAATTCCTCTTGCTCTTCTGTGTGCACAGCCATCATAGAGGTTGGTGTGTGGCTACTGTGAGGTTTCGGTAGATTTGCAGGCATAGAAAACAAACTGCGGTTACCAGGGGGAAAGGGCTAGATTTGGAATTTGGAATTGACAGATAAATGACAAGGACCTGCTGTGTTGCACAGGGAACTATTTGATTTTTTTTAATAACATATAAGGGAAAAGAAATTGAAAGAAAAATGTATGTACATGTATAATTGAGTTGCTTTGCTGTACCCCGAGTCTAACATTGTAAATTGACCACAGTTCAATAAAAAATAAGAACTAAATTATAGTCGGAGAAAAGCTTCATTGTGTTGCCTTTCACGTTTATGATCCACCATGACGTGAATTTTACGTGTTGTCAATGAGAGCAAAATTTCTCTTTTTCCTCCCCACGTGGATACATGATTATTCCTGCCCCCCCTTGTTACAATGATCATCAGTTTCTGCTGTTCTGTATCGGCATTTTGTCACATGTCCAGTGCCCACGTGTGAGGGCAAATTTCTAGACCCCTACTTGGTGCCACTAACCTGGTTAACGGTCCGTGTGCCTTTACTAGCACAGCTTTGCAATACATTCTGAAGCGAGCGTAGCCAGCCCTCCTCCCTCATTGCTGGTGACTCAGATTCAACTTGTCAGGCCCCCTTACGCAGGCACGCGCACGCACGCTGAATGTGGTGGAACCCCGAAGTTACAGGTCAGCCGGAGGAGAAGCCACACTTTTCCAGGGTCGTCCCCCATTTTCCCACTGTTTCCTCTCCTTAGTTACACAATGCAGTTGGATAGCTTCGCACATCAAATATTTACATGCCTGTCTTTCAGTATCAATAAGACAGAGTAAATGTTTAATTTTTACCTTCATGGAGCTGGTAGAAAAATGTGCAGGAATTCTATGTGAATTGTCCTTATATTTGGCAAGGTCGCTTTTATTCTGTCTTTGATGCTGTCCTTTTGGTTATCAGCATATTGGGGACATTCTCTGTCACAAAATACTCTTCTCAAACTTCACAGCTCAGCCATAATATATTCGACCGACCATCTACTGCACGAATGTTGAATGTTTCTAATAATCACATAATTTCAGAAGACAAAGTCCCTGAGTTACAATCCCTGTGTTATAAATTTTTGATGTGAATTGCTCTCAATTTTACATGTATTCCAGCCCAGCAGGTAAGGAGCCGGACGTCACTGCTCCAACCTGACAGCAGAGGAAACCGGACAAACTGAGGAGGGAATCAGTGTCCTTAGATCCTAAGAGAAGTGAGGTCACAGGGCAAGCCGCCGCTCCCGGAACTGGAGACTGACGGGCAGGCACGTTCAGAGACTCACGACCGCCCCGGGCAGAGGCCGGCGGACCCCTGCGCTGGGCAGGGCCCGACACAGGCCCGCACGCTCGATGAGCATTGCCCCTGGAGCTCTCGCTGGAGGGGAGGAATGCCTGGGGCTTCCGGCAGGGGAGACCAAGGGGGCCGTTCTGAAATAGGCCAGCGCCCTCCACTCTTAGCAAGGCCTGCCCTCAGGGGGCTCGTCCCCGGAGCCTAGCCAGCGGGGGCTCCGTCTGAGCTTCACTAGCCTGGGGGAAGAGGGAGGGAGACGCCCAGCTGCAGGCCCCTCTGGCCATCCTGAGAAGCCCTGAGAAGGTCCAGCCCAGGGGCGCGGATCGCCCCCCTCCCCCGCCCCTCAGTGCGTCGCTGAAGGCCCGCGTTCAGCCCCCTGGCACGCCAAGCCTGGCTATCAGGAAGGGCTAGAACCCTGGCGGGCTGAAAGGCTAAAGCCACAGTTTGAAGGGGCACAGCGAGCACCTTAACCAGACGCCGCAGGACGCTGGAGTCACCAGACAGGGCACTCCAAACACGACGGTCAGCATGCCTCGGGCTCTAGCGGGCGGAGCAGAGCACACGCAGGACAGGCGAGCCGTGCAAACGGAGGCGGAAATCCTGAGAAAGACGGTCCTGTGCTGGAGATAAAGGTGACGCAAAGGAAAGGCAGAGCATCTCCGATGGGTCCACGGCCGACTGCGCACGCGAGGGCAGCAATCCTGGAGCCGCCGGAGGGCGTCACGCAGAGACCCCAGCCTTGAGAGCAAAGAGAACAAAGGCTGAGGAACACCGAGATGGGAGGGAGGGGCAGGGCACAGCCGTGGATAGAACGACGCAGAAACTACCACCGAGATGGTGAAGACGCCACGTTCAGGGGACCTCGGGCTTCACTTCACACGCACTGTGACACATCGGCTGCTAAATGGCCCTCCCACAGGCGCCGGGACAGTTCCAGAGCTGACAGTAAAAGGCCCAAAAGTGGGTGACGGCTCGGTCCCCGGGACTCCCAGCCCCTCCCCCAAAGCAGGTGGAGGAGCCCTCCCCTTGTCAGCACAGGACGCCCCTGAGCGAGCAGCCCCAGGTCCCAGGCGCTCTCACCTTCCCTCGCTTCTGGGGCGGCCCTTCACTCAGCCACGGCTCGCTCCCGAGTTCTTTCCCGTGCAAAGCCAAGGACCGTCACTTGGTGGGGCGCGTCCCAGGGACTCGCCTGGGACCCGGGATGCGGCCATCATCCGCTTGCGTGCCATTTTCCTTGTATCAGAGCAGACCAGCATGTCCCACACATGTCAGGGACAGCCAGGGGGGCAGAAAGAGGGACAGGGAGAGGGAAGGCATGAAACAGCACCGTCTGACAACGTCCCCAGGTTAGTGTCAGGCACTAAGCCACGGACCCAGGGAGCCCAGAAAGCACCCGGTGGGGAAACGCCAGAGGTGTTCACCCAGTTTTTCAGCTTACAGTTTCTTCTGATGTATTTCTAGGACTTAATTCTGTAGTAAAACTGTAGAATATTTGAAATACAGTGGCTTCGGTCTAACTTTAATGTTTGCCCGAACTTCAGTCAGTTCTGCCACGTACCCCAACCTGCCTCTGTTCTCCTTAGTGTCAGCCTTAATAAAGTCAGTTTCCTGACATTCCTGTTTCTGGATGGATTTATCACCGAGCTTTACCCGTACCACTCTACCCCAAGTTCATGGCTCTCTCTGTATTGCAATATCGCAGTTACACAGATCAAAGCTTTTATTATAACTCCTCTCTTGGAGTTTGGTTCCCCACTGTCATCAGCTGTCTGTTGATTTGGGTTCAAATAGCTTCCCCTCTCTAGACTTCAGTTCCTACATTTATGTAATAAAAAAAGTAAATAAAATAAAGCAAGTCTAAGTTTTCTTTCAGGTTTAATATTCTTGTATTGTTCCTTGAATCTGCTGAGATTCTGTGGTGGAAAAGTGTTACTCCACTTTCTGTTCGGACTGACATGTAGGAGAGGATGTGCGCCTGGGGCCTCTAGCTTGGTGGCTGGGACACCCGCTCCCTCCCACCTGGCTCCAGGCTGCCTCGGCAACGCAGGGCTCGCTTCTGGGAAAGTTCCCACTGAAACAGAAGAAAATGATGGACGATGGAGAAAATCTAACTCAATTTTTCTTCGACTAAGTGCTTTGCCTGTTGGTTCTATGTTCAAGATGCAAATTGGGGAGTGGGTTTTTTTTAAATGCTTCATTTTCTTCTAAAACACAACCACACATTTAAACTGTTTCCCACTGAATCACATGAGCAATTTTTAAATAATCAGCACATCTGGATACCAAAGATCGATCGTGCTATCTCAACGGCTCGTTGGCAAGGAGGTGAAGTAAACATCCACGCCCACAGGACCACCCCGGGCCGGGTCGGCACAGGCGGAAATTCCTCTTCCTGGACGTGGGACACAAGCCACCGTGCTGCGGAGCGCAGTGACCTTTAAATTTTCAGTCTTAAAAGAGGTACTTAAGTTGGGGACACAAAGAGCTCGGAGCTTGGGCGGGATTACAGGAACCCGGGTGGGTCTGGGTCACGCTCAGCAGCCTGCACCCTGGATTTGAGCTGCAGACGTCCGGGGAAAAGTCATTTCTCTTGTGCATGGCTTATGTTCTTTTAAATTTATTGAAGAGCTAACTTTAAAATAATTCCATTTTAAATGGAATTCAGACTGTGGGCAGGAAATGGACAGAATGTGCCTCCGGAGTCTGGGGGCGTGGGCAGAGCCCCACGCCCGAGCCCTTGGGCGGCCGTCCCACCGCGGGGGCAGCACGTGGCTCGCTGTTGCTGCCCTTTGCCAGTTTCTCCTGGAGGCTGAAACTGCAGTGCCCACCTGCTTAGCTTATTTTTTTCATTTATTTAAAAACCTCTTTTTAGAGGGGAGGTAATTGGTGTTACTTATTTTTTGATGGAGGCGCTGGGGGTTAAACCCAGGACCTCGTGCATGCCAGGTGTGCGCTCTACCACTGAGCTCCGCCCTCCTCCCAGCCTGCTTAGTTTATAGACATAAAGAATGTCCTTGTGCTTGAACTGGGGCTGACAATGCACTGTATGAAGATGGGATTATTTTGATAGAATATTAAGAATGTGAAACACTTACTCTCTCGCTTCGTGACTCCCTTGTGCCCCTTGGAATCGCAGGCATCCTCAGAGACGCAGCCTGAGGCTCCTCCCGGGACCCTCCTCCTTCTCCATCATCCTTCCCAAGGGCCATGCCAGCCTCTCACTCTGGAGCCTCTCCTGCCTCTGCCATCCAGTAAATCTCTTGCACTTCTAACTCTAAGTCGACCTCATCAGGTACCAAACAGGAGTCAACCAAATAATGTAAAGTTCTAGGCCAAATCCTCTGTTTTAATCACTTTTCCCTGAATTTTATATCATGTATCAAACAATATAAAATTGCTCTCCACATACTGATTAGATGCACTGCATGTCTTTTATTTTAGCGATTTTCTATATCACACTCTAGTGTAAGGTATTAAATAAAAATATTTGGTCACTTTAATTAGTTTTTTAAGAGCAGTTTTAGCTTTTTAACAAAATCAAAGGTGATACAGAGAGCTCCCATTCACCCTGTCCCCACGTGCACGGCCTCCCCCATTGTCAGCGTCCCCCTCCAGAGGGGACGCTACAACCGGTGGGCCTCGCTGACTCCTCACGGTCACCCAGAGACCACAGCTGGCCCTAAGGCTCACTTGGTGTTGCACCTCCTGTGGGTTTGGACAAACGCACAGTGACGTGGGACCGCCAGCATGGTATCACACGGAGCACCTTCTCTGCCCTGAGCGTCCTCTGTGCTCCGCCCACCCCCGCAACCACTGCCCCTTTCGTCGTCCCGCTGCGCCTTTGGCAGAATGTTGCGTAGTTGGAAGCACACACTAGGGGGCCTTTTCTGATTGGTGTCCTCTGTTTAGTAACATGCATTTAAGTTTCCTCCGTGTCTTTTCATGGCTGGGTGGCTCGTTTCTCTTTAGGGCTGAGTAATGCTCTACTGTCCGAATGGACCACAATCTGTCAATTCATTTGCCTACTGAAGGACGTCTTGGTTGCTTCCAAATCTGGCAATTACGAATAAAGCCGCTATACACCTCTGCGTGTGGAGTTTCGTGTGAACGTAAGTTTCAAGTCCTTTGTGTAAACACCAAGCAGCATGGCTTCTGCACTGGATGACGAGAGTGCACTTAGTTTTGCAAGAACCCACTGGACTCTTCCCGGGGGGCTGGCTGTCAGTGCTGCAGCCCCACCAGCCACGAGTGAGCTCCTGCAGCCCCGCATTCGTGCCAGCATTTGGTGCTGTCGATGTCTGGATTTTGGCCATTCTGACAGATGTGTTGTGACATCCGGTTGTTTAGTTTGCACTTCCCCGATGACGCAGAGCACGGAGCATCTGTTCACATGCTTATTTACCATCTGTGTTTCTTCCTCGATGAGGCATAGGCTGAGGTTTTAGCCAGTTTTTCTAATCAGACTGCTTGTTTTCATATTATGCTTTAAGAGTTCTTTGTGTGCTTTTTCCATGATCAGATGTGCCTTTGCAAACATTTTCTCCCGGTCTGACTTGTCTTCTCATTTCCCCATCATTGTCTCCACTGAGCAGAAGTTTTGCTTTTAATGAAGTGCAGCTTCTCAGTGAGCTCTTTCATGAACTGGTGTTGTACCTAACACGTCGTCATCATGCCCAAAGTCACCTACCTCTTCTCCCACGTTATTTTCTAGGGGTTCATGGTTTTGATTTTACATTTAAGTCTACGGTTTGTACTGAGTTACTCTTGGGGGGGGGTGTAAGATCTGTGTCTCATTCGTCTTTCTGCACGTGATGTCCAGCTGTTCCCGCACCGTCTGTTGGGAAGACAATCTTTGCTCTGTTGTGCTGCCGCTGGTCCTTTGTCATGACCTCGGGGAGCTTCAGTCTCCAGTTTTGTTCTTCTCCCTCATTACTATGTTGTCTGTTCTGGGTCTTCTGCCTCCCCGTGTCGCCCCGAGAGTCACAAACTAGCACGCCAGGACCCGGACTGGGACTGCACCGAGTCTGCAGGTCGCGCTGGGAAGGACGCTCACCTTGACCGGAGGGAGTCTTCCTGCCCGTGGGCATGAGCCATCGCTCCATTTCTCTAGTTACTTTTTTGTTTTCTTCACCAGAGCTTAGTAGTTTTCCTCATACACATCTTGTACATAACTTACTAGTTTTATGCCTCAGCATTTCATTTAGTGGGGGTGCCAACGTAAGCAGAGTTGAGTTTTTAATTTAAAATTCCACTTGTTAATTGTCAGCATAAAGGAACGCGAATCACTTTTGTGCGTTGCCCTTGTGTCCGGCAATAGTTACACATTAGTCCCAGGAGGGTTTCCCTTCCTTTCCTTTTTGGGGGCCAGTGCTTTCAGATGTTCTACGTGGATGATCCTGTCCTGTGCAAACAAAGAGTTCTGCATTTTCCTTCCCAGTCTGTACACATTTATTCCCTTTTCTTGTCTCGTTGCATTAGCTGGAAATTCAAGTATGGCATTGAAAAGGAGTGATGTGAGGGAACAGCCTTGCCTTGTACTTGGTCTTAGTGGAAAAGCTTAGAATTTCTCATCAGCAAGAATGACGTTAGCTACAAATTTCTGTAGATAGTAGTTACCAAGTTGAAAAAGCCTCTCTCTGTTCCTAGTTATTTATCATGATTGAGTGCTGGATTTTGGCAAATGCTTTTTCTGTCTCTGTTGAGATAATCATGTGATTTTTCTTTTCCAGTCTCTGGACATAGCAAATTAAATCTCTTGGTTTCGAACACTGAACCGTCTTTCATATCTTAGATAAATCCCACTTGGTCATGGCATACAGTTTTCTTTATACATCGTTGGATTCAATTTGCTAATATTTTGTTGAGTTTTTGTGTATCTATGTTCATGAAGGATATTGTTCCACAGGTTTATTTCCTTCAATGTCTTTACCTGGTCGTCAAATTAGGATAAAGCTGGCCTCATGCAGTGACTTAGAAGTATTTCTTCTGCTTCACCCTGTGAAGGAACCTGTAGGGCTTTGGCCTAACTTCTTCCTTAAATGTTTGGTACTTTAATTTTAAAACAAATATTGAAGTGAATTGGAGCTGTTTGCTAACCACTAATTTGGAGAATCATTAAGGGACTTACAGGTCTGAAGCCCGAGGGGCCAGTGGGAAGCAAGTGTAAGGTCTCAAGCTCAGAGTCCTCCTTAAAGGCTTGAAATGGATTGGAGCCTGATGATAAAAAACAGAAGAGTAAAAAGCTCACATTTTGGTGTGAATTTAATCTTGAATCTTATTGTTCAAATTCTGGTAGAAAATATTTCCAAATTTGTATCATTTTATTATTTAAAAAGAGCTTCCAATACATTAAAAAATGTATGCTTTCCATAGCAACTTTTCAGTTACCCGTGCTCACTTCTAAGCGCTAAGATTTCCCCTCATTGTTCAAGATGAAGACTATGTGATGACTCACAATATTTGATGACATTATTGATTTTCTACATTGACTTCAAAGAATATTTGATCATATTTTTGGAAAAGAAAACATATTTGGGGATGAAATTTTTATTTCTTTTTCTACATCTTTATTTTTGGCTGAACTCACCACCTTAAAAATACTCATCTGCCTGTGGTCACCCTTTATGCAGTAGTTTTTCCTATAAATCAGCTTTAACCCGCTCATTATGCTCCTCTAAACTTGTTTCCACTTGACTTTTCCAGATCCTCCTTTCATGTGCAGTCACCCTCCCATTTCACACTTTTCTCAACTGTGGTTCCATTATTTAAATTGGGTAATGGCTACTCAGCTCAAGACTCATTTGTGTAAAATGCCTTTACCAAAAAAAAAATACGTATTTCAAGGAACAGAAAGATTCAACTCCACTCTCCCCAGGATGTCTGTAAAGCTATTAGGCTCTGCCATTTTTATAACTAACATATTTCACTGCATAATATCTTCCAGATATTCTTTCATTAAACTTTTAGTCACAGTTCTCCCGTGTCAATTTCTGTTTGCAAAACTTCATGCTAAGTTCGTGATTCTTCCTGCACAGCCTCAGGGCAGTGCAGGTGGATTGCAAAAGCAAACATTCCTTGGGTCGGGGCATGGCTCTCAGACTGCCCGTGCGTTGTCTCTGCGTGTCAGTGCTCCAGCGAGGTGACCTGCTCCCTAGTCAGGACGTCTCCGAGACACACATATGTTTGATGCCATTGTGTTGAAGAAGGATTTTGCATTTGCTTTGTCTCTAGTGCATATGATGAAACAAGCAACTGATGTTTAAGGTGTTGCTCATTTCATCACCATGCGCATCATCTGAACGTTTTGGCTTAGAAATCAGGCATCTAGAAAATGACCTAAGATTACCTCTTAAATGTTCGTGGTTTATCTGATTATAAGCTTTTGAAGAGACTGCAGGTACCTGAGGAGACCAGACGCACGGTGCCTGGTCAGCCTTAGGTGTCAGCAGGTGAAGGGCTGTTAGAAAGTTGCCAAGCTTTTTTAAGAAAAGCTGATTAATATGTATCAATAATGCTCATTTACTCACATAGTAAGGGTGGGACTCCTAACCCCCATTTCCTGACATGTAGTTTAGTGCAGTTATGTTTTATTTTAAAATGTTGAACAAGTTCATAACAAAATAACATCATTTAGTGCCGTCAAATACATGCCCACCCATTCAAGTCTGATTAGGACAGACGGCCTGTATTTTACAAGACGTAGGAATTCATGGGAGCCCATGCTGTTTGCTATTTGCTGTAAAAATGCATGAATGAGTGAACACAAGGATGAATGAATGTGTCAACACGAATATTTTTCCAAATGGTGTTAGTGGAGAATCATTTGCCACAAGAGCATTTGCATTTGTGAACCTGTGGAGGTTCTGGAGGTAAAGGGCGGCATCGATGGACCGGGCCCAGCGACTGCTCTGTGCGGCCCCAGCGGGCCACTCAGCCCTGCGCCGTGACCTTTTTTATGAAATAAGAAGAGCTGTTCCACGTTACAGGGATTTTAAGAAAATCGAGCTACAAAAGACAAGTGGAGGAGAAAGTGTTTTGGAAACCTTACAGTATTAAATAATCTATGCTTTTTTTTAACCAAAAGAAAAACAAAAAGCCCTCAGGACTGCTCCTTTACGTGAGGAGCTTTAGTACTTCGGTGACTCAGCCCCAAGACACTGATTTTCAGAGCAGCAAATGGCTCGACCCTCTATGCATCTGCGTTTCACTCTGCCCATTGCCCTAGAAAGTCCCTGCTCTGGTTTATGAGAAGCCTTTGCCACAGAACGGAAAGGTCAGGCCACAGGGAGCTGCAGCGGGAATTCCTGGGCTTGGCGTGGACACAGCCACAGTGGTCCTGTTCCCACGGCGACTTCACTGAAATCTGTCCCTTACTCCCCTCTGAGAAATCCAGAAAAATCACCAAGTTTCCTCAAACAGAGACGAGGGCTGGGAGGAGAGGAGGAATACTCAGGCGGAGGCAGAGAGGTGCACCTCTAAGCCAGCTGTCCTTTCGGGGCCGCGAAGACTGACTCTTCAGGGAGCTCGGTGGCACTGGTGGACGGCAGAGGATCGGTGCTGAGGGACGCAGAACCTGCAGGCGAGATGGTCTGCGGCTCCCTCCCGCCAGCCGTCAGGCCCCCGCGTGCTGCCTGCCTGAGCCACCACTCCACGTCCTCTCTGCGTCGCACACGATTCGGGCGAAGGTTAAAGCGGCCCCGCTGTGAAGAGCCCACCAGACCTCAACTCTCACCACCCCCGGAGTTTAGTGATTTTTAAGATCAGCAGCATCTCTCTGTCGTGCCCCTAACGTGTGCATCAGGCAGGGTGCCCGTCCCGGGAATTAGGACTGACGCGTGTCTCCCCGCCGCTCCCCGGCAGCGAGGCGTGGGCAGCTTTTCAGCAACGTGGATGTCTCAGTGCGCACTGCCCCGCCTGCAGCTGGTTCTCAGGGGGTGCGTGAAGGCTGGTGGGAAGTGAAATGCCGTCTGTGCCCCGTCGTGTGGGGGTGGAAACTCCTTTCTGCTCTCTGTGAGAGTCAACCGTGAGCCTCAGAGAGCTGGAAACTAGGGGAAGAGAGAAGAATTTGGGGTGTGCAAGGGCATCGCAAGTGCGTCTGACTTGCAGCATCACAGGCACGAAGTCACAGCCCAGGGGACGTGGTTGCCACTTCTGAGCATGTCTGTCCTCGTGCACAATTACGTGGTCTGAGAAGAACGGCTCTGGGTTGAACCTGCTTAGAAAGGACCATGATGAGGAGGATAATGATGATGACTGATCTGAGGACTCATCATCGTTGCCTTTGCCTTTCTGCCGAGCAATTCCCCCCTCTGGGCTGTGTTTCCACCTGCAACACAGAGGCAAGAACACGTGCATCAGCATCGCTGTCAC
This sequence comes from Vicugna pacos, assembly GCF_048564905.1. Classification (NCBI taxonomy): domain Eukaryota; kingdom Metazoa; phylum Chordata; class Mammalia; order Artiodactyla; family Camelidae; genus Vicugna; species Vicugna pacos. Next base: position 78,264,265 of record NC_132994.1, read on the forward strand.
ACTGGAAACTGAGAGGACAGCCGTCTGCGTGAGTGGCCAGGGAACCGAGCGTCTAGATTTCTGAGTAGCTCCTTGTGTTCCCTTTAAAATTCAACAAATAGGATGTTCTCTGTGCTCCAGCGTAATGAGAAGCAAATGTCACATTCACAAAGTCTTTCATGGAGACACAGTGGAGAATTTGGGTCATTTTCTAAAAGATGTTTTGAGAGTTAGCAGGTGCCAAATTGGAATCACTTAAAAGGAGCTAATTCCAGCTATTTCATTCTGCTCTCACCAAGGATCCTGTGCTAATAATTACAGAGGAACTTAGTAATCAAACACACAGTGTGCCTGAGGAGGCTTTGAAGAAATTTGGAAAGAGACTTGAGGGTGCGTGAGTCACGCTGAGGTCAGGGTGGACGGGCTGAGGTAGGGACGGTGAGTCAGCTCCCGCGGCGATGACACAGTCCCCACGGAAGGTGCTCACGGAGCCCCGAGCTGGGTCCCCGGGGGGGCCCGCCCGCCTGGAGAGGGGGCCACGTCCGACCGTCCTCTGCCACCAGCTCCACAAAGGCCACACTTCACTCAAACCTCGGAAGCGCTCCTGGAAACTGATCACCAGACAACACGTCTTGAGGAAGGGCACGCCATTCCGACCAGCCGTGGACCTGGGCTTAGGCGTTTTCATCATGACTCTGCCGCACAGCACCGCAGCACCACTTCCACCACCCCTCACAGCGGCGCTTCTGACCGACGCCGCGACAAACCAGCCAGCTCGCCCAGGCAGCCCTCTCTCAGCGACCTCGTGTCCAGCCCCTTCCCGGGTGGGGTCGTGACCCTCCTTCCCACACTAACCAGAATGAAAAAGGACCGTTCTAGATGCTGTGGTTTTTTGGGACCCCAAGGTCATGGTTACAGAATTTTAAGGCACAAGAACTTTGTGCCTACTTTCTTTTTATTCCCATTTGGAGCATTAATATTACATGGTATTTTAAAACCAAGAAGTTGGGTTTCTATTTAATAGACACACATTCGCACACAAAAGAACTGTCAATATTTAAGCAAGTTGCTTACAAATGGAAAATACTGGGGGAAACCAGAAGTAGAGAATGGCCTGCACCCCAGAAGGCGCCCTGCTGTCCCCCCCAATCACGGCCCCGCCCCTGAAGGGGAGCCACTGTGGCAGCAACTCTGTGTTTTTAACCTTTGTTTCCATGGTGTCACATGACCGCTTCCACTCAACACTGGGCTTGTGGCACTGATCCGGGTCCCATGCAGTGGATGAGATTTTTGTGAATAGACACCACAATGACCTCATCCACGCTACATGGCTAGCCATTGGCTTCGTCCCCAGGTTGGGCCCATCATGACAGATGCACCCGCCCTGAGCAGCCCTGTGCTTCGCTCCTGGTGCACCCGCGCATGTGAGTCCAATGCCACAAACATGGTGGGGCTGAGCAGTGGTGCTCACACTTCTCCAGAACCCCGCGGTCAGCACACTCACCCCCAGTGCCCTGGCAGTGCCCTTTGTGTGCAGTCCATGAGTAAATCCCAGATGACACTGAGTGGACAGAACACTGGGTCAGAACCACTCCTCAAGGGCGTAGGGGGTGGCTCTGACTGCTGATTCAGGCTTTAGAGCTCCAACAGCGCCGCTAAGACCTCTGCAGACCTGCGGAAGTCTGCACACGCTCACCCACATCTCCCTCTGTCGTCGGGGGCCAGACTACAGCTTGGTCTGATGGTGCCCAGGGTCCCCGCCATGCCCCCCTTACAGGCCTGCCCCCAAGTCCCATCCTCACACACTTACTCTTACCTTGACCTCTGCTCCTAGGAGGCCCTAGAGCAGCCCAGGTCCCCACCAGTTCCTCTAGATCCCAGATTCCTAGTGTCTGGGTGTCTGCTGGGAAGGGCTCAGCTGTATACCTCATCCAAGGAGTGTCAGAATCATCTATTTTCACAGGGAAAAAAAAAAAAAGCCTGTGATATTGACTGGGATTGTATTGCATCTATAGATCACTCCATGAACATGGTATATCCTACTATGTTCTGCCTTTTTTAATTCTCTCAATGACTGTGTTTGTGTGTGTGTATGAGTTGTGTGGCTGTTGTACATCTTCACTAGATTTTTTTTTCCTGATGAAATGTTTTATTGTTCTGAACAGAGTATCACGATTTATGGTGAAAAAAAAGACCTCCAAAACCATCACATCAGCACTGGTCAGGAGGGGAAGATCTGAATTCTGGTATATTGTGTGGAGGAATATAAATTAGCACAACGCTTTGGGAAAGTAGCTGTCAATGTCGAAAGCAAAGTGAGACCCTGCAGCCCGACACCCTAGCCTGGCAAGCAGACAGCACGGCAGCTGCCACAACCCCTGCCTCTTGCACCAATGTCTTTGAGGAACCTCCCCTCCAGGTGCAGTTGACCCCGGGACTCACGCCTCCCAAATCAGGTGGCAGAGGTGATGGTCATCCCTTCCAGGACAGGACACTTGCCATCATCTCACTTCATGAGACCCCATCCCTGCTGACTGAGAGGAGACCCCACTGGCCTCAACTCCATGAGGCTGCCATGACATGAACTGTGCAGGGAGAGGCCACGTGGAGCAAGGCCACCATCCTGCAACTTCTGGGAAGGACTGGGACAATGATCACAGTCCAGGGAGGTCTGGCTTGAGCTTTGCGACTGCAGCTGTGGGCCACCTGAGCAGAGGCCCCAGGTAGGCAGAGCCCAGCCTCGGGCTCAGATGACCAGGAGGTAGTAAGCAAGTAGGGCGTTAAACCATGGCCTTTGTGGTAACCCATTACACAATGATAGAAGATTAATATCATCCAAAAAAGGAAGTGAATGAATTCACCCAAGACAGTCCACAATGTTTACTCCAGCTTTATTCATAGGAGCCCCAGCTAGAATCACAGAGTTGCTCAGCAGAAAGTGCACATCCGAGCCTTTGAATGGGATGGAGCAGCCAGGGAACGAGGCCCTGGTACCGCAGAGGACCCGAGGGGACCCCTCACATCATGCACGGTGGACAAGGCCAGACCAGCAAGGAGCGTGTGCCCTGACCCACCTCACTTCCCAGAAGCAACAGGAACACTGAAAATGACTAAGGGCCGCAGTGGTCACCCCGGTGCTGGGGAGAGTCCGCTGCCTGGGACATTGTCAAGAACTTTCCAGAAGCTTCTCCATCTTGACCTGGACGTTGGTTACATCTTATGTAAACGCTCAGTGAGCGATACGCCTGCCACAGGCACACTTCATGCCACAACACACAGCAGCTTGAAACCTCTGAAAACCAGGAGGACAAAGGAGTGTGAATTACACATGGGCCGACCGCCTGCTACCCGGAATTTCTAGATGTCCCGTCGAAGAACCTCAGTTCTCGCTGCCCAGTCCAGGGGAAACCACCTGCTGACGGACGGAGGAAGGGAGTGGAGCGCCAAGCCCTGAAAAAAATGGCCAGTGTTTGAATTAGTTGCTCCAGGGAGTCAGGGAGAACGTCTGACCCGGATTAGCGGGAGCGGTTAAGGCCCGTTTGAAACCGATCACGAGTGTCTCCTATCCCACCCCCTCTTCCTCCCAGTGAGAGCGGTGCTGTCCTGAGCTGCACCGAATGCGGCCATCTGGCTTCCACAAGCACGCTTGAAAAAAAGACATAGCACATGTGTACACAGGGACCAAACACAGGACCTCACACTATGATTTTTCAATTAAAAAGTGTGCATTTGAACTGGGAGTTTGAGATTTGCAGATACTAACTACTGTACGTAAAATAAACAACAAGTTCATACTGTACAGCACAGGGCGCTATATTCAATATCTTATAATAACCTACAAGGAAAAAGAACATGGAAATGAATGTATGACCGGGACACTGTGCTGTGCACTAGAAATTGACACAACCTTGTAAACTGACTGTACTTCAGTTAAAAAATGAATTAAAAAAAGAAATTGGCACGACATTGTAAACTGACTACACTTCAATTTTAAAAAAGCACGTTTGGGAAGTGATGAGAAACCAGAATCTTCAGGGGAACACTTACACGGATGATGAAATCACCTCCCAGACAAGCTCTGCATGTGAGGTTCTGTCAGAGCCGCCCGTGTTGGCAAAGACACGGGCATCAGGAGGCTGGGCTCCCTCGCTGACCCTGCCCTCGGGCTCCGGGGCCCCAGTGGAGCAACGCGATACGTGGGTCTCCCGAGCCCGTATCTTGGGGTGACACGCTGGCCCCCAGAGCAGCTTCAGAAGCGAGGGCCTGGGGTCAAGCAGAGTTCTCCACACCCCTCGCTGGAATTTTGGCCGTCACCATGGACCTTGTAAATGTACTGTGGCTATAGAAGTATTTGGGAATTAACCAAGAGATCCCAGCTGCCTCTCTTCTAGAATTCTTTCTCTCGATCTTAGATTATCTCCACGTTGCAGACTCAAGGAGCCGTGTGACCTGCCCCTCACCAAAGAGCCCCCCCCCCGCCCCGGGCTGGGAGAGGGTGGACCTGGTGGGTGGTGCCTGGCCGGAGAAGAGCCGCCCTTCGCGTCAGACCTCTGAGGCTCCCCTTCCCCGCTCCCTCTTCACTGACCCGTGTCCGGGAACCTCTCCCACTCCCTGGAGCCTCACTTCTACGTGTATAAAGTGGGAAAACAGCCCCCCCGGGAGCCGGGGGTAGGTCTTCCCCAGACACTGGGGATCCTGGGAGGTCAGCCACATGAAGATAAAGATACATGTATTTTTAAAGACAAGATCAGGGAAATTTTTTTTAAATCTATAGCATGACGCCAACGCAGACCCCACTGTTGAGTGTGGTGTTAGGAAGACGCCCAGCCCCTGGGCTGCACTGGTCTCGGCGTCCGCCCGCCTCCAGGGGCCACACACGTGTCCACGTAGCGTGTGCTGCTTTCCTGCAGGGCTCCGGCCCAGAATATTTCACATGCACCGTTAAATTCCTCCCCCGTGGCGGAGCCCCGCGGGCCCTGGAGGGACGGACCGAAGTGAGGGAAGCCCTGGGCCACTCAGGGCCCACCAGCTCCCGGTCCTCTCGCCCCCCGAGCCCTTGGGGCCACCACCAGGGCATCACCAAGAGTTCTCGTTCCCCTTCAGGGAATGTCGGTCTCAGAAGACTCCGGAAAAACAAACAAAACAGTGCCATTTGCAGCAACATGGATGGGCCTGGTGGTCGTCACACTAACTGAAGAGAGTCAGACAGAGAAGAAAAATTGCCACGTGATATCAGTCACACATGGAGTCTAAAGAAAATGGCACAAATGAACTTCTTTACAAAACAGGAGCGGCTCGCAGACACGGAGACAAGCTTACGGTGACCAGAGCGGAAGGGGTGGGAGGGATGGACTGGGAGTTCGGGAGATGCAGTGCCAACCGCTGTGCACAAAATAGGTAAGCAAGCGTCTCCCGCCTGGCACAGGGAGCTGCGTTCCCCGCCTTGCAGTAACCTGTAGTGAGAAAGAGTGGAAAGGGTTGTGTGTATGTGTAGCTCAATCACCCTGCTGTGCACCGGAAAGTAACAGAACACTACCAGTCAACTATACTTCAGTGAAACATATGTGGTATCAAGTTTTAAAAACTATCAGGCAACTTGAAATCAAGCAAGGGACTGCCCTCTCCTGAAAATTCAGGCCAGAGGCAGGCGCTGCCTCACCCGCAAGTCAGGCGAGGGAGTCGCGTCCAGGTCCCGGGGAGCGTCGGAGGGCGCAGAGGCCGGTGAGGGTCTGCAGGCAGTGGGGCGTCTCCTGCCCTTGGCTCCCTTCTGCCCAGCAGCCGTCAGGTCCACAGGCGCCAGAGTCCACCACGTGTGTCACGTGAAGAAGCCACTTGCAGTCTACCTGGCAAGACAGGATGGGCGCCCCAAAGGGCAATCGGAGAAAGTAAGCTTAGCAGCTAAAGTGTATGTCAGAGCTTCGCCCACTTAGAAACTCAGGAAAAAGTCGTTTCAGGAATGGTGGCCGAGCTCCCAACAAGCAGGGACGAGCTTCGTCCGGGAGGAACCACGGCGACACAGCTGGGTTTTGTATGCTGCATGTGGCCAGCATCTCAGACAGAGCAAGGATGGCTGACGGATGCCACTTCCAGTGGTGGCGTGCCAGCGCGTGAGGGGCCCTGCTGGGTCACCGACACGTCCCGCCTCCCCTGTCCCCAGGGAAGTGCACACACACGAGGAGGTGGCAGGAGCAGGTAATCTTCCGTTTGTGCAGTGCCTATGAGAAGACCAGGATGGCGAGTCAAGGATCCAGGTGGCCCTGGAACTGAGAACGTGGGTGGCAGTGGGAAGGCTGTCACCTGCAAGCAGGCGGTCCGCCGTGGGCGTGACCAGGGCTGTGCAGGGACCTTGGGTCCAGAGCTGGAAGATAAGAGGTGGGTGTGAGCCGGCACTGGAGCAACCCCGGAGTCTCATCAGCGGGGAGAGAAAGACAAGCCTTCAGTGGAGGCTGAAGCTGGAAAACCAGAGACTGTCCAGAAAACCAGGAAAAGTGTCACAGAGGCTGAAGCAAAGGCTGCTCGAAGGGAAGCGTGGGCACAGCTCAGATGTGGCTGAGCTGCCGCTGGTGGGGCTGCAGCAGAGGGGTCACGGGGATGTTGTGCTGGGATCACAGAGTCTCGAAGGAGAAAGAGAGACCCAGGTTTGAGTTCTGCTCCGGGCAGTGGTGGCCCCAGGAGCTGGGACAATTGGGCGACCAGCATTCGCCTGCCTGACTTCTCGGTGACCCGCGTGCTGGGGACGCCCGTTCCCAGGACAGACTGCTTTCCAGGCCACGTCTGCTTCGCAGATGTTTTGTAGGAAGGAGATACTTTTCATGCTTATTGCTGTAATTTTTAAATCGGCCTGAAAATGTGACCTTCAACTGCATTTTTTTAGCTTAAAAGGATAAACATGTAAAATTCATGTATTGTTAGAAACCATCCTTTTCTCTCACCCACGACGGAAACTGTATCCAGACGAAAGCTAATCCCTGTTTCAAGAAGCATTCTCTTTTCGTTGCCTTTCCACCATCCACCGAAAAGCTTCTGGGGAAATTTAAACATCTTGATGAATGTGGAAACACACATTAACTGGATTCTTTGAAATCAGTTTAGGAGAGAGTGATCTGTGTTGTACCATCCAAATCAGACGATAATAAGAAGAAATACTAATGTTTAAAACCTTTGTGTCTCCTTAGACATGAGTCAATCACAGTAAACAAAAACCTTGAGAAACTGGTTACAGCTGTCACACCCCGTATTGCTGCTGCACGTACCGTAACCTGAAATGTATGAAACGTATTTTCCACATTGTTTCAAACTAAAAGTCTTTATACCTCCGTTTATTTCATTTAACAGATAAAAGCTCATCAAATCACGTGGTGTGTCTGGAATTCAAACCCTATGATGTAAAGCTTCTCCCTTTTTAATGGTTCCTAAAGAGTAACACAGAAAAGGAATTCAGACGATGCCATATATTTCTCTTGTTCCCCAGCTGCAGGAGGATCTGGGACGCGTAAACAGAGAGACAGACATTAGAGCCTCGGGGAACCCGTCGCGCGTCTCGCCCGCATCCTGCTGGCGTGTTCCCGAAGACACTCGCTCCTGGCTGGGCATCTCTAATGCAGAAGCTCCTCATAACTTACGCTTCATAAAGCAGAAAGTATTTAGTTATGTCTATTTTTCATGAAAAAAAGACCAACAGAATTGCATTGAATTAACATTTAAGAAGATACAAGCACTGAAGACCCGCCAGCCTCTGGCCGGGTAACTGCCGCCCCCGAGTGTAGGCAGGGCTGCAGACCCCACCAGAAGGGGCCCGACCCGGGAGCATGGACGGCCTCCTCCAGGAAGGCCACCTCACTGCGCCCTTCACTAGCTCTGGGGGATGACAGGGAGCCCATCCGCTTTGTCCGGAGCTAGTGGAGGGAGCCATGGAACTCTCCCCATTGCGCTTGACGTCGGAGAAGAACTCAGCCGACGCTGGAGGCCAGGTTCCAAGATGCTGAAAGTCCCACACGCCCCCACCATGGAGTTGCCACCGCCCATCCTCAGGGCGTGCTGCTCGGTGGGTCACCGACCCTCCTGCACCTTGCGCCCTGGCCCTCAGCAAGCACCCACCGCACTCACCCTCCCCCACAAAGGCCCAGAACCGAGGGAGAAGGAAGATGCCTTTCCAGGGAGTCCCTCCCATCCCTGCTTAACTGTCTTCACCTGCCGGTGCGGGGGAGAACGCCTGCGTCCCCCTCTCCACAAGCTGAGGGGGGTGGGCTACGCACATCAGATGAGGTGGGGGCACGGGGGCTCCAGAGCAGCCAGCGACATGTAGGTGAAGAGCCTGGTTGGCTGTCAGCATTGTCCACACACTGCTGAGGCCATGATTCCAGCCATGAGGGCTGCGGGCGGTGCCACCAAGCAGACAGGAGGGAGGGTTTATCCCCAAACCTCTGGTTCCAGGCGGGCAGGAAAGGCGACTGCCATACCAGCCCGTGTGCACCGGCACAGAGGCTGAGATGGGCAGGTGAGCCTGGGACCACAGGGCTGCTGTACGTCACGGGAGCTGTGCACGGCAGGCGACAGTGTGAGCGATGTAGACTGCGGGTAATTAAGAGGTGTGTCTATAATTCTTGGACAAGCACTCGTTTTCCAAAATATGTGTAGGTAATACGTCAATGAAAGCAATTAAATAGAATCTTTAAAAAGTGGTCGGTTTACCCAGTAAAAGGCAGAAAGGGCAGGAAGAAGGAAACAGAGACGAGAAAGAATAAACACAACAAACCACCAGATGGGAGATTTTAATTCAATCACATCAATGACCATCTTGAATGTGAATGTTCTCAGCACATCAGATAAAAGGCAAAGATCGCCAGGTTGGGTAAAGCCGGAGACGACCCAGATACAGGCTTGTTATAAGAAACTCCGCACACAAAGGCGTAGCTAGGTTGAAAGGCAAAGTGTGGAGGAAGAGGCACAGTGGAAACACTGACCACAGGCGACTGGGAGCAGCTACTCCCGCTTGGAAGGGACCTCAGAGCAAGGAGGCCACCTGGGACAAAGCGGGATGCCGTGTAATCTTAAAGGGAGCAATTCTGCAGGAAGACATACGACCCCAAACGTGTCTGCTCCTCGCAGAGACTCCCAGAGCTCACAGGAGGCTCAGGCAAACCCTTCGAGCGGTTGCGCCCCCCCCCCCCCGCTCTCTCGGTCATCGGCAGAGCAGAGACAAAGAATCAGAGTGGATCCCGGCGACACAAACACCACCACGAGCCCGTCTGACCTAATGTGTACAGAGCAGCCGCCCAGAGACGCTGCTTGAGACGCTTCAGACACACCACGGTCGCGGGGCGCAGAGTGGAGGAGGCGAAGGGCGCGTGCCCACCGAGCGCAGACGCCGTGCTGCCCTGCAAACGGGAGGGGGACCGCAGGGCACCAAGGCCGCTCGAGGAGGGCCCGCACATGCATTGGCAGCGCCCACTTCGACCTCTTAGCTTTGATCATTGCGTCATGGGCAGTTAGAAGCCAGGCGCAGGGCGGGGTGTCTCCGCACCGTCTTCGCGACGCTTCCATGAGTCCAGCGTGGCTTCAAAATAATAAGTACATAGTCAGGTGTGCACTCGTATGCCACACATGCGGGTATGCGTGTCTCTGTGTGCTCATGTGTGTGTGTACGTGTGCACGTGCATCTGTGTGTGTATTCCCACATGTATGAATGTGTTCCTGTAACATAAAAAATACTTCTTTGCTACAACATTTTTAAGTGGACTGAATAACTGAAATAAGGCGATATTAATAATCAGCAGTTTTAGTAACAGTGACTGAAACATTCTTGTTTTGACATCAGAAGCTAGGAGCTTGACTGAGCCCAGCTGATAGTTACGAATGAGGACAAAATCAGATTCCACCCCAGTGAGTTGAGATTCTCAGTCAAATCAACTGCATAACCATGGGCCTGAATTCCTAGAGCCGCAGAGAACAAAATCGCCTCGTGGGGACATTTGCACCATGATTTTTGGAAACAGGTCGAACATAGACACTGCTCTTTTTGTAAGACAGCACCGGAAACACAGAGTCAAATATCGTGTCTCTCAAAGCTCTCTTACTTAGATGGGAGCAACTGGACTAAAAGTTTATAGGCCATATTATACCAAACTTTCCCTACATGAAGTTTAATTTCAGAACATGCCACAATCCTGCAGTGATGACCTAAGATGAGCCTGTTAAAACATGAAATAATTGAGTAACTTATTATAAAACCAACTGGATTGTATGAAAGCACGAGGCCCTTTTATTGACCACATCATTTTAATAATTATCAAAGCCCACTTCTGTTTGCTCTTCTAGTGAATAAATATTCAAATGGCACATTAAGGCTGTAAGTTACAGTAAAGCAGTAACATTCCATTTGGCAACGAGAAGACGCTTCCTCCTTGAACTGCCTTCAGTCCCCCACGTCAGACAGAGGGGTGAGCTGACCTGCTGCTCACTGTTCACAAAGTCTCTCCGTACATACGTGCTGTGTGTTCATCTCTGAACGCACCTGTATTTTCCCTGCCAGGTGGCACCGGGTAGTAAAACCAGGAGGGTTCAGGTTTTTAAAAAAATTTTACTGAAATATAGTCGACTTACAGTGCTGTATGAATTTCTGGAGTACAGCATAGTGATTCAGTTATACACACACATATTCCTTTTAGACTCTTTTCCATTGTAGGCTATTACAATACAGTATTATATATGTATATATCTGTTTATAAAATACTGTATTGGATACAGTCCCCATGCTGCACAGTAGGCCCTCATTGTTCATCTGTTTCGTATGCAGTGTTTGGTGTCTGCTAACCCCCAACCCCCAGCTTTAACCTTCCCACCCCGTTTCCCTGGTAACCATCAGTTTGTTTTCTGCCTGTGAGTCTGTCTCTGTTTTGTAAATAAGCTCACTTCTGTCCTTTTAAATTTTTTTAAATTTTGCTCACTGTTGTAAGGTGAGCATTTCATAATGTGATTAACTGTTCTTCAAATATGCGATCTTTAAATGTGTCAAGGTAGCTGCGCGTGTGCTGTGACCAAGTTGCTGGTAAGTAGGGTGTTCGTTTGCCAAAGCGGCTGCAACAGAGTGCTCGGGTTTTGTGGCCTCGGGCTGGAAGCCGCTGTCTCCCGGGCCTGGTGGCTTCGAGCTGCTGAATCCCACGCTCCGTCCTCCAACCGTGTACCTCCCCAGCGCTAAGTCCTCCTGTACCAGGGGGTGTGCTTAGAGCTGCCTGTGGTGATGTGTGGTCAGCGTATGAGTGCTCTGAGCCCTGTGCACCTGTGTGGATGTGCCCCCTCAGAGCTGCGCCAGGTGCTCGGACATCTCACGAGATCATGAGTGAGTCCTGCTGTTTTCAAAGACGTCTCTGAGAATCTCAGCTTGGCTGATGTAGCTAACATTTGAGGGTCTAGCTGTGGCTGTGCGACACCACACATCCTAGCGGTCTGTAACAGGGGCTGAAGATATAAATCCTACAAAGCTAACAACATCTAAGGCCTCACAGATGTGTTTAATTACACAACAGTTAGGCTGAAATCAAGGTATACTTGAAAGTGATTACTTAATTAGAAAATTAGAATTAATTCACTAGAAATTATATCAAATTAATCTCAGAGTCTTGTGTAGTTCAAAGGGTATGCTAGTAAGCATGCCAAACTTAATGTGCAATTTTATTTCATTGGTTGAGATGGGAAATGCATGTCCTGAAACATAAAGAATTAGAAAGAAGAAACTTATTTTTAGTTGGAGTCACCTAAGTTTTCTAAGGTAATAAATTATGTAAAATTGAGGCGGGAGGGTGTAGTTCAAGTGGTAGAGTGTATGCTTGGCATGAACAAGATCCTGGGCTCAATCCCCAGTACCTCCCCTAAAAATAAATAATAAACCTAATTACCCCCCAAAAACCAAAAAGAAAACAAACTGTAGAATTTATTTTAAGCACACTGTGGAAAATAGTGCAGGAACTGCAAAGGACAGAACTAGATCTTCCAGGCCGTGTCTTTTGTTTTCAATATTTTACCATGAATCTTATTTTTTTGTTGATCCACCATGATAAGTGTACTTTTCTTGTATATATATTTTTATTGAAGTAAAGTCAGTTTACAGCGTTGTGTCAGTTTCTGGCGCTCAGCATAGCGGTTCAGTCACACGTACTCATTTTCTCGTTCTTTTTCACTGTAAGTTACTGCGAGCTACCGAACGTGGTTCCCGGGCTGCACTGCGCGGACTTGCTGTTCACTAGCTGACGTACAGCGGTTAGTACCCGCAAGCCTCAAGCTCCCAGGGTGCTGGATGCGCTATACGGTAGCGCGTGGGTACCAGGAGGGAGGACAGCGCGGCGGGTGAGAGCTCCCACGGCGAGGGCCTGGAGGGGGCCGCCAGCCGGCCCGGCTACCGTCGGCAGGAAGAGGCAGCAGCACAACCCAGGCTCGCTCCTCCGGCTTCCAGCTCCTCCCACGCGCTCCTTTTCCGCCAGCTCAGCGCTCCTCTGACTGACCGCCCCCAGCGATACCTTGGAAAAAGCCACGTTCCGTGAAGTACAACACAAACAAAGGAAAGGCACGTTCTGGAAAACGGGGGAGACATACAGAATTTCAAGACTCCTTCATGTGGCCCTGATGAACGTGGACCAAGGAATTTCCACTGGAATGTTAGGGTTGCAGACGGGTCCAAACCAACATTTTTGGTGGAGTTACTGTGTAAACATATACAATGCAATTCCTGAACTTCAGCCCATGTATAAAAAGTCATATAAAAGTTTGGCTTTCGAGAGGAAGTTTGTTTTAATCTACCGTAAATTCCAGGTCCCTTGAGAATGTATTTGAAGTCCATTTGTGGAAATGAGTATTTATTTTTCTCCTGAAAGTAGTCACGAGGAATATATTTTTTGTTTGCAATGGATTGTTGAAAAGAAATTAGCACTTTTTTTTCAGGAGAGAAGCCGAGTTTTTTTGACATGCATTTAATTTTCCCAGCATCATAGTATTCTGAAAAATGTATGTAGTAAATAAGATAGGAAATATATGTATTTTAAACTTCATAATGATTTCTTAGACTCACTTTAAGCCCCACAGCCAAAATAGATTCTGGAAACTGCTCATTTAAGGAGTGGGATTGTTAAGAGTCCAAACACTACACAATGATCTATTGTAAACTTGATTATAATTTTTTTATTGAAGTACAGTCAGTTTACAATGTTGTGTCAATTTCTGGTGCACAGCACAATGTCCCAGTCATGTGTGTGTGTGTGTGTGTGTGTGTGTGTATACATACATGTATTCAGTTTCATATTCTTTTTCATTAAAAGTTATTACAAGATATTGAGTGTAGTTCTTTGTGCTATATAGAAGAAATCTGAGTTTTTGTCTATTTTGTCTATTTGTCTTTGTTTTGTCTATTTTTATATATAGTGGTTATAATTTAAATAAGACAATGAAATTTGAGGATCGGTGAATGCTGGGAGATTAGGCGAAGGCTCAGCTTTTGTCTACTGTGTTGACAGGGCACAAACACACCCCCCTCCCTGGATCCTGGTGGTGAATGTAGGTCGTGTCGCGCCAAAGCACAGACGAGCAAATGGGTAGGACTAGGTCACGTCAGACGAGTAACAGGTGAGGAGAACCTGGCAGAGTTTTCAGCAACAGGGTGCGTTTTCAAGAATAACTTACAACAGTTTTAAGAATGCTTAGACCATCACATTTTTTCCCAAATCATCCAAACCTTCTCTTTTGCAATAAAAATTCAATTTTAAATTGTGATTGAAACCCACAATCAACTGCAAAGATGTTTGAGATAAGCAAGAATCAGATTCCTGGATGACTCTTAGAAAAAATAATCTAGTCCAACTGACCACACTCGGGTCATGTAGGTTTTGCTGGAGCACCTGGCAGGGGAGGGCTTCCCCGACCTCACACGGAACCTGCTAAGGTGACGTACTTTTCTCATTGATCCCAAAGGTGTGTCTCTTAAACTTCCATGTATCAAACTGAGTTATCCCTCTGGCATCAAGAGACCGAGCCCCTCTCTCCTGCACCCCAAGCTCCCCAGGATTAGGGGTACCTGTCATGTGACCTCTTTAATAACCTCTCTGACATTTAACATCTGTATTTCCACCTGTTTCAAGATACTTCGTTTAATTTGTGGATTTCCCTGAAACAGGCTTCAGTTTATCCAATTCATTTAAGTTGTTGAATACTGAACTCAGTCCTCAGGACACAAAATAGGGGAGCATCGCACCCTGCTTGCTGTTAAATCTCTAGTGCAACTCAGTGCCTGGAGCCCAGAGAGAGGTCAAGGAAGACACAGAATAAAGCCAGTCTGCCCCAAGTGTAGTGCCTGGTGTGGGAGTGGTCCTGTTCCTGCTCTGAGCAGTGAATTGTGTGAGACTGCAGACTCCCCTGCTGTGGGAACATCTCTCCTTGGCCCCCTGTCTTGCAGAGTACAGCTGCAGTTACTTTAGTTTATTTGCTATACATTTCCACATTTTTCATTTTTCTACAATAGGCATTTTACAATATAACCGTGTGTATAGTAAATGATATTTTGTGATTGTCATCAATACAGGAGATTTAACACACACTCACTTTCTGTGTTCACCTCCTGCCCCACTCACTTTCCACCCACCGTGCTCTTCCCAGAGCTGGAAATACGGAATCCCTGCGGTGTAAATTCCCATGAGGAGGTGCTCACTACTGAGCACAGTGAGACGGGAATGAGCCTCGTCCTGACTCAATAACACACATGCCCTGAAACAGAAATAAACAAGTCAGCCACGTAGCGTCCACGGGCTCTGGGAGAGAGAGATTTACATCAGCAGATGGAAACAGATTTTAACGTTCATGGAAGAGCTGAGCGAGGAAGCGATCCAGGCTGCGGTGAGTGAGCGTGTGGTCACGGGTCAGGTGCTGAGACGGGGACGAGGGACAGCCAGAGGGGCCCTGCCGCCCTCACTGTGAGGACAGGGTGGCATCACAAGCCTCCCCTTTGTGCTGGAGACAGACGGCTCTGGCCAGAGTGGGAGATGGGCCTTCCAGCTCACTCTGCCGGGAACTGGGCCTTCTTCTAACAGGAACTCAAGGCAAGAGTGTTATTGCAGATTCCTGACTTACTCGCGGGACTCAGAGGTCTTCCAGTGGTGGTCTCTACAGGTCCTCCCTGTTCCCCGGGCCACGGTCCACTCGTCCCAGGACCTGGCCCTCCTCCTCTCTCTGCCTGCGTTTGTCCTCTGGTCTCAGATTTGCTCTGGTTTATTCTGTTCTCAGCATCAACTCCCCCCTCCATGTAGTAGAGGGGCCTGTGGGGGATTTGGCACCAGAGTTTTGGTGGTTAAGTTATTAACCCATTTTCTAAGCCTCAGTTCACCTTCCCACAATAAGGACTAGAATAACGCCCAGATGATGTAGTCTGCAAAGTAATGAGACAATGTGTCGGACACGTGGGGAGACCAGGAGTCTCCATGTGGCCTGTCTCCTCTCCTGCGATTTCTCAGAAGAGACTCAAAGTAAAATCTGCTTCTGCAATTTACACCAACACAAGCAGACATTCCCAGGGTGTGGAAGCACAATTCATCACAGAGGAAGCCTGGACCCCTCGACCTGGCAGTAATAGATGTGATGCTTCAGGACGAGATTTCTGGTAAAATTCCAAGAGGGGTGAAATTTCAGAAATTCCAAACACATCAAAAGCGCAAACAAACAAACAACAACAATGAAAGAAACGCCCTGCTCCTTTTTGTCTTTTCCAAATCTTTTTCCTTTCAACTCTCCCAAAATGCTAGCCGACCAGCGAAACAAAACAAAGAAAATGTGTTTCTAGTCAAGAAATGTTAAAATAAATATGGAATGATTTCTTGGTCGAAGTTTTCCTTTCCCAAGATAAAAATAATCTGGAGTCACATCTGATAACTATTAATGTAGCCTCCAGACTGAACCGTGGTTTTCCTGCGACAGTTTACAGACCGATGGGTGAGCGGGAAGGCCCCCAAGCTCAGGGACTGAGAAGCCAACCGGGGCCCCTGCCGAGACCTGAGCTGCAGGTGGACCCGGAGGGGAGCCCGCCCCGCCTGCCCCCGCCCACCCGGGCCGTCGCCCCAGTGCCTGCTCCCCGATTTCAAGGAGGAAACCTTCCCTGCGGTTCCCTCCAAAGCTGGCTTCCTCCGTCTCCAGCCTCTGCCGCCTCACAGGGCTGCTCCCCCCACACTGGGGACAGTGGCCGCTTTGGTCCGGTGGACCTGCGTCCCACTGCCTGGTTTGCTGCTGGTTTCTCAAAATCGTCTGCTGGCTCTAAGCTCCATCCACCCATCACCATAAAATACGCCTCCTCGGTGTGCGCACAGGGTGCTGCCGACCCCACCCACGGTCATCACGGGCGGCTCACGGAGCCACGGTTATCATGTGCCCACCACGCCAGGCTCCACGGCTCGACTGTGGACCAGACTGACCACGAGCTCAGTTTTCTGGGAGGAGGGAGCAGCCCCACGAGAGCTGCAGAGACGGGGCAGGCGCAGCCGGGACGCCGGCCCAGCCTGCTTCTGCAGCTCAGGGGCTCAGGCTGCGGCTGAGCCTGAGGGGCTCCCAGCCGGGGAAGCCCAGCACCCATGGTGGAGCCGTGGGCAAGGCCGCCGGGAGCAGATGGGGTCCGGGGTCCGGCCCGCTGCTCCGGCCAGGGGCTCACGAATGTTCAGTCTGGGGCTTCAGACAGTTCCCAGCAGGATTCAGATTTTAAAATGTGTGGTTTTGAAAACTAAACTCACACGTGGGTGGAGGTGATTGCAAAGTTTTGCTGCCTTTCTCACGGCACAGTAAGAGCTGGTGCCGCTTTGATGTTCATCTAACTGCACATTTTTCACGGCTCTCCGTTCACTGACTTGGCTGAAGGTCGGTCCACCCTTTCCCTGGCCAGCCTGTCCTCCTGGCCTCCGCGTCTGCCTGTCCCTCCGGGGCCCGGCGGCTCGGCCCGACAAGCCCGTTCCGCTGGGACGCCGCGCCCGCCCTCCCCGGCCTCTCCAGCGCACCGGCCTCTACAGCCCACCGGCCTCCGTTCTGCCTCCGGGCCGGGATCGCCGAGGAGACTTAGAAAGCATTAGTGCCCCTCCGCCCACTGCTTCCAATTACGTTTCCTGGCCTAGTCCACTGCCGACTTACTTTCCTAGCAGTTTCCACCATCTGAAACCACTTAAAGTAACTCCAACCTGTCTGCCTTCCTCGCCCGGGCCCCATCCCGGACCTTGAGGGGGGCTGACAGGACGCGCTCGCTCACAGAGCAGCTGCCGAGGAAGGGCCGTTCTCGCCACGCGTGACCCCCAACGAGCAGCCCGGGCCCGCTGCCTGGCCGGCCTCGCCTTCTCCCGCCCGGCCCTCCCAGGGCACCCCCGCCACTGGCAGGGAGGGTCGCCGCGGCTGCTCTGTATGTCCAGCGGGCTGCTGCTCCGTGAGGTGCAGGGAGAAGCCGTACCTGATGGGGAAATATTTGGGGAAATGCTGCGAACGCCACCTCCCTTGACCTTTGGAAGAGGCGCAGTGAAAGTACAAACCAAGACGCTCCCAACACCTCAGTCAGACTTAGTCTCAGGCAGTCCGAATGCTGCTCCTTTCCCGGTGGCGTCTCTTGGCAATCAGCAGAGATAGGACCCCGAAGAAGCGCCCTAGAAGCCTGGGCGTGGTGGGCGGTCGGTGCGAGGGGCAGCCGTGAGTCCCGCTGGGAAGGCTGGCTGTTGGGGGGCAGCGTTCCGGCATCACCCCAGAGCTCCCTGTCATGTTAAATTACGCGAAGAAGGGGCGCCGCGCCCCGCGAGGAGCAGAAGTGTCTGCAGACGGCCCGGCCTCACGGGGCCGCGGGCTGTCGGCGTCAACGCAGCGCTGAGCTGGGCAGATGGCTCCGTTTAAAGAGCCAAGATTGACAAAGAGACCAAAGAACAAGGCATGTTGTCGGTGAAACTCTGAACCTTGTCTTCATGTAGTCAGGATGAGGGTTCATTCAAGGACGACCCTCCTTCTCTGCCTCACATCTGGCGCCCCCAGACACACTTTAACAGTCACGCTGTTTCCCACAAACGTATTTCATTATCGCTCCAGGAAAACTTAATGAGCGTACTGAGGTGTAATCGGTATGAAATGAATTGTGCGTGTACGAAGTGCACAGTTTGCTGTTATAACACAGGTGTGTGCCCATGAAACTACTGCCAATATCAAAGTCATGAACACACCCATCTCCTCCCGAAACGTCCTTGTGTTTCGGCAGCTTCTCCCCCCGACTTTTCCCCGCTCCTGTCCCTGGTCCTGAGGAAACCACAGACCTGCTTCTGTTGCTAAAGAAAGTTTGTATTTTATGCAAACAGAATTGCACAGTATGGACTCGTTTAGCCTGGCTTCTTCCATTATTTTCAGCATAATTGTTTTAAGGTTCATCCGTGTGGTGGCATGCGTTAGAAGGTTGTTTGTTTTTGTTTCTGAAGAGTATTCCGTAGCACGGTTGTGTGACTGCTGTCCCTTCAGCTGTTGGCGGCCATTAAGATTGTTTCCCGTATTTGGTGACTGTAAATAAAGTTTCTATGAGCAGCTGTGTGCAAGTTTCCATGCAGACGTGTGCCTTCATTTCTCTGGGATAAACACCTGAGCTGCAACGCACGGAAGGCTGCTTGTGCTCCTTTTTAAGAAACTTACAAATTGTTTCCCAAAATGGCTGTGTTGTTTTACATTCCCACCAGCACACGTGTGAGTTCCGGTTCCTCCACATCCTTGTCAGCGCTTGACGGTGTCCATCTGTTTGAGTTTAGCGTTTAGTGGGTGTGCAGTGCTGTTTCCTAGTAGCTTTCATCTGCGTTGCCTTGATGGTGAACGACGTTGAGCATCATGAAGGTCATTATTTGAGGTACATACACATTCTTTGGTAAATTCTTAAATATTTCATCCGTTTTTTTGTTGGTTCTTTCATTTCCTAAATAATGAGTTTTAGTGTTCTGCATATTCTGAATACACGTCCTTATCAGATAAACAATTTGCAAATATTTTATCTTGTTATTTCATTCCCTTAATATTTTCTTTCAAAGGAAAGTTTTTATTCTGATAGAGTCTATTTTTTTTGTGTTGCATCTAAAAGATGTTTTTTAACCAAAGATTATAATGATTTTCTTCAGGAAGATTTACAGTTGTAGTTTGAACATTTAGTTCTAACCCAAACTGACAGTCGTACTCCCTTGCATAAATAACTGTCGGAGGCACGTTCTCAACTGCAATGTTTGCTGTTTCTTAAATACAAAACATAGGAAATGAGTTAACATGATTTGAGACTTAGAGTTTTAGAAATATAAAATGCTGCTGTTTTCACACATCTGTCCCTCTTAACTTTTTCTTTTTCAGTTGGTCATTTTGGGCCGTCCTCTTCTGCCCAGGACGCCCCCGGGAAGGCGGCCACCTTCAGCTGCAGCCCCGCGGCGGGCGCACGTTTGCCCGGCCCGTCCTCCAGGCCGGGGCCTCCCTCCGTGGCAGAGTCTGTGACCAGGGGAGGCGCAGGCCGCCCGCCCAGCCAGCAGGGCTGAGCGGCAACCGCTCGGACTGCGCACTGTCTGTGATGAGGAGCGTGGCTGTGCTGCCAGACACTGGCTCGATTCCGGCCCTGCTTCCAAGTCTGCACACTCAGAATTTGGTTGTACGAATGAGTGCCCTTCGGCTCTCAGAAAGCAGAAACAGAAACATTTCTTGATACCTCTCATGCTAAACCAGTATCTCAGCTATGCAGGCACTCATCAAGTATTTGCTGAATAAACGAATCGATAAACATCACGCATCCAAGTGGTCAGACTTGGTTGAGTCACATTCGGGTCTGTCTTGAAATCTCTCCAGCGATGAAATATTCAGGCTTTTAATTCACTCCTTCGCTGCCTGTGTGGCCTTACTTATTTTGAAACTGTCTCTTTGTTCAGCAACTGCTTTATCAGGAGTAACAGCCCACTTAAATTTACGCAAACTCACAGTCTCCGCCCCCGGAGAGCGTGGCCTTTGCCTTGGAGGCGTTTCATGTCTGAATGAGGCATCAAAAGGCTTTATCTCAAATCATAAATTTCTAAATTGTGCGCAGTGTGTACTTAAACGCGTTCATAGGTGCGCCAGCTCTCTGGCTGCTCTCAACCTACAGGGAGCCACGTGGGGTGCAGACCACCCGGGATCCCAGGACAGTGGCCTCTGGCCACCAGCAACATGTCCATGGACCCAGTGATGCTGTTCAAATATCACCATTTAATCTGCTTCTTGGTCGGAAAAAGTTCGGGAAACGTTGCCACTAATGATAACCCAAGACCACATATAGTTAATGGGAAACTGGCTTACGTGTTAGAGTGCTTTTCCTGAAAGCAACAGAAATGGCCTCATTAACTTTAAAAGATAGTGGAGAGCACCAGGGCTGCTCAGAACTGAGGGCGCGGGAGCCAGGCAAGGGCAGGGCTGCTGTGAGATGAGGCCACAGGCAGGAAGGCGCAGGAAGAGGCACGCCGAGGGTGCTGCCCCCACAGAAAGGAGCTCAGACCACCTCACCGTCCCCGGTCTTCTCACTCCAAAGTCAAGTCCCAGGGAGGGAGCATGTGTCTGGCTGATCTTAGGTCTGCGTTCAGCCTCCCAGAAGTCACCTCCAAAGAACTGATTTATGAGAAGGAGCCTCCGGGGGGCCTTCCAGCTCCTGTAGCAGCAAGAGTGATAACCTGGGTCTCCTAACTCACCAAGAATGCGCAGGAGCGGCCGGGCTGTGGGAGACAAGAAACAGATGCCAAACGGCTAAGAAGGGTCAGTGTTCTTGCTGCGGGAGGGGGAATCCAAACTCACTAGAGCCCCACAGGCAAGCAGAGGTGAGGCTGCTGTCCCGGAGGGGAGGGAAAGGCAAAGGAGGGTGCAGATGTGGGGGGCTGCGTGGTGACACCCGCCCACCTTGCATCACTGGGCCCGCCTGGACACTTGGGGCAGATCAGAAGCTGCCCACCTCCCCCTCACCGTTCCACAGGCTCCCTTCCAGGGCTGCCGGCTCCGTTCCAAAGGAAAGAGTTTCCTAGACGAAAAAATGGCCCACCTCCCATAGAGAGTGTGTTCAAAAGTAGTAATTAGGGAAGACTGAGATCCTCAGAGGGAAGGAGCTGGAAGCTTCCCTCGGAAAACTAAGCTGGACTCATGCAGTGGAAACCAGTCACCTGCGATGTTTAAAAATGAAGCTGAGCCGTCTGAGTGCACATTTCAGAAATGCAGCGGAGCTGCCCAATAAAAATATTGAAAACGCGGTCACATTCCCAAACGGTCTCTGTAAATCAACAGCGGTTCTTCAGTCAGGTTTCCATACATATGTTCTAAGTTTTAAGGAATTTTATGGACTTTGAACAAATTCTTTTTCCAATATCTTGGTGTCAAACACTAATTTATTTTTCTCTGGTAGGATTCTCCACAATGTAAGGCAATAATGATACACACAGAGAAGACTTATGTCAAGTTAAAATCAGCACTGCGTGTCGAAAACGACAAGGCGTTTTCTCCAGACCGGCTCTTTGATCAGCTGACATACGTGTAAGACATACGCGCTGTGAATAGCCAGGACCTGTTTTCCTGTTTCTTCTTTTACGAGACAAAAAGTATAGAAACATCTTTCTCCTACGAGAGGAAAAGGGGAAAGTCACTGTTTCCCAATCACACACTCACAGGTGCTTCGGAGACACGTCACGGGATGCTCGGGGGCGACGTTAGGGCAGGACCTTGGCACAGATGGCACCAGTTGCCTCTTGTGCGGCTTTTTTGCTGTCTGGGTTCACATTACAATGTGGGGAGAGTGATGTTTCGAGGACGCTGTGAAAGATGCTCATAAAACCACGGTGGGAGTTTTTCTGATCAACTTGAGTTGAGTCCTTACAAAATGGGCCCCTTTGGCAGGCAGAGTGGTTTGTCCCTAAAATGAAGAACATGATGGTGCACAAAAGCTAAAATCCCAGAATTTTAACCAAAGTATGAGCAAAAAACAGTACTAAATACAGAAGCATGAGTTTTTATATCTACCACCAAGCACATGATCCATGAAAGAAAGAAATAAATTAGCTTCATCAAAACCCAAAACCTTTGCAAAACCCAAGACCCTTCCAAAAACGTAAAAATGATATTAAATGGGGGGAAATATCTGCCAATCACTTACATGACAAAAGGCTTATATACATAATACATAAAGAACTTCTAAACACCACAAGGAGAAGGGGAGCAATCCAATAAAAAAAGGTGTCAAATGATTTAAACAGACTTCACTGAAGAAGACAGACAGGTGGAAATAAGACACGAAAATATGTTACATATTGTGGGTCATTAGGGAAACGCGGATGCAAAGCGCCGTGAGACACACCACACGCCCATCGGAACCGCACACGTGCACACGTGCACACCACCAGTGCTGGGAGGAGGCCGCGCCGCAGGAAGTGCGCAGATCAGAAACAAGCCGCACCCAGGACTCTCAGACGCTGCTGGTGAGAAAACAAACGTGCAGCCACTCTGGAAACACTGCGGCGTTTTCTTACCAAATTAAACACACGCTATCAGATGACACAGCGATGTCGCTGGTATTACACTAGAGGAATAAAAACCTTCCCAAACCCTGGTTATACATTTTTAGAAAACCTTTAGTCACAGTTTCTAAAAGCCAGGAACCACTCAAATGGTCTTAAATGGGTGAAGAGAATACTACTTAGTAATAAAAAAAAATGCATTATTGACACACGCACAGCAGGGATGGGCAAGTGCGTTGTGCCAGGTCAAAGAAGCCAGATTCAGAAGGGCAGGGTGTATGAGCCCATCTTCATGCATTCTGGAAAAGAGAGAACCTTGGGGGTGGAGGGAAAGGTCGGGCGTTCTCTGGGGCTGGGGCCGCGGAGGCAGTCTGGCGGTGGAACGTCAGCGTGAGGAAGCCCTGGGGTGCGGTGATGGGACGCGCGGCGTCACACGGTCAGAGCGCACAGAACAGTGCACCAAGAAAAGGGAATCCTACTGCATGCCAATCAAACGGCAAACCCGAAGAACAAGCTGGCGGCGAGTGGCGCGGCACGCGGTCCGACTCCCTCCTGCTTCAGCGGCCCTGTCTCTGGGGGAATTGGATCGTGTGGCGCCGTAAAGGCTCTTTGCCTGGTTCCCTCCCTCGATCTTCCAGCTCTCGGGTGCGATGAGGACATTGGTAGTGTTACACGGAGCAGGCTGACTGACCAAAAGATACAAAACCTGTCCCTGTGTGCCCTGGAGCTCCGAGCACCTCCTGCGGTCCGCCCCAGGCAGTGGGGGGGTGGGGGTGGCTCCCAGACGGGGAAGTGGCGCTGAGGACTGGCGGGTGGTTGGCCCCCGTGGTCCGTGGTCACCATGCGTGGATGGCTGAGAAGCCCGTACGGGCTGGGGACTCGCTGTCTCCGCATCTCAGTGCCCTCCTCTTCCTTTGTCCGCCCCAGGAGGCCCCGTGTCACAGGCGCGTGGCGTCAGTCTTCTCTTCGGCAGGACAGGCGCCCCCCGGGCCGGGACGAGGAGGGGGCGCTCTCCGCGCAGCCGCCGCTCTGCTGTTCTGCGTGCTCGAGACCCTGCTGAGGTCGGAGCAGTCTGGGCCTGCTTGAGGAGAATAACCTCACGTGCTTTTCAGCTGCGCTCCCTTCTCGGGGCAGGACTGGAGTGACGACTCCCACTGCCCCTGGGAGGGGCTGCGATGGCCCTCTGTGCAGCTCCCAATCTCACCCCAACCGGGAAGAGCAGCTGAAGTGGACCTGCAACAGTCCCTCACCAGGACGGTGGTCTCTTTACAGAAGTTCATCCAAAATCAAGAGCCGTGACCACGCCGTGTGTCCCTGACAAGCAGGCCTCCTCTCCCAGGGGCCCAGCCTCCGCCGGCTGACCTGAGCCAGTCTGAGCCAGTGGGGTGTGGCAGCGTCGCCAGGTGGGCATGTGTGAGACTCTGGGCACAGATCCGCGAAGGGACAGCGTGGCGCAAGGAGGCACGGCCCAGAGACAGCCGACAGACATAACCCAGTACATCTGGACAGTCTGGCCCTGTCTCTGCCAGGCCTGCGTTACCGCATAGTGAGTGCCCCCCCACATAACCACTTCCCTGGCGACGTTGCCCCCGTGCCTATCAACTCCCCCTTTGAAGCCTGGTTGTAGCCGCTTGGTACGAGACCCTTGCACAGCACTGAGCATGAGGAGCAAAAGACAGTTTCTGAAGTGAATTAAAATCGAGCATGTGGCATGCCGTGGCCAGCCCTAGTGGAGAGGCCACGGATGCACAGAGAAGAGCCCCAGCCTTGACGGGGGTGCAGGTAGGTAAGGGAGATTTCTCTGAAGAAGGAGAGTGGGTACTCTGGGGTGGACCCAAGGGCACATACCCAGGGTTCTTCACCCCGGAAACGCAGCCCACGTCATGAAGGCAGTGTGGCTGCGGGTGCAGATGCGGAGCCGCCACCAGCCAGTCACTTCCCCAATGTCTCTGGCAGAAACTGATGTGTAAACAGGAGATCTTTTTTAAGCGACTGGCCTCAGAATTGTTTCTTTCATTCCCCCAAAAGGGGAAGGATCATCTGTTTCTTCAAGACACAGTGGGCGGCTTTCCTCCTCCAGAAGTGAAGTAACAAGGAGCCACGGCTCCGGGGCAGGAGCAGGCTGCCGCCTCATCCCCTGTGTCACCCTCTGCTGGCCGGCGCGGCCGCCAGGCCCTGCGGCCCCGTGGTGGGGCCGGAACACACGTGGGCAGAAGCTTCTCTCTGGATACCGTCCGGAGAGGAAAGGGGTTTAGAGGAAAGGTGGTCAAGGCTCGTCCGAGTTATTCTTCGCAGAACCGACAGCTTTCCAGGCTCTCCCCGTCTTCAGGAGTATGACAGCGTCACTGAGGACGTCCCTGAGTCCCTCGCCCTGCTGATGACAGGGGAGCCTTGGCTCTGCTGAGGCTCGTTCTCCAAACAGCAGCCCCGACCCCTTCCTGCACAGACAGAGCCCCACTCCCCTGGCACGTCCAGCCGACTCGCGCGCCCCTGACCCTCGGCGTCTCAAGCCTGAGGCTGCGGGCCTTCCTCCCCCTTTCTGCCCCTCAACAGCCTCCAGATGGCCAACCACAACGTCTTAGACCACCTGCCCTTCTCCCAAAACCGGCTCTCTCCTCCATCAAATCTCAGCCCAGGGGCCCCTGAGAGCAGAGGCTGAGGCCCAGCGGGACCTGCTGGGGTGGGGGGCGTGAGGAGCCAGGGCTGCAGTTCTTGGGGCTCAGGCAGAGCAGCCTCTGAAGAAGCAGCGGGGGAAGGGCCATAAAGTGGCGCCTGGCCCACGAGGCGATGGTCTGCTGGCGGGGCCGCAGTCCAGCAAGGCCGACCTTTCATAGCTTTTCCAGTCTACAGAGGCATTAAGATGGGACCAAGGCCCACGGGAGGCCCATGGGAGACACAGCAAGAATGCAGGACGGAGATGGGTGAGTGTGGACTGTCGCCGGGACCTTGGGGAGGAAGACTTTGCTGGACCCTAGGAAATATGGAACCTCTGTTTATTCAATTATCAAGTATCTACTAAGTGTGGACAGTGAGCCCAGCACAACATTGCGCCTGGAGTCCACCTGTGAGCAGGCGTGTGCACGATCCCTCCTGCGTGGAGTCGCCACTGAGGGAGACAGAGAGATGGGGCGGGAGAGAGATGGAGACTGTTAATCCCATGACGTCATCCCTGCTCAGGAGACGCAGACCCAGGGGCTGGCGTGGCCTGGAGGTTAGAGGAGGAGCATGTGGAGAAGGGGTGTTTGGGCTCAGACGTGAAGGATGAGCAGCAGGTCATCAGGTCAGAAGGAGTAGGAGGAGAGTTCTAGGTAGGAGGAACAGCATGTGCAAAGGCCCTGTGGCTGGAGGGACTTGGCTCTTTCAAGGAATAGACCTAAATTCAGGGTGGGTGGTGCTGCGGGCTTCCATCAGCGGGGCAGGTGGGCTTCCATCAGCGGGGCTGTGGAGATGGACGCTGCGCGTGTTGTTCGGCATGAACCACTGACCTGTGTTAGGCTGAGGAGAGGTCGGTCAGACTGCACGTCTCAGCCATCCATCTTAAATGCAGTGCCGATTACAAATCACTAGGAAGCAGAGGAGACGTGAGGAGACCGGACAGGAAACTGCTGAGTATCCAAGCCAGACGGTGGAGATGGGGGGCGCCAAGACAAGAGATGTTCAGGAGGCAACATGAACTTGGGGCTGAGGGGGTGTGGAGCAGAGAAGAGAAGACGGACCACCAGCATCAGACTTCCCGTCTGGATAGCGCCCTGGGTGGTGGTGCTACTCAGAGTCGGCTGTGCTGGGCAGAGGAGGTAATGCGTTTAGGTTTGGACACGCTGTGCGTGCTTTCAGACGCCTAGGAAGAGCTGCCCGTGGAGGCCACGTACACGTGTACGTAGGGTAGCCAGCGTGCAGTGGCAGTGATGAAGCCGAGGTAGCCATCAGGCGGCCTGGAGAGAGGGATGCAGTTTGAAGGGGGAGAGCTGAGGGTGGGCCCGCAAGGAGTATCACGTAGTCGGTGGTCAGTTAGAAGGGACTGAGCAGGATGAGGAACGAAGAAGCAAGCGGAGAAACAGCAGGAACCCAAGATGGCCTCACAGAAGCTGCAGGGAGGGAAGGTCGTAAGGAAAGGGTGGCCCACAGAGCCTCCTGGGGCTGAAAACACAGGTCACATGAGAGCAGTGCCGCTGGAGGTGGCCCCTGGCCCCTCAGGGAGCGCCTTCCACCGGAACGACAGGACAGGAGTCAGATGTGACTGCACCGAGCGTGAGAAGGCAGCGAGGATGTGGAGCTGTGGACGCCGGGGAAACGCAGACCCCGAGGAGGCAGCCTTTGGCTCGGGTGTGCGTCTGTGCCCGCGCCTTGAGACTCTCTCCGCCGCTCAGCAGCGCGGCTGCTGGCGCACTTCCCTGCGTCCGCGTGCCCCCGGCGGTCTCCAGGGTGCCCCAGGCATCGGGTCCCTTACGTCAGTTTTGTCACCGGGTCTTTTGTCTCTCCTGTTCTACCACTGGCTTTGTTTGCCTGTTTTATCAGTTACCGAAAAAGGTGTACTGGATTATCCAATATGGCTGTGGATGCATCCATTTCTTCTTTTAGTTTTGTCTGTTTTTTCTTTATATGTTTTGAGGCCATTGTATTGGGGTGTGTCAATCTAATTTTATATTAAAATCTAAATTTTATTTAGATTAAAAATCCAAGTCTTCCACAGATTGCCCTTTTTATTTTTTATTATGGGAACTTCCTCATTATCCACAGTGCTAGAAATTTCCTTGTCTCCGGTGATGTGTATTTCATCACTCTGTGCCATATATTTAAATAATTTCTTCTGTAAAAAGCATATAATTAAGTTTTGTATTTAAATCTAATGCAACAGTATTGTATTGTCACATTAAATTGATTTATATCAGCATAATTACAATATATTTGGATGCTCGTCTACCATTTTTTTGTTCATTTTTTGTGTCCCAACAGTTCTGTGTTTATTTTTCTTCCTCTTTTAATTATGTTGCATTGATGAAATATTTAATGTTGATTATTAGTCTTTGACTCTTCTTTTAGTGGATACTCCAGAGATTAACACATGCGTTTTAAATTTCTGAGTAATACCAATGATTACTTTTACCACGTCCAGGTAATACAGGACCTTAGAATACTTTAACATAAATCGTCTTCTCTGCCTTTCGTGCTGCTTTATGTGTTTCAATTCTACTTGGTCTTAAACTCCTCCAGACTGTGTTATTTGTATTTAACAGAGTCCCATTTTTAACTTAAATCTTTATTTTTGAGCAGTTTTGGGCTCACAGCAGAACTGGGGGAAGGCACAGAGATTTCCCATAAACCCCTCGTCCCCACTCGCACAGTCTGCCTCGTCATCAACGGCCCCAAGCAGAGCAGTACGTTTGCTATCGCTGACGAGCCCGTATCAATACACCGTCACCACCCAAACCCCCTGGTTTGCACGTGGGCTTGCTTTTGGTTTTGAGCAGGTGTATGGCGGCGTGTGTCTGTCGGCGGCGTCGCACAGCATCCTGTCGTTGAGCTGGAGCTCTGTGTCCTGCCTGGCTGCTCCTCCCTGACACTCGCCCAGGGCAACCCCTCGTCCTTTTACTGTCTCCGCAGTTCTGCCTTTTCCAGACATCACGTGGTTGAAGTCACACAGTGCATGGTCTTTTCAGACTGGCTTCTTTCACTTTGTCACGTGCCCTGAAGTCTCCTCTCTGTCCTGTCATGGCGTAACTTCTTAGGGCTGAGTAACATCCCGTTGTCTGATGGGTCACAGTTTATTTGCTTGGTTGCTGCCAGGTTTTGGCAGTTACGAGTAAAGCTGCTATAAACATCCGTGTGCAGGTTTTTGTGTGAACGTAGGTTGTCAAATCTTTGGGTAAATACCAAGGAATGCAATCTCTGGGTCATATGGTGAGAAACTGTACAATTGTGCGTTTTTGCCAGCAGCGATGGGAGTTCCTGCTGCCCCACGTCCTGACCAGCGTTTGGTGATGTCAGTGTTCTGGGTTTTGGCCCGTCTGATACGTGTGCCGTGGTGTCTCGTGGCTGTTTCAGTCTGCATTTCCTTTATGCCATGTGATGTGGAACATCTTTTCATGCCATTTTCCAGCTGCACATCTTTGGAGAGGGGCCTCTTAAGGGCTTTGGTCCTTTTTTAAGTTGGGATACTTTTTATGGTCAAGGTTTAAGAACTTTTTGTCTATTATTTTAGTTTTATTGAGGTGTAACTGCCACTCAAACAGGAAGCTATTTAATGTACAGGATGTGATGACTTGATACACGAAACCCGTTGTGAAAGGCATTTAACTTACTGAGTCTCAGTTTCCTCATCAGCAGAGTAATAATAACTGTGTCCAGTCCAGGAGGTTGACATGAGCAGTGGGGGAGTCCGTTCACGCCGAACACTTAGAATAGCACAGGTGAGCTTTCTATTATTTTTGCAAAGAGAAAGGGTGAAAAGATGATTATTTGGATGCAAGTTGATAAGCAGTAAGATAGTTTGTTGTCCTGTTTTTCTGATGTGTTTCTTCAACACCTTGAGCTGTTTCTGTGCATTTTAATGACAGTGTTAACTCATTTGAGGATGATTCAGATCTGACCCATTCCTGATGATTTAGCATACAAATATTAGGCCGGAGACAGTCTAATTATGAAAAATACATTTTCTTTAATTTAAAAATAAATCTCTTACTGCACTGAGAGAGAAATGAGGATCTGCCCTCTGCTGGCCTGGCAGTTTGCCGGGGAAGCAGCCTGCAGGAAGAGGATTTCATTACGAATGGCAGAACCCCGTCCCCCAGGACTTCCGGAGCAGCACTGGGTGTGCTCTGGATGCTGCTGAGGTTTCAGGATTCTGACAGCGTCTCTCGAAAACATGTGTTTGAGGCAAATAGATGTTAACGTTAGATGCCGACACAGTGAAGGCAGAGGTGTGAGTCTGTGTGTCCACCACTCACTCCCGAGCACCCGCCCTGGTGGCACGTTTGCTCTCACGTTTCTGGATGGATGGCACAGGAAGCTGAAAGTCTGGAGAATTCAGTGAAACTTTTTCTCCCTTGTTGCTTAATTTGTCCAGACGGACAGCACGAGCTGCTGGCTGTGCCCCTTGGCTCCACCAGCGATGCTGCAGGGGCGTCAAAGATGGAGACAGGAAAGGGGCTGCAGCGGGGTTTGTCAGGTTTCTCGTGGGCACCAAGCCCCCTGCCTCCTTCCAGGGCCTCCCCGGGCAGACGCCTGGCAGCTACCTCCGACTTACCTCCGGATCCGAGCATCGCCGTACCATCGCCGCAGCCATGCCCCGAGTCGGAGGGCCTGCCCCTGCTCTCAGCCCGCTAGGAGACGGGTGAGGACGGGGACGCTCAGGGCCCGCGAGGAGGAGGCAGGAGGGGAGGGAGGGGCCCCCCAGCGGGCTCCTGCCCCACCCCCTCCAGCCCTGCCTGGTCCCCGGGGTCTCTCCAGAGGACCAGCCACTCCACTGCCCATCCCTCTTTGTGGCAACAGGGAAACGTCCACTTTTGGTTGCAGAGTGAAATGGGGCAGCACGTGGTGTGTTCAGCCTGGTTTCTTCTCCTTTGATTTGATTTTTTAAAGAGAAAAGAAAAGAAAAGAAATAATCTCGCATACAAAGTTCTCATACTGTAATTCCTGGAAATCATCTGGAGTCAAAGAATTTTTGTCTGTTAGGGGAAAAAAAAAAAACATTTGGAGACTTCCTGCAGCTCTGGGAGCAGCTCCAGCAGACAGGGGTTTCAACCCCCTGCTGCCAAAAGTTCCAGCGACGTGGCAGCTGCCGGAGGCCAGGCGTCCGAGAGCAGAGCGCCGGCGCCCACGGGGCGGGGGCGCAGGCGGCCGTGCTCCCAGCGAGCCCCCTCTGGGCCTCCGAGGAGAAAGGGGAGAAGCCCAGCCTCCAGCCTTATGGTCTGAAAGTGCGCAACCTCAAGCCCAGGCGGAGGGCGAGTGCAGTCCTGGGCCAGAAATGAAGCATGGCTTGCAAGGCCCCACGTCGGCAGACGCCCACGGCAGTGCTTCTGCTGACCCTCCTGGTGAGGGCGGCCTGCAGCACCCCTTGCGGCAACCTCCAAGGGCCACGGATTCTTCAGTGGTGCCAGGATCTCGTGGGAAGTGGCTGGGGGTCACCCATAAGCCAGGGATGGTGTTGCGAGTCCTCGTTCCTCGTGGGCTGGTAGGAGCTCACAGGCCGTGCGTGGAAGCAGCCTGGGCATCGCTGACGCGCCGTGTTAGAGGGCCCCCAGGCCGGCGGCTCGCTGCCACTGGTAAAGCCCCCAGGACTCAGTCATGTTGGAAACTTGCAGTGGGAGGAGGCCGGCCTCCAGTTCTGTGCCATGAGGAATGCGTGACCATGCAAGTTTGGATCATGCAAACTCTGATCACAGGGCCTGGAAATGCAGAACTGAATCATGCTACCGATGTTGCGATGTTGTTCAGCAATTAATTTCTTTTTAATTCCGGCAATACTGATCGGTTTTCCCCAAAGTCCCTGAAGCTTCCCGAGTCCGTAACTCAACCACGATGGAGGGCCTGGGCCTGTGCCCTGTCCTTTCGTGCACCACTGCTTCCACTGCGGCTTTTCCCAGAGGAGCCAGGCCAGCTCCACCTTCAGGTCGCCTTGTCTGATCACAGCAGGACAGGCCCACACCCAGAGCCTGCCTCCACGGGAGAACGTGCCAGAGCCACTCTCCAAGGAACGAAGTGTTTTGTGAAAATAAGCTTGTGTTCTCGGAAGGAGCCCGGTGAGTCATCTGATAAGAGGTAAGGCACACAGGAGCGCGGTACCCGCCAAAGGTCCCAGACCGTCCCCCCGGCCCACGGCGACAGGCCCCGCCCCCCGCCCCCCTGCTGCACTGGGCAAAGGGGTGGCCAGCACCCAGAGCTCTCACGGCCCCCCTTGAGCTCAGGGGGCCCACTGGCCGCTTCCTCCCGGACGAGGTTTGCTCAGAAGAGCATCTCTTGTCGACCTGCTTGATGGCAACGGGCTTGCCCTCTGCTTCTGTGTGCAGTCTGCCTCTTCCTCCAGGAACTGGAATTCGGACACCTTGCCGGTGAGCAGCCTTGAGGACCACATGCTGAAGGATGTCAGAGCCACGAAAACCCTGGTACCCTGATGCCCTGCTAAAGCAGAACTGCCCACCCACATGGGACTCGCTGTCTTTCTGGGGACAGTGACACAGAAGAGAACGAGCCATCTGCGTCTTTGGTGCCTGTGGCACCAGCTAAACTGCATCCCAGCCAAACGAGGGTCTGCAGTGTTCCGGGCCCCGGGTGTGACAAGGGGCGGCCCCACCGTCTCATCCAGCGCCCGTAACAGGTTAACGAGGCAGGCACTTCTATTTCCAGGTCTCATGATTGAGGGAGAAAAGCCATGTTCCCAAAAGTCACGCGATAGAAACGGGAGAATCAGGACTCCGTCCAGCTCTGGTTCGCACGGAGCCAGAGTGTTCAGCACCTCCGGGCAGCGCCAGGACGTAGCTTTTCCCGTCTCGTTGGCCGGAGGAGTTACAGAATGCCGTCATCACCGGGTCCAGACAGCCGAAGGTGATTGCGAGAGATCTGAGGATTTCCCTTTCCCAAACCCAGGGGCACCTGAGCACTGTAGTCTGAATCACAGGCTTGGAGGAGTCAGTCACCCAAACTGAATGGGGACCCCAGGCCACTGCCCTGAAGTCAGGGACAGAGAGCGCAGGACCCTAACAAAGCTCCACAGACCTGGAGGCTTAGACAGCAGACGTTCATCCTCTCTTGTCCTGGGGACTGGAAGTCCCCGATCAGGGGGTGGGCAGGGCTGGGGTCTGCTTAGGGCCCTCTTCCTGGCTTGCAGACGGCCCGTCTCACTGGGTCCTCACTTGGCCTCTCTTCCGGGGCGGGAGGGGGGCAGATCCCTGGTGTCTCTTCCTCCTCCAACAAGGACCCCAGTCCTCCTGGATCCGCACCGCCCCCGCGTATGACCTAGTGTAGCTTCACCCCCTTAAAGGCCCTCGATCTAAATGTATTCACGGGGGTGCGAGCTCCAGGCTGTGGATTTGGGGCAGACACAGTTCAGTCTGAAACAGATGTGCATCTCAGGGATGCCAGCATCCTCTCTGCGACCCTACGAGACTCATTGGGAGGGAAGGCGGTTTTATTTCTGCTGAAATGATAAACTGGAGATAACAACAACTCATGTGACCATCCAGACCTGACTCACAACATTTCTTGGCCGTTTTACTATCCACACGCAGCATCTTCCTGTCGCCTGGCGGTCAGTCCCTTGAACTCCGCGTCCCGGGCCCCCTGCTGCCCCCGCGCCCTGTGCCTGGTCACCACAGCCCCTCAGAACCTCAGACTCTGCGCCCTGCTTGCTGAGCACCTCCCCGGTCCTTCCAGCTCCTCCCCTCTGGCAAGGGCGCCAGCCATCCTGTGGCCTCACCCAGAGCCCTAGGCCTTTGACCTTCCACTGTTGGATCCCTCACACTCTTGACGTCCAGTGTCCCTGCCTAACCCTGCTTACAGTCTGTGAAACACCCCCTCTCCTGCAGTCCCCACATTGCTGGGCATCTCCTGCTTTGTCCACTTGCTCGGTTAAGCCACAGCCCAGGTTCAGTCACATGCTCTCCCAACCCCGTGTCTGCAAGGATGCATCCGACCTTTGCTGGTGGAGAAGTTCCCAGAAGCACGTGGCATAAACAGGAACCCAGCAGGGTCCAGGTGCCCCCTCCGGCCGGCTGTCCGCCAGGTCCTCTCCTCTCCGGGCAGTCTGGGTCACTGCTTTACGCCCGCCCCTCTCCCCAGCCTCCACCACTGACAACCTCATCCTCACGCTCGGCTCTCATGTGCCCAGGGCGGGCGGTCCTGCCTCCGTCCTGGTGACCCTGCTGACCCGTCCTCCGCTCTGTCCTGAGCAAACGCCTCAGCTCACGCCCTGGACCCCCTGCGTCCCGCCCCCCACAGCATCCCTCCAGCTAAGCTCTGCTCACGTCCCCCGCGTCCTTGCTTTCCTGCCGGATTTCTCCGTCAGCGAGCACACACGCTGTTATCTGCCCCATTTCACAGCACAGTCAAAACAAGCAGAGCGAGTGCATCTGGGGCTACGCTTTCCTGCCCGGTCCCCTCCCACTCCTCGGCCAGTCCTCACAGCCAAGTCCCCGTGCGCAGCCCAGTGCCCAGGCCCTCCCTCCCCGCTCCCTTCCTCCCGTCCAGGCCAGACCTGCGTC
Source organism: Vicugna pacos (assembly GCF_048564905.1). Taxonomy (NCBI): domain Eukaryota; kingdom Metazoa; phylum Chordata; class Mammalia; order Artiodactyla; family Camelidae; genus Vicugna; species Vicugna pacos. The sequence goes on from NC_132994.1 coordinate 78,297,953, forward strand.
CTCACCACCCGCTGAACTTGCCTCCCCTGTCACCTGTGCCGGTACCCGAGCTCAGGAAGTCCCACGGTCAGTGTCAGCCTTCCCTGGCCTCCAGGCCGCACCCACTGTCGCATCCGCCCTCCCGCTCCATCTGAGGTTCCCCCACCGAGGTCCACGGGTGCCTCTCCGTCCTCACGTCACCTTCTCATACAAGACCTGCAGCACCTCCGGGAGCTCTCGCCCCCCCCCTGGAGGACCCCCCGCGGCTTGCACTCCTGCTGACTGACGCCATCCCCCAGGGGGCTGGTTCTGCTTCTAGGATGTCAGCTGCACCGGGGGGCGTTCGGCCAGGGGCCTTTACTTTTAAGCGGTCAGTTCCCAGCACCAGGACAACACACACTCAACAGAGGCGGCCCGTGGGCTCGTGCTGGGAGGACCGCCAGCCGCCGCCCGCCGGCACAAATGACCGCTGTCCCCAGCACTGTGCCCGGGCCTCCCACTGACCGTCCAGCCGCGTCCTGGCGCTCGGCGGAGAGCAGGCACTGTGCCTCCCTGCAAGGGTGAGGACGTAGAGGCCCAGAGAGGCTGCGCTCTTTCTTTCAAGTCCCACAACCATTAACTGCCAGGACCAGAGGAGAGATGCGCCGTCTCTGCCTCCTCCCCAGGCCCGTGTCCAGCCAGCGGCTCCGTGACTGGCCCAGGGCAAGCAGGGGGAGCACAGAGCAGGGCCTGCGTGGGGCTCCGACTGAGGCGGACAGGCCCGGGGCCCAGGACGCCCGCACGCGCGGCCCCGCGTCCTCCCCGTCTCCCCAGGCTGGAAGTCCTGTTTCACGTCTCCTCCTGTGTGCGCAGCTGGGCGCAGAGCGCGGGGCCTCTGGGGCCTTATTTCTGTTGACTGAAAACGTGAAGGAGCGGAAGGTGTGACCTGGGTGCACCTGGGAGGCGACCTGGGGTCCGGGCCTCTCCGCCGGGGTCAGCTTCTCCTGCCAAAGCCCTTCCCCTGGCCGGCCGGCTGGGCCCCTTCAGGGCTCAGGTTCCCCAGCCCCGTGCGTCAGAGGTGGAGCCTGGCCCGCTGGGGCGTTCCTCCCCGTGTGGTGGCGCCCGAGGTTCACGGAAACTCGGTCATCGGTAGTGGTGCCAGTTCGCCCTGTGCGTGTGCAGCTCAGGGCTTGAAGAGTCCGAGTGCGCCGTTTGACTGTGTCTTCGGACATGAGCCTTTTCCTTGAAAACACAAACCCAAACAAACACCCAGCGTGTCCCTGGAGCTTCTTGCGTGTGTGTGTCTTGAACTTAAAACCTCGAAAAGCGTCAGTGTGTGGGGGCCGACTTGTGAGGACCGATGTTCCCGCTGCTCTGATTGGTGTGGGTTGCTCTCAGGGGCCCTCCTTCACCCTCGAAGGTGGTCCAGGGCCTCACGGAGAGGGTGAGGGCCCCTCGCGTACCGGACCTGGGCCTGGGTGTCAGTGGCTGCACGGCACCTGTGGACAGTGGCTAGCGGTCCTCTACAAGGCACCTGTAGAGACCACGTCACATGTGAACTGGATGGGGTAAGGGCTCCCCGCAGCTGGTGAGACGTGATTCTGGGTGAGTCTGGGGGGGTCTCTGGACAAGACTAGCCTGTGAACCTGTGGACTCAGTGAAGCCCTGTGCAGGTGGGCAGCGAGCCAGCGATGTGGCCCCCGCAGCACAGAAAGGGGAAGGAAGGAGGGGTCCGCTCATCCCCTTGATCCGGGGCGTCCGCCCATCCGTCTTCTCCCGCCCCGGGCACTGGTGCTCCTGGGGCTCACAGCTTCCACCTCGGACTGAACTACCCACCGGCTGCCCTGGGCCTCCCGCCCGGACGGCAGGTGGTGACCCACACGACTGCGAGAGCCGGTTCTGCAGCGGGGCTCCCAAAGCGAGCATTTCATCACCAGCGTGAGGTGTTATCAACAAGACAACAAAAGTGCTTCTACGCTTCACCCATCTCCAGGCAAGTAAGTACAAAACCATGTGTGGAAGTGAAAACGAACGTAATGTGCCTTTGCCCTTATGGCTCCAGCCCGGCTAAGCAGGAGGGAAGATACTTACATGTCTGTCTGTCTGTCTATCTATCTGTCAATAATCTGTCTGTCATCTATCCATTATCCATCCATCCTTCCATCCGTCTGTCTGAAATAACCTCTGGGAAAGGCACAGAGGGGCCTCAGCAGGAAGCAGATGAGCCAGGAAGGCAGTGGGCCGGGCCAGGCCTTGGATCACGTGCACACTTAGACCCTGCCGAGTGGCCCCATGCGTCTGAATGCAGGCACAGTACCGTCCACCCCGTGTGATGCATCCAGTTGACTTCTTGGTGGCCTGGCAGGTTGACTGGCTGGTTAAAGACGGTGCAGCCCTACTTCCTTCTTGCTGTCTGATTCTTCCCTGTAACAAAGGGTCTATCCACTAAGATGGAGCAAGGAAGGGGTGTGGATGTGCTGGAGCCACTGAACAGAGCAGCTGTGCTTTTGAAGGCCAGGAACTGACCCCGAGACCAGGCCCAGGACACATCGAGCCCAGGACACACCAGGCCCAGGACACACCAGGCCCGGACACGCCAGGCCCAGGACACGCCAGGCTCAGGACACGCCAGGCCCAGGACACGCCAGGCCCAGGACACGCCAGGCCCGGACACGCCAGGCCCAGGACACTCCAGGCTCAGGACACGCCAGGCCCAGGACACGCCAGGCCCAGGACACACCAGGCCAGGACACGCCAGGCTCAGGACATGCCAGGCCCAGGACACGCCAGGCCCAGGACACGCCATGCCCAGGACACGCCAGGCCCAGGACACGCCAGGCTCAGGACACACCAGGCTCAGGACACGCCAGGCCCAGACACGTCAGGCCCAGGACACGCCAGGCCCAGGACACGCCAGGCCCAGGACAGACCAGGCCAGGACACGTCAGGCTCAGGACACGCCAGGCTCAGGACACGCCAGGCCCAGGACACACCAGGCCAGGACACGCCAGGCTCAGGACATGCCAGGCTCAGGACACGCCAGGCCCAGGACACGCCAGGCCCAGGACAGACCAGGCCCAGGACACAAGAGGGGACTGCAGCTGTGCTTTCCATGGCCCCAACACCTTTCCCACCTGGAGGCCCCCGTCCTCAGGCAGAGCTGCGGGTCCCCTGGGTCAGCCAGAGGAAGTGTGAGTCATGCCTTCCCGTCCACTCCCTTCTGGAAACATCGCCTCCAGACTGTTGTCCAATCCCATGGACAGCTCTAGGGACAGGGCGTTTGGAGCAGGTGCAAGAGGAGGGCGGGCCCCAGTGAGGGACTTCACAGTGTCGGTGGAGCGTGGACCCCCCTTCAGCTCCTGGCGGACACTTACTCAGCCAGAGCAGAAGGAGCAGCACTGCCTCTACGCCACCCCACTGGGCTCTCGGTGAAACCTGAGCAGGTGTGGCTGCTGGAAACACGCCCTCCCCTCCCATCTTCCTCTGTGGTCCCGCCTATATAGTCTGAGGAGCTCTGAGTGCTGGAACCCCCTACCTGGACCCCAGCTCCCTTCACCAGACTTCCCTGGGGCCGGGCTGCAGTTACCCTGTGCTTGCCGGGGCAGGGTCACTGACCCACGCGCAGAGCTCCGCGGAGGTGTGTGGGTACAGGCCACGGCAGCATTTTTAAAGGTCGGCTGGTTCAGGGTCTTTCATCGCCGTAGCGCTGAAGCTCACCCTCCCGCCCGAGCGCTCCCAGGGTCGTCCGGATCCACCGCTGGTTCACGCTCTCTCCAGCTGAGTGGGAACCTTCTTGGACCAGACAGACGTGGGCTGAACTGACTCCGAGTCCAAGTGTAGGCGAGAATCCAGAGGCCCGAGTGGAGACACTGAGACTCAAAAGTTCTCCTGCAAATCCACAGCCAGCAGGAAAGGGAATGTAACAACAGGAGCCCAAAATGGGCAACCCCGAAACACCAGGTCAGACCCCGCTGCCCGCCCGTCAGGTGACCCAGGTCCTCCCTTCTCCCCGCCCTGCTCTGTGCGAGCTTCTCACGGCTCTGTCCCCAGAGATGCGGTTCCTGCTCAGAGGGCCGCCCCTGGGTGACAAGGTGACCCCAGCAACGGTCTGCACCGCTCGGGGCCCTGGAGCTCACTCCTGGCGGCGGGTGCAACCTGCACCTGTAACCACCTCCTCTCCCCCTCGTACAGCTGTTCGATCACTGGGGTGGGGGTGGGATGGGGTGTGACCTCCGCAAGACCCAGAGGGCTGCTCCTTTACCCACTGCTCTGCGACTCCACGGCCCTGAGTCTGAGTCAGGCACCCACCCCCACGCCTGCTCTGGCCCATCACCAAGGCCCCCGCTTCCGTGAGCTCACGAACCACTGTCTGTCCCTGCTGCGTCTATTCCGCAGCCTCCAGGGTGAAGGCAGCTCTGAGGACCATCGGGGCGGGTGGTGGACCCGGGCCGGATGGCGGGTCCCTCTTCAACACCAGCACATCTGCCAGGAGGGCTGGGGGCCCAGCGTCAGATCCAGGAGGAGGTCCACGCACGATGCTGAGCCGGGTCCTGGGTCCTCGTGAATCAGGCTGCAGCTCCAGCGAGCGGGAGACTGTCCAGCGGGGCCGCGCTCAGGGGGCGCTGGGCGGGAGAGCCGCCTGGACCTGCCCCAGGCAGGCTCTGGCCTCCACAGGGGAGGCCGCCTCCAGCCTCAAGCTGGAACGGCCAGCAGCACAGGCATGCACCCCGCTTAGGCGTGGGGTGGGGGAGGCATATCCCTTCCCCTGCAGTGGCTTCCGCGGTGCTTGTAAAAGCCGGCCTCGGCGGCGCGGTCCAGCTGGCAGGGCGCTCCCTCGGTGAGCGGGGCCTCCGGCTCCACTCTGACTCGGTCCTAGAAGGGCTGTTTCTCTGTTTTCAGGTGGTGGCAAACCTGATAGCACTTACTGTGCTCTGTTCCAGCGTCTTCTTTTTATTTCCAAGCGCAGTGAATGAGAGTTCATCTTCATTAGTTTCCAGCCGCGTCACGTGCATTTCCCCATCCGGCTCAGACGCAGAAAGCGCTCCTGCTTCGTGAAGCACTTTGCCTTGGTCTCCAGCGGGACGTGCCGGACAGCGGGCCCCACGGAGCTGCGGCGGGCCTGAGGCCAGAGCCGCTGTCCCCCGACGTCCCTCAGTGCGCCCTTACATCACTCTCACTACCGCATGAAAGTTTGGTACCCACTAGAAAGCCTGAGAGGGTAAATAATGGTATGTCATCACAGGAAAATAGGCAAGCAGGCATCGAAAGCTTAAGCAAGAAACAGTCCAAAGTAGCAGCCCAAACCGAGACGGCGAGCCCAGGGTGGGATCGCTGTGTACACAGCCCACGGCGTCCGGGGGCTCTGGCCGGGGACTCTCCAGGACCACGAGCAGGAGGAAACTCCTCCTGGTCTGCAGAGTATTTGAAAGGAATTTTTAATGGTTTATCAAAGTCTGAGAAGAGAAATGGGGGAAATAAGGAGCCTAATTTCTTTTGAAGTGATTAGGCAGGCAGACGTTTGACGTCCATGGAGACTAGAGAGCACGGAAGGACGGGCGGCTGTTTGCGCCGTTCCCCGTCTGTCCAGACTTCACCAGAACTTTGTTACAATCTAGTCTGAAATAGTTTGTGTGAGCAAGTAATTCTTAAGAAAAAAGGAAGCCCCTATGGAGAACAGTATGGAGGGTCCTTAAAAAACTAAAAATTGTTACCAGGCAATGCTGCAGTCCCACTCCTGAGCACGTCTGGAGAAAACCCTGACTTGAAAACACTCGTGCACCCCAGTGTTCACAGCAGCACTGTTTACAGCAGCCAAGACAGGGAAACAGCCTAAGTGTCCATCACAGATGACTGGATAAAGAAGCTGTGGTCTGTTTACACAATGGAATACTACTCAGCCCTAAAAAATAATGAAATGATGCCATTTGCAGCAACATGGATGGACCTGGAGATCATCACACTAAGTGAAGAGAGTCAGAAAGAAAAATACCACGTGATATCATTTATATGTGGAATCTTTAAAAAATTATACAGTCCAACTTCTTTACAAACCGAAACAGACTCACAGACAGAAAACAAACTTATGGTTACCGGGTGTGGAGGGAGGGAAGGATTAACTGGGAGCTTGAGGTTTGCAGATACACACTACTATATATAAAATAGATACACGACAGGGTCCTACTGCACAGCACAGGGAACTACATTTAATGTCCTCTGATAACCTGTACTGGAAAAGAGTCTGAAAAAGAACATATGCATATACACATATATAGGGAGACCTGAATCTCTTTACTGGACAACATTGTAAATCAACTATAGTTCAATAAAGAAAAATTTCCGGATGGAACCTATTATACTTTTAATTGGTCATTCATTTTTCATATAATTTCCATTTAAACTTATACTAAGAAAGAAAGCATAAGAACAAGTCAATATCCTGCTGGTGGCCTAAATAAAATCATTTCATTAAAAAATAAAGAGTGGGGAGGGTACAGCTCTGAGGTGGAGCATGTGCTTAGCAAGCATGTTGTCCTGGGTTCAACCCCCAGTACCTCCGCTAAAACAAACAAACAAACAAACAAACCTAACTGCACCCCCAAATGAAAAAACAAAAACAAACCAAAAAAGAAATACAGGAAGGGAAAAAGAGAGAGAAGGGTGGGGGCCGTGCTCAGAGGAAGCCCACGGGGCCCTGTCCCCGGGACGCTGGCCCCGAAGCACTCGGCTCCTTGTTGCGTCCTGTCCCCCCCCCCCCCCGCACTTGACCAGCCCCACTAAGGGTGTCTGTCCCTCACCTTGTTTCCCAGACAGTGAAAATGTGTAAGAATCTTCTGGAATCCCTGGGCCAGAAAGCGTGCCTGCGGAGCCCAGAGCAGCGCCCAGGACAGGAGGGCGCTGACCCGGGGTCTCCCGGTGAGTGGCCGCTGGAGACGCTCCACCACGTGGGAGACTGTGCCAAGACCACAGGACAGGTGACGTGGAGGGACTCCGAAGTAAGGGCTGCCCTGCACGGCACGTACCCGCAGCGCCCCATGTGCGTTGGGGTGGCCCAGGGCAGGTGGACGAGGCCCAGGCGGGGTGGCAGCAGCGAGAGAGACACCAGGACCCTGCGTCAGGACGAGGCTGTGCCCTTGACACGGGTTCCAGGTACGGCCTACTTTGAGAGCCAACACGAGGGCAAACGTTCATTTCTAGGTCATTTCGCAGACCAGGAAACCGAAACCCGGAGGATTACAGGAATCTGACCGGGCCGTGTGGGCCATGCGGAGAAGGAGCTGGAAGGAGGGCCCAGAAACGGTCCACACGGGGGACAGAGCGAGAGCCGCGTCTGCCCGGCAGGGAGGGCCGGGCAGCGAGTCGGCTGCCTGAGGGGTGACAGCAGGGGGCCAGGACAGGGGTGGGGGCAGGGAGAGGGCGCTCCGTGTGGGAGACGCTGAGCTTGGCCGCCCCGAGGGTCAAAGTTGCGGCGTCCGGCTGGCGATCAGGGTGGAGGTGGGGTGAGAGGCGGTGGCTTGGACATTAAGGGCGGGGATGAAGGAGGGACTCCGGCTTCACGTTGCAGGACGAGTTAAGGCAAACCCCCGGCAATTTTGTCAAATCATGGTCTCACTCCTCTACTTTGTATTTTAAAAGCTCACATTATTTTATAATCTCCTGGAAATACATCATCTTTGCTGTTTGTTTTCAAAACCTCATTTGCAACTTTTCAGAATATTTAAGACTATTTCACTCCCCTCTGGATAAACAAGGAAATATTGTGCAGTTAAGACCAACTGCTGAGTTATTTTTATGCACTTCTCTGAAAAGCAGCTTTGAGAGGAGACGGTTTAACTGCCGTGTGCCCTTTGGGGGCCAAGGCTGCAGCGTGCGCCCGAGTTCAGGGGGCGCCCGGCGACCCCCGTGCGGCAGGTGCCGACGCGGGCTAAGCGCTGAGGGCCGTGTGCCCAGGGAATGACCTCGGGTCATCCAAACGCACGTCTCCTGAGGCCACAGCCCCAGGCCCTCCCCACCGCACCCCAGAGAACAGCGGGCCGTGGGCCACGGGGACACAGAGGCAGCCCCACACCCGAGGCCACAGCCCCCACTGCGGGCCCCAGCCGAGCCAGCGCCGGTCCTTTTTGGACAGAATCACGTTCTCTCTAGCAGAAGGAGCCTTCCAGGACCCACTTCTGGGCATTTCTTCTTCTGGATGCTCCCGTATCACTGGTGCTGTGGGCTCTGGAATTTGGTGCCGTCTCCCCAGGCACGCTGCGCAGTCACGAGGGGCTCCCTCCGCAGCCCATGGGCCGGGCAGTTGGGCGGGGGGACCACCCGTCCTTGCCTCGCTCATCTTTCCCTCCCCCCTGCCTCCCCAGAGCGGTGCTGCTCCTCCTCCGCCGGGTCCCCAATGGCACCAAACCTGCAGGGCCTGCGCTGCCGGCCTCTCCCGGCCCCAGTCCCCGTCGCCGGCATCTCCACGGGGAACGCTGGGCTCTCTCACGTCTGGGTTGGAAGGACGGTTCTGTCCTTGCCCTGAAGGTGTGTTTCCAGGACTGTTTCCTCATTGTCGCGGATGGAGAGGAAGGGGTCGGAGATGCGTAGCTTTTGCAGGTGACCTTTAAACACGGGGGCGTCCTTCGGGTCGGCAGGGATGAACCCCAGTGCTGTAACCGCATCAGGAGCCCGCACGGCGGCTCTCGGTGGGCGGCGAGGGTAATCCCGCTCGGCCCGCTCACCCGGCCCACCAGGTCCACCCTCTAAGGACTTTGCAAGGGGAGCAGTGCACGTGCCTGAGAGCCCCCGTGAGGAGTAAAGCAGCCGGCACGTGCGACGGCCCGTGGTCAGCACCGCACCCGGGGCACCGCGGTCACCTGTGTCTTGTCATCGGCGGGCCGCTCCGGAGGCTGCGCAGGAGCAGGCAGCATCAGGCCGCCAGGCTCAGCGGCCCCTACGGCCGCGCCCAGAGCAGGAAGCAACGCGGGCCCGCTCCACTTCCAACTCCAGTTCCCGTTTCTCTTTTTGTTCTGCTTTCTCTAAAACTTTGGGTTTTCTTCATGACGGGTGATAAAAACAGCTCATTCATTTTCTCTGTGTGGGACTGTCTATATCCCAGCGTTTGGAACTGGCAGAGCACAGAGGCAGGACCACCGGCCCCACGGTCGCAAGACCTCAGGTCGCGCCCCGGCTCTGCAGGTTAATCTAACCGCCTGCGCCGTAACTCAGTTCATTGCCTGCGACACGGAGGCTCCAGCGGCCTCCCGGGCAGCCTTTGCAGAGCACGGCGCACAGAGCCAGTGCCCAGCAGGTGCGCCCTGATGTCGCTGCGCGTGTCCTGTGCTTCCAGGCGCTGCGCTGCACTCCGTCAGCGGCCACGTTCTGACCCATTTCTCATTTCAGGTGGGCTGAGACGCGGTTCTGAATGGTACTTGGTGCATTGATCTGACCACCCTCTTCCTCCGTCCCTTACGAGCTGCAGCATAAGTCACTCAGCCTCTGTCGCCCCACCCCCCACACCCTCCGGGCCTGGATCCCCCCCTCCCTTGCAGCCCCCACCCGTGGCACACGCCTTCCCCACGTCAACTCCTGCTCTGCCTCAGGGGCACCTCCCCGGGCCCATCGTCCCAGCAGAGGTGCTGGCTGAGAAAAGGCAGCCGCAGGAGCGGGAAGGAAGCAAACGCTCTCTGGCAGCGGAAGATTTTTATAAAATAAGGAATTGCGCCCACTGAGCAAAAGTTCACCCTGTGTTCCAGAAAACAAAACGCTGTGCTTTGATCTGTGTCAAGGCATGTTCTGATGAGGCTATTGAATTTCAGGGAAAAAGAAAGAGCATTCAAGTGTCCACCCACGTCTTTAGGAGAAGGCGAGGACGGGGTGGGCCTCCGGGTTTGTGAAGCAACTCTAAAAGCCGACCTCCTCCAGGCAGCCCTCCCTCGTCCTGGCTGCCCTCGGGCGGGGCTCCCCCTGCTCCACCACACCCCTGCCGGGACCCCAGACCCTCCTGTCCTCGGGCCTGCCCCACGCCTCCCCTTCCCTGGTCCCACGCTCCTAAGATCGCCGTTGATAGGGAAGCTGAGCGGGTGATGAGAATTTGGAAGAGCCTCTGAATCACGCGGAAGAGACAGAGAATTGAAATTAAAACACCAAACCACTTTGAAAGCACACACTAGATGTGCAGTGACTGTTACGAGAATGAATGAACGAACAAATGGCGAGAGAAGACTGGAACATGGATGTCTCCTCCCCAGGGGGCATTTCATCTTTTCTGCTTCCAATTAGTTTTGCACATTTTAATGGCTGTCACGTGACATTACAGACAGCAGACACTTCCTGGGCGTGGCCTTCACAGGGAACAAAGGAAAACATGACGACCAGTGAATCAACCACGTTCGATTAAAGCACGGGTCTAAAATCCTGCGAAGCCTTGGAGTCCTGGCTGGCACTGGCAGCGGGACGGGGCAGGACTCTTACAACAGAAGCAGGCGAGCACGGGGGTCCCCACCGCCCTCACCTCGCCTGAGCCTGAGCGGCTTTCCCCTATGTACCCGTCCCTCTGACAGAAACGGGACGCGATGAGGAGCAGCCTCGCGAGTGCAGATCACGCGCGCTCCAGAGACACCCGCTCCACGGAATTTAATTGATGCAGAAGTGAAGACTGGAGCGTTCGAGAATCTCCGAAAATAATATTGTGGCCAAAAGATTTATCTCCCCAAAAATCATTTCCAACCCAGCCAAAAGCGGCAAACGCTTGCTCAGCCCTGAAAGAATGTGTGGTGTGGAGACACAGCGTCAGCAGGGTTCCCCTGCATGTCCGTCTGTCAGAGCCTCTGTGTCCGCAGCTCCGTGCATGGGTGCAGGGTGGCGGGCAGGCCCAGGGCCGGGTAAGGGGGGCTGCAAAGTGGCACTTGTGACCCCCCAGGGGAAGGACTAGGCCTGCTGAGCAGTGGATGTCTTCCATCAGGTCCTGAGCAGCGTCTAAGCGACCCCGTCCGCGGATGGACGTTCTCTTTAACTGGCGTGTTCTTCCTGGACAAGTCCCTGACACGCTTGATGAAGAGCCCAGGCCCCCCCCACCCCGAGCAGGGGTGGAGGTCTGGCCTCGTTATGAAACGCGTGATTGAAACACACCACAGTCATGTGCACCGGCCAGTGTGGACGGGCAGCGCCTTACCCGGAACGGCTGGCTGCAGCGCGCACACACAGCGCAGCCCCCACACTCCCTCCTCGGCCCACCCCTTGGACTTCAGGCTCTTTGTAGGCACGGCCGTGGGCAGGAGCGACACCGCCCACTCCCCGGAGCTCCGCCTGCGCCGGGCGACTGTCTGAAGTGCTCTGCCGGCAAGCGGAGACAGAGCCAACGGCCCCGACGTGGAAGTCCGTGATGGTGGGGGGTTTTCGGCTCCCGAACAAGAATGAATTCGTGTGACCTTTCCTACATCAGCAGCGAAGTTCAGTCCTGAAACTGCGTTCTTTCTGTGACAGAAAATACAGACACTGGGTTTCTGCTTCACAAATGGGGAGACAGGAATGAAGTCACCTGACTTTTGGGAGAAACGCAGCCGCTTTGTGACCTGGAGCAGTAACAGGATGCGTCGGCTGCACACCAGTGCCATTACATCAGAAGAGCTGGCTGCCCCCACCCCGGCCAGGTGGGCCCCGGGCGGCGCGGTCAGCTCTCAGTCAGCGAGGACGCAGTCTCCCCTGTTTTGTCTCCCATCACAGGGAGACCCCCTACTTTTAATCTGACCTCAGGAAGCTGGAAGCTGGGAGGCTTCGCGCCTGGAAGCCACGGGGCTGGGCCCTGCCCACTGCGGGCTTTGGGGAGCCAGGTGTTTGGGGGCTGAGCCCCCACACTGTCACCCCCGGGGAGGGGGGCCTGTGTGGGCCATGGTGAGGGGTGGTCCTCTCTGCGGTGTCAGCCAACAAACCAAGAACCCAAACCCAGTCCCCAGACCTCAGGCCCCGAGCGCCCCGGGGCCCTCACTCACCACCCGTCTTTCTGTTGGGGCCCAAACGTTTTAAAACCTATTGTTTGCTGTCGTCTGAGAGGCTCTTTTTCTCTCTGTGGAAACAGTGACATCGTGTTTCGGATTTTATTTGGAGGAGACGGTCGGGATCAGCAGTGACTTCCAGCTGCTCGCAAAGTAGGCAGGTTTGCACGTCTTTGCGGCAAACCGGGAGGAGGGACAGCAGCTCGGCCCGGGCAGGGGCCGCCGCTCGGCCCTGGGCGCCGGCAGTGTTCCTTCGGGGCCGTTGCACCAGGTGCAAACAGCCTGATGCTGACCGGTTCCTCATCTAAGACAGGGCACTTCAGAGAAATTCCACAGCAGATGACTTACAGAAAGGCTTCTTTCTGCACTTAGTCACGAGCAGGGGCCAAAGGCATGTTCGTTAGACGAGTCTCGGAGCTGGCACATCTCGCACTGAGTGGCTTCGGGTAGGTGTTGGGTGGAAAAGGCCCGGAAGAAGGAACGAGATCGGAAGAGACGAGCAGGTGCCCGTGCACCCCCTCTCCTGTGGGGGTGGATCCCTAGGCCTGAGCCACCTCCGAGCACCCCTGTGGGATCGGCAAACAGGCCTCCTGGCGGCAAGAACAACCGCATCACAGAGTCGTGATGAGGTGAAGCAACCGACTCGCCAAGCGGTGAAACTGCTCCTGTGCGGCTGGTTGTGAGGGCTCTTGCGAGCACCCCTGGGCTGGGCCCTGGGGCTGACAGTCAGGACGCCCTGCCCACCGCGCAGACACGCAGGAAACGCTCATCCCGCGACCGATCCCCAGCCAGCGAGGACAAAGCCTGCGGCTCGGGAAGTGCGCGTGTCGTGAGAGCGGAGCCTCCTCGCCTTCTCAGCGGGGCGGGGGCTGCTGTCCCGCTGTGTCGGGGGGCGGGGGGGGGCTCCAAGGCCCGGCACGGGGTGGACGCCGGACACAGCAGCGCCGGTCTCGCCTGCTGCCCCGGAGAATCAAGTGCACAAATAATACGTGCAAAGGAGAGCGGCAAACACGGCCCACAAAACAGCACGTGGCTGACGGGCGAGAACCTTCCTGGGGAACGCTGGCGAGGAGCGAGCTTCACTCGGACCAGTCTTTCCACTTCTAACGCGAAAGCTCTGAAACGGGCTGCAGACCCCCGGCAACGAGCGACGAGATCATAGAATTTATAACCTGTACTTACTGCCTGTCACCTCCCCCGCCCCACCGGTGCCAGGCACGTTCATGTGGTTCCTGGGAGCCCCTCCTGGGTCGCAGTGGAGGCCACTGGCTGAAGGCGGAGCCTCCCTCCTCCCAGCTAGCGGAGCACTGCCCGGCGGGATCCTCTGGCCTCTGTGGGTGTCATCTCAGCACGAACTGACGGGGCCAGTTTATGCGCATGTCTCGTGTGTTCACGAACTTTTGAAAGAGAGTTTCACAGAGAATCCCACAAAAGTTGAAACGTCTCATGGGTTCTGCGCTCCACCCTCCCCTCTTGTGAGCTGTAAAACGGTATTTCTCCGTAGGAAGTACCACTGAAAGTGCAAATATTCCTTGGTGATAGAGTGGGACCGTGTGTCAGGGGTGCCCGGATCCTTCCTGTGGATCCAAGCCCTTAATATTGTTATTCCAAAGACATCCTTTAAGCGGTTCTCAAGCTCTCAGCATGAATAGCTCTGGGATATCATTCAATAGAAACAGCTTCCAACGAGGGGCAGGTAGCAAGCTCATGCCAGCAACGGCAGCCTGCAGTCACATCTTTCCAGCATTGTTCAGAGACGTGAGCGACGGAAACTCCAGCCCGGACAGACCGTGCACCGGTCGCCGGACTGGGAGTCGCCTTCGCGCCCCTTGCTCCCCTGGTCAGGTGTCAGGTTGGACACTCCGCTGGTAACAGTCAGCGATTCCACGGGAGCGCCGGGCGCGTGGGGCCCCTCCCGCTGCACCTCGGGTTCGCTGACTCTCCCCTGGCTACCAGCCCGACGGCCCCAGCGTCCTCCACGAGTCTGCTTTTGTGACGTTTCTCAGAGCTGCTCAGACAGACGTCTCAGCCACCCTGTCTTCCCTATAAACTAGAGAAGCTCACCGCTCTCCTGGCTACTACTTTTTTATTGCTTTATTTTATATCATGTACTGATGTTTGGCTGTTTTTCATCTGAAGGCTTATCTCTGCTGCTTTTGCTGTGGCGGGAGGGACACAGGGCTGCCTCGACCGTGAACGTCTCCCCAGCCGGTCCTGATGGTCGGCTCCCTCCCACATCACCAGACTTGCAAGAGGCCAGTGGCTGGGGTGCTTGTGGGAAACTGCAGCCAGAGGCCACCAGCCCCAGGAATCTGGCTTCTTCCTGCTTGAATCATCATAATTGCTCTTTTCTGGGAAGCTTGGAATCTCTGTGTCTGACGAAATTCATGTTATTCGTTGAAGGTGAATCTTGAAACTTGCCATTTCAGAATAAAGTAAAAGCTGGGTGTCTTCTCACTAGCCATTAGGAGAACCACAAATTATTTGCTGACTTTTTTTTCATAGAAGTATTTTTAAAGTCATGTTTGGCAAGCAATGTAATAGCTTTTTCTGGGTTTTGAGCTTTTCTTGAACCAGGATTCTGGATTTAAAATGTTGAAGACTATTTCCAATTAAAAACTAAGATAATTTACAAAACACTCTGAGAAGATAAATGCTGAATACCTTAGTGTCATTAAAATACGCAGATTTCTCAGTTTATTAAAGCACAAAGGAAACCCAAACACAAAGGAAGCTCAAAATGATGGCTGTAATCACTGAAGTGGCTCCGGAAAACAGAACGCAGACCAGGAGACGCAAGGCCCGCGGGTCGGTCCTGGCCGTGGAAGGGCGGGGGGGCCCCTGAAATCCCAGCCCGCCCTGCCAAGGCCGTGAGCGTGGGGCTCTGGGTGCGGAGCGCTCAGGGAGGGGAGAGCCGGCGGCGGGCCGCGCGGTCCTCGGAGGGTCTCTGCGCGCCCACGGGGGTCCCGTCGCAGCTGAGACGTGTGCCCGAAGCCTCTGCTTCTCGTTGCAGAACAGGGCCTGCCTTTCATAGAAGCTCCCTTGTTCGTGCGCAGAGGTGGGAACAGCTTTTCAAGTAGAAGATGATGAAACGAAAGCCCAAGAGTCACAGGATCCAAAGGGGCCCCGTCCCTCCAGCACTCGCTTCCCGACCTCAGCAGCGGCTTACCGCCCCTTCCAGGGCTTCCATTTGCAGCAAAGGGCAACTCCGCCTTCCGAGACCTGCGCACTGGTTTCCAGAATAAGTGAGAGAAAGGCATCGAAATCTCCAGTTTTCCTTTTTGTAATTGAATTCAGTTGTAAGTGTTTCTTTCTCCATCTGGGCTGTGCTTTGATAGCAATTTCCCCTCCGTCATTTGACTGCTGAGCGTGAGGAGGGGGCAGGAGGGTGGGGGGAGGAGGGGGAGCCAGAGGCGCAGGAGCCCAGGGGTCCCGGACCCACCACCCTGATGAGCTCTGGTGTCCAGCTCCTCGTTCACTCGGAAACTTCCCGGAGGGCGGGGCACAGCTCAGAGGCAGAGGGCCCGCTAAGCATGCACAAGGTCCTGGGTTCAATCCCCAGTGCCTCCATTAAAATAAATACTTTTTTTAAAAAACCAAATTACCTACCCCCCCCAAAAAACCTTAAAAAATTTAAAAACAAAAAAAAAGGCCTCCCTCAAGGTTGGCTCTGCCCTGCCCTCCAGTCCTCTTGCCTGACTCGGAGACTAGATCAGAGACGCTTCCGGCTGACAGGTGGGACAGGGCGCCGCGTCCACCAGGCGTGGTGATGCCCGCGTCTGGGAACAACCTCGCAGCAACTTCTGTGGTTTCCACCAGCTTTCTCTGCCGAGGCTGCAGGCCTCCCATCCTCACACTCATGCCTGAGCCCTTGGCCCCGCCTCCTGGCCTTCCCTGAGCCTCTTCCATCAGACGCTCTTGTACCCCCGCCTGTCACACGGCCCATCTTCATGTGTGCTGATTGGTCCTCCAGCTTCGCGAGAACCAGTGTCCCACGCTGACCTCCCCACCTCCCTCCTGCCTTGGCTCCCAGCCGCGGGCTCCCCCAGGCTCCCCCTCAAGGAGCTCAGCAGTCCACCTCCAGATCTGAGGGCGCCTCGGCCAATCTCGTCCCCGGGGCCCTCTGCAAAGGCCTGGGGCCCACAGACCTCCCCACCTCAGGCCTCCTCCCCGCGTGGGGTCGGCCTGACGGGCTCCCCGGTGGGAGACGCTGCGAAGGCGCTCCTGCCGCCGGGGGACTTGCCGGTGGTGGTGGGGGGGGAACCTCGGAGTTGACTCCAAGCTGTGCCCAGTTTCTGTCCATTTTGCAAAAGGTCTTGAGCTCTTTCGAGCAAAACCCCTGGTGCCCCAACTCTGCTAAGGCAGTGGAGCCCCACGCAGGGCTCAGGCTGGGGTCTGGGGTCTGGCATGAGGAGAGGAGCGAGAGAAGTAACACACCTGCGACGGGGCGCGTATGTCCACTGGTGGCACCTGCTTCTGCGCCCGGAGTCAAGTCCTTGTCCTTGGTCTGGCCATCACCCTCTGTCAGCTAATCACGCAGGGTCTCTCCTGGGAAAGGGGACCCTTCTCAAAAGCATATTCCATGTGTCCAGGGAATCCAGGCCTAACATGAAATGCTGCGTTGAACTCAAAACAGTGAGAAGACTCTTCTCTTCTAAGCCGGGTACCGTAATCATACGGTACTCACACCGTGTGGATCACTCATACGTGGAATCTAAAAAAAGGACACAAATGAACTTATCTACAAAACAGCAACAGACTCACAGACATAGAGGACAAGCTTACGGCTACCAGAGGGAAAAGAGGGTGGGGAGGGATAAACTGGGAGCTCGAGATTTGCCAATATTAACTCCTATGTATAAAATAGGTAAAAAACAAAGTTCTCCTGTGGAGCACAGGGAACTGTATTCAATATCTTGTAGTCACCTACGATGAAAAAGAACATGAAAACGAATGTGTGTGTGCATACCACGCCTGGGACGTTGCGCTGTGCGCCAGAAACAGACAGTGTCACTGACTGTACTTCAATTTAAAAAATGTAAGTTAAAAAACAAAAAAAAGAGAAAGCCTGGGAGTTCAGGGTTGGTGGACTGTTTTTTCTTGCAGAGGAACCTTCTGGTTCTTCACATGGGCCTGAGGACTGCTGAGCTGGAACCACCCGCAGTAGTAGCTCTCAGTGACGGACACGCTGATCCTGTGCCACCTCCAGCTCCCAGCAGCTCCTGGAATCACCTGCAAAATAGTGGCCTCATCCCCAGCGCGTGGCCGGGCGCCCCTCGGAGGGCACCCGGCTACGACAAAGGCTGGTTCCGGTTTCCTCGGTTACTAGGTGAGCCACACAAAGAGACCCGTCTCAGCATCAGGAGAGCAGTGATCTTCAGACTCGGGTGGCGTCCCGCCGCGACCGTCTGGCCCTCCCGGAAGGAGCCGTCTGGCCGTCCACACGCTTCGTGGGGGGCCCTCTGTCCGCCCAGGAGGCCGGGGTCTCCCCTCCACCCCCCTGCATCCTGGCTCTGGCTGACTTTCCCTTCTCCAACAGCACGGTCTGCTTTTAGCACATCCACCTGCAGTGAACACAGGTAAGCTTCTGAAATGCACTCCTCTGGACGGCCACGCCCAGGACGCCCTGATGAAGGTTTGGATGTTCCTACAGTCGTCAGCGCCTCCTCAGAGGCTGAGGCTGGGAGAGCTGGGGCGGGTCCGCTCTGTGAGGACGACCTCACCCATCGGGCTGGCTCACCCTGACGAACTTCCCGAGGGTCCTGCCTTTTATTCACGCGCACAGGCTTCTCACGCGAGTGCACTCTTCAGGCCTCCCGAGGTCTGGAAGGAGCAGGGGCCGGGGCTTCGGGCAGTACTCGGACGCAGGAAGCGCCTGAGGCAGCTGGGTCCTGAGGCGCGCGCCCGCCTCCCCCGCTGCCCGGGCCCCTGGGTCCTGCTGGCATCGTCGCTGGGGCCGTTCTTACAGCGGAGCCCCGCGTCCCGTGGGAAGGACGGGCCTGCGCGCGCGCCTGCAGCTTCTGCCGCTGGGCCCTGGGCCCTCGGGGGCCTCCCCGCGGACACTCCAAGCTCGTTTTCCTTCTTCAGGAGTTCTCTCCAAAGACGCTTTCAGTGTGAGTTAGCAGCTCTCCTCATCAGATGACTACCGGCCAGTGGTCCAGACGGAGGTGCCGGCGCACCCTCTGCGCTTGGCGTCTCCTGACCCAGGACAGAACTAACCACGTGTCATCGGCCTGCGTGCGTTTCTGCAAGTCCCCACCAGGAAAGGGCCTTCCGTCCAGGAATCTCCGGCCCCTGTGGATCTGAGGCCTTTCTTCCAGTGACACACTCAGGGCAGAGACCACTTCCTGTGACCCCTCCGGGCAGGACCGCAGCCATCCCGTCACCGCCCTGGGGACGCGGCCTCCTCTCCCCCTGGCCCAGGTGCCGATGGTGCAGACGGTGCTCTCCGTCCAGACGATCTGTTCCTCCCAGGCCTACGGTCCCTGAGCAGGACCGAGCTCTCAGCCCCAAGTTTCACACGTCAGATGGCTATGTCCCTGGCTGGACGCCTGGGCTCTGGCCCCCGAGGACCTGCCTCCTGGTTTTGGCTGACGCCCTTTCTCTCTCTGTCCCTCCCGCCCCTCCCCAAGCCCAGGCCTCGTCCTAACCCTGCTCCTGAGCTGATGAAGGCTGGTGAGCCAGCAGACGGGGCGCCAGCAGCCACCTTGGTGCAGCCCAGCATACCCCTCTCCCCCAGTGGGCCCCTGTGCACCCCCTGAGCCCCAGGCCCAGATCCCAGTCCTCTCCCCGTGGCCCTCCTGCCAGTGCGTGAGCACAGCCAGCCCCAGGGGCCCCACCCAGCCCCTCCCTCCCGTGAGCATTGGCCCCACTTCCCTTCCTCCAGGCTCCTCTGAGGGGCGTGCACCCCAGTCCCTGCAGGCAGACCCCAGCAGTGCTCAGGCCCAGCTCCGCCTCCCACCCTCAGCTTGGTGCCCCCCAGTCACTCCTTCTCCAGAGCCTCCCGTCCCTCCCTCCCTCCCTCCCAAACAGCACCCCCTCCTCCAACTCTGCAAGGGCATCTCTCCTGCCCAGACCCCCTTCTGTCCACTTTACTGGCCCTTCAAGCCGCCATCTTGTTTCTCACCTTCTAACTACACCCAAACTTCCCAAATCAGCAGCTTCACTTCTTATTGGTACTATTAGTTTCATTTAACTCTTGCAATAACCCCTGAAAGAATTTCTTGTTTCCACCATGTAGTAGATGAGGAAACTCAAGGTCAGAGTGGTTAAGTAACTTTTCCAGGGACACACAGCCCGTAAATGGCTGAGCCCCAAGAGGAGTGTGGAGTCCCGTGCGGCTGCCTTCGCAAGATTCATGCCTAAAAATGTCCCACTTCCTCCAAGCACAGATCGAAAACAAAGGCTGCATTTCACTGGTGGCTGACTGTCCGGGAGGGCACTGCCAGGAGCGCTACGTGAGCATTGTCTAAACATGGAGACGCTGGGTGAGGGTGCTGAGGTGGGTGCCCTGGCTTCACACGTGGAACCACCAAGTACCCGGAGTTCGATCACTTACCCAGCCACACAGCCGGCGCCCTGGGGCTGGGGTGCCAGACACACAGCCGCGTGTGATCCCTGGTCACTAATGTCAACCATTCTCTTGGCCACATGACTGCTGCATTCAGCCACGCTCTTGGGTCTGGAGAGCCTCTCGCATTTAGAGCATCTGGATTCCAGGTGAGGGGGACGTTCCTTCCACAGGCCTGGAGCCCCTGGAGCCAGGAGGCCACTGGTCCTGAGCCGGGTTCCCCTCCAGCAGGCCTCTCAGAAACGGAGGTGACGCTGAGTGACTCTCACTCTCCCGGGGCCAGCACACGGTCCCTCACACCCGGACTCGTTCATAGACGTGGCGGGGGCGGTGGGGACCACACACACCGGCCCTGGGCGTCACCCTCTCGTCCCCAGGGACTTGGGGGGCAGATTCTCTTGTCCCATCTTACAGGCAAGAAGGGCGAGGTTCAGAGAATACGTGTTGCCGGCAGGGCTGGCGGCAGCAGGGCTGGAATCAGGACGCAGGTGCCCTGACTGCAGGTCTGTTCTCAGCTGTGGCGGCAGGCTTTTCACCAGAGCTTGGCAGGAGGGGGACACGGGCAGGCCTGGGAGGAGTGGGAACCAGGAGTAAAGATCAAAGCCACACGCGAGGACAGAGGGAGGCTCAGAGACGTCCTCGGGCTCTGCCCTGGCGCGTCGCATGGGTTTGCCTTACGCCTCTGCTTCCGCAGAACAAAGCGCCCTAAGGTCATCGTGAGCTGCTGGGCTGCCCAGTTCTGCTCACTGCAGTGATGACCAGGCAGTTCCTACTTCTCCGTGAAGGTGAAATTCGTGGAACAGAATCAGCCACTTCAGAGTGTGCAGTCCAGCGGTGTTCAGAGCGCCCACAACGCTGGGAAGCCGTCACCTCCCTTTACTTCCAACAGTCCTGTCACCGTGGAAGGAAAGCTGCACCCAGCAAACAGCCGCCGGGGTCCGGGTCCCTGCGCCCAGGCCGGGGAGCCGGCAGCCTGCTCTGCGTCTCTGCGGGCGTGCCGATGCTGGGTGTTTCAAGTAAGTGGAGTCACACGATTTGTCGCCGCGCGCCGGCTCCTCTGCTGAGCATGGCGTCGCCGGTACCGAGGGCCAGCCTCCCGGGCCCGCACGCCGGCCGTCGCTCTGCCGCGGGGGCCGCCAGGCCTGCCGGACGCGGGCTGCCCCAGCTGCGGCCTCGCGAGCGGCGCCCCGCGACCGCGCCCCGCGCGCTGCTGGGGGCCCCGCTCGGCGCCCCGGGCTTACGCACCGGGAGCAGAGCGGCTGGCCCCGCGCGGGCCCCGCGCTTCGCTTTCTGGGGTCCGCCGAGCCGCCCGCCACGCCGCCGAGCCCGGGACGGCCCCGCCGGCAGCGCCCGCCGCTTTCTTCGCCTGCGGTCACTGTACCGAGCGTGAAGGGGCAGCTCTCTGCGGTTTTCCTGTGGCTGATGATGCTGCGCGCGTCCCAGGAACTTGATGCGCATTTGATTTTCTTTAAAGAAGCATCTATTCAAAGTCACTGTTCATTTTATGGGTTTTTGCCTTTTTGGGGGGAGTTGTAAGTGTTCTTTATACGTCCTAGACACCAGATCCTTATCAGATTTCCTTATCAGATCCTTATCACATTTCTAAGTATTTTCTCCCATTCAGTAGTTTGTCGTTTTAATTTCCTGAAAAGTTCCTTTGATACAGAAATGCGTCTCGTTTTGATAAAGCCCGACTGCAAATTGCTGTACGTGTTTTCTGTTGCTGCTCACGCTTTTGGTGTCTAAGGGAATTTGATGTCCCAGGTATTTAAGAATCCGCTCCCAAATCCAGTCTGTGCTGCTGAGGGTTAGGGCTTCAGCTGTCACGCTTGGGTGGCTGAGCCGTTTTCAGTTAATTTTTGTTCACAGTGTGAGGTGGGAGGCAACTTTATTCTTTCCATGTGGAGACCCCGTTTGTTGACGAACCCGTTCCTCCCTCGCTGAACCGTCCTGGGGTCCTTGTTGAGAATCGGTGGCCCTAAGTGTCCGGGCGCCTTTCCGGACTCTCGGTGCCACCCTGCTGGCCGGCAGGCGGACCCTACGTGCCTCTGCGTGCCTTTTCAGATCAGGAAGTGTGAGTCCTCCCACTTTGTTCTTTTTCAGTCTTATTCTGGCTTTTCGGAGCCCTTGCGATCCCATCTGAATCTGAGGATAATCTTTTCTGAAAAAAAGAGTTGTTGGAGTCTTGAGGGGGTTGAGCTGAATCTGTGGTTTGCGTTGGGCAGTGCCCCTGTCCTAACAGTGCCGAGTCTTCCAGCCGAGAACACAAGAGAGCTCTCCATTCACTTAGCGTTTGTTCCGTTTTTCACAATGTCTTGCACTCTTTATTATGCAAGGCGTTCACCTTTCGGTTGAATTTATTTTCACTTATTTCACTGTTTAAAATGCTGTTGCAAATAAAATTGCTTTCTTAATTTTGCTTCCATGTCACCTGTCCCTGGTGCACAGGACACAGCTGCCTTTGCGTGCTGGCCTTGCACTCTTCAGCTGTGCTGAATTTCCCTTTCTGTCCCCAGATTTAGTGAGACATAACTGGCATTTAACATCGTGCAGGTTTACGGTGTATGCCCATTTTTTAAACATTTTTTATTGATTATAATCGTTTTACAATGTTGTGTCAAATTCCAGTGTTCAGCACAATTTTTCAGTTATACATGAACATGTATATATATATTCATTGTCATATTTTTTTCTCTGTGAGCTACCACAAGATCTTGTATATACTTCCCTGTGCTGTACAGTATAATCTTGTTTATCTGTTCTACATTTTGAAATCCCAGTCTGTCCCTTCCCACCCCTAGCCCCCTTGGCAACAACAAGTTTGTATTTTATGTTTATGAGTCTGTTTCTGTTTTGTATATGTTTTGTTTGTTTCTTTGTTTTAGATTCCACGTATGAACAATCTTATATGGTATTTTTCTTTCTCTTTCTGCCTTACTTCACTTAGAATGACATTCTCCAGCAACATCCATGTTGCTGCAAATGGCGTTACATTGTTGGTTTTTATGGCTGAGTAGTATTCCATTGTATAAATATACCACCTCTTCTTTATCCAGTCACCTGCTGATGGACACTTAGACTGCTTCCATTTCTTGGCTGTTGTAAATAGTGCTGCTATGAACACTGGGGTGCAGGTGTCATTTTGAAGTAGGGTTCCTTCTGGATACAAGCCCAGGAGCAGGATTCCTGGGTCATACGGTAAATCTGTTCCTAGTCTTTTGAGGAATCTCCATACTGTTTTCCACAGTGGCTGCACCAAACTGCATTCCCACCAGCAGTGTAGGAGGGTCCCCTCTTCTCCACAGCCTCTCCAGCATTTGTCATTTGTGGATTTTTGAATGATGGCCGTTCTGACTGGTGTGAGGTGATACCTCATCGTACTTTTGATTTGCATTTCTCTGATAATTAGTGATATTGAGTATTTTTTTCATGTGCTTCACAGTCATTTGTATTTCTTCCTTGGAGAATTGCTTGTTTAGGTCTTCTTCCCATTTTTGGATTGGGTTGTTTGTTTCTTTCTCATTAAGTCATATGAGCTGCTTATATATTTTGGAGAACAAGCCTTTGTCGGTTTCATTGGCAAAAATTTTCTCCCATTCCATAGGTTGTCGTTTTGTTTTACTTCTGGTTTCCTTTGCTGTGCAGAAGCTTGTAAGTTTCATTAGGTCTCATTTGTTTATTCTTGCTTTTATTTCTATTTCTTGGGTAGACTGCCCTAGGAGAACATTTTTGAGATGTATCTGAGATAATGTTTTGCTTATATTTTCTTCTAGGAGGTTTATTGCATCTTGTCTTATGTTTAAGTCTTTGATCCATTTTGAGTTGATTTTTGCATAGGGTGTAAGGGAGTGTTCTAGCTTCATTGTTTTACATGCTGCTGTCCAGTTTTCCCAACACCATTTGCTGAAGAGATTGTCTTTATTCCATTGTATATTCTGGCATCCTTTGTTGAAGATTAGTTGACCAAAAGTTTGTGGGTTCATTTCTGGACTCTCTGTTCTGTTCCATTGGTCCATATGTCTGTTTTTGTACCAATACCATGCTGTCTTCATGAGTGTAGCTCTATAGTATTGCCTGAAGTCTGGGAGAGTTATTCCTCCAGCCTCTTTCTTTTTCTTCAGTAATGTTTTGGTAATTCTAGGTCTTTTGTGGTTCCATATAAATTTTATTGTGATTCGTTCTAGTTCTGTGAAGTATGTCCTGGGTAATTTGATAGGGATTACATTAAATCCATAGATCGCCTTGGGCAGTGTGACCATTTTAACAATATTGATTCTTCCAATCCAGGAGCATGGGACATCTTTCTATTTTCTAAAGTCTTCTTTAATTTCCTTCATCAGTGGTTTATAGTGTTCTGTGTATGAGTCTTTCACCTCCTTGGTTAGATTTATTCCTAGGTATTTTATCACTTTGGGTGCTATTTTAAAGAGGATCATTTCTTCACTTTCTTTTCCTGTTGATTCATCATTAGTCTAAAGAAATGCAACTGATTTTTGAACGTTAATCTTGTAACCTGGTACCTTGCTGAATTCTTTGATTATTTCTAGTAGTTTTTGTGTGGACCTTTTAGGCTTGTCTATATATAGTATCATGTCATCTGCATATAGTGACACTTTTACCTCTTCTTTTCCAATTTGGACCCCTTTTATTTCCCTCTCGCCTGATTGCTGTGACTAGGACTTCCAAGACTATGTTGAATAGGAGTGGTGACAGTGGGCATCCTTGTCTTGTCCCAGATTTTAGCGGGAAGCTTTTGAGTTTTTCACCGTTGAGTACTGCGCTGGCTGTAGGTTTGTCATATATTACTTTTATTATGTTGAGATATGTTCCCTGTATACCCACTTTGGTAAGAGTTTTTATCATAAATGGGTGTTGAATTTTATCAAGTGCTTTTTCTGCATCGATTGAGATGATCATGTGGCTTTTGTCCTTTCTCTAGTTGATGTGATATATTACATTGATTGATTTGCATATGTTGAATCACCCTTGTGTCCCTGGGATGAACCCCACTTGACCATGATGTATAATCTTTTTTTATGTGCTGTTGGATTCTATTTCCTAATATTTTGGTAAGGATCTTTGCATCTATGTTCATCAGTGATATTGGTCTGTAATTCTCTTTTTTGGTAGTGTCTTTTTCTGGTTTTGGTATCAGGGTGATGGTGGCTTCACAGAATAAGTTCAGGAGTATTCCCTCCTTTTCAATTGACTGGAAGAGTTTGGGAAGGACTGGTATGAGTTCTTCTTTGTATGTTTGGTAGAACTCTCTGGTGAAGGCGTCCAGTCCTGGAGTTTTATTTGTAGGGAGGTTTTTTATTGCTAATTCGATTTCATTTCTAGTGATTGGTCTGTTCAAGTGGTCAGTTTCTTCTTGATTCAGTCTTGGTGGACTGTATGTTTCCAGAAACTTGTCCATCTCCTCTAGGTTATCCAGTTTGGTTCCATATAGTTTTTCATAGTATTCTCATGTGATATTCTGTATTTCTATGTTATTTGTTGTAATTTCTCCATTTTCCTTTATTTTCCTTATTTGTGCTCTCTCTTTTTTTTTTTTCTTTGTGAGTTTGGCCAGAGGTTTGTTGATTTCTTTAATTTTTCAAAAAAACAGCTTTTGGTATGATTGATTTATTCTATGCTTTTTTTAAATCTCTATTTTATTTATTTCTTCCCTGATCTTTATTATTTCCTTCCTTCTGCTGCCTTTTGGGGTTTTTTGTTCTTCTTTTTCTAGTTCTCTCAGCTGGTGGGTTAAATTGTTTATTTGAGATTGTTCTTTCTTGAGGAAGGCCTGTATTGCTATAAACTTCCCTCTTAGCACTGCCTTTGCTGTGTCCCATCAGTTTTGTGTGGTTGTGTTTTCATTTTCATTTGCCTCCAGGTATTTTTTAATTTCAACTTTGATTTCATCATTCACCCAATGGTTTTTTTAATAGCATTTTGTTTAATCTCCCTGCTTTCCTTTTTTTCTCCTTTGTTTCTCTGTAGTTGATTTCTAGTTTCATGGCATTGTGGTCAGTAAAGATGCTTGAGATAACTTCTATCTTCTTAAAATTGTTGAGGTTTCTTTTGTGCCCAAGTACATGATCAATCTTAGAAAATGTTCCATGTGAACCTGAAAAGAATATATATGCTATTTTGGGGGGGTGTAATGCTCTGAAAATATCCACCAAATCTAATTTTTCTATTGTATCATTTAATTTCTCTGTTGTCTTATTTATTTTCTGTCTGGAAGATCTGTCTGGTGATGTTAATTTAGTGTTAAAATCTCCAACTATGATTGTATTCCCATTAATTTCCCCCTTTATCTCTGTACATAATTCTTTTATGCACTTAGGTGCTCCTATGTTGGGTGCATATATATTAATGAGTGAAATATCTTCATCTTGTATTACTCTTTTAAACATTATAAAAAGTCCTTCTGTATCTTTCTTTATGGCCTTTGTTTTAAAGTCTATTTTGTCTGAAATCAGTACTGCTACACCTGCTTTTTTTGGTTTTTCCATTTGCATGGAATATCCTTTTCCATCCTTTCGCTCTCAATCTATATGTGTCCTTCTCCCTAAAGTGGGTCTCTTGTATGCAGCATATTGAAGGTTCTTGCTTTATTATCCAGTCTGCCACTCTATGTCTTTTGACTGGAGCGTTTAGTCCATTAACATTTACAGTAATTAATGATAGATGTGTGTTTATTGCCATTTTGAACTTATTTTTGCAGTTGATTTGTTATTTCTTCTTTGTTCCTTTCTTCTTCCTTTTGTGGCTTGGTAATATTCCTTTGTATTATCATGGATTTTATTTAGTTTTTGTGACTCCCTTGTAAGTTTTTGGCTTGTGGTTACCCTTTTTTGTAAGTCTGTTAACCAATTACTAGAACTGTTTGTATTAAACAGATAGTAATATAATCTCAAACCCATCCTGCTGAGAATAAAAAAATTTAAAAAGAAAGAAAAAAAATACTCTGTATTTTCTTGCTTCCCTCTCCCACTCTGAATGATTTAAATGTCTTCTTTTACAATTTTGTGTTTATTTTGTTTGTAATTCATGAGTTATCACCTTTCCAAATGTGAGTTTCTCATTTTTGTAGCATCCTGCTGCTTTTTTTATTTAGAGTAGACCTATCAGTATTTCTTTTAGCATGGGTTTAGTGTTGCTAAACTCCTTTAGTTTTTGCTTGTCTGTGAAATTCTTTTTCTCTCCTTCTATCCTAAAGGATAGCCTTGCTGGATAAAGTATCCTGGGCTGAATCTTTTTTCATTCAGGACTTTGAATATATCTTGCCACTCCCTTCAGGCCTATAGTGTTTGTGTAGAGAAATCAGCTGAGAGCCTTATGGGGGTTCCCTTGTAACTCACTTTTTGTTTTTCTCTTGCTGCCTTTAGGATCATTTCTTTATCCTTGACTCTGCCATCTTGATTATGCTATGTCTTGGTGTGTGTCTGTTTGGGTTCTTCCTGTTTGGGACCCTCTGAGCCTCCTGTACTTGGATATCTGATTCCTTTAGGTTTGGGAAGTTTTCAGTCATGATTTCTTCCAATATCTTTTCAATCCCCTTTGATCTTTCTTCCTCTTCTGGAACCCCTATTATGCATAGATTGGCATGCTTTATATTATCCCATAGGTCCCTTATGTTGTTTTCATTGTTTTTTATTTGTTTTTCTCTCAGCTGTTCTGATTGGGTGTTTTCTGTTGTCCTGTCTTCTAGGTCACTTATTTGTTCCTCTGCATTATCTAGCCTGCTTTGCACAGCCTTTAGATCAGTTCTCATCTCAGCCAATGAGTTTACTAATTCTTACTTAGCTCTTTTTTATAGCTTCAATTTCATTTTTGACATATTTTATGTCTCTAAACACTACCTCCTTTAGTTCCTTCAGTAACTTTTTTTAAATCCTCAAAAATGTGGCATTAGGAAGGAAAGAGCTTGGAAATTTAAAAAAAAAAGTAATTACCTATAAAGCGCTTTGAATGAGATACTGTGGCATTCTAGCAGGGATTTTAGAACTGTATGATATTATATTCTTTATCAAACAAAATACAGCAGCCCAGAAGGATAGGCAGTGCTATGAACATGTTTCAAGGAAGTGCCAGGGAGGATGTCACATGTCTTCTTTTCCAATTATTTAGGGACTGAGTTTTGCTCCATCTGGGGTCACTGGTCCTATTCTGGAACCGTGTCAGCTCACCACATCGGGTGACGTTTTATCCTCCCCAAACATGGCAAGAAACTCTACAATCTGAGAGAATCCTGCTGATGCCAACCTGCAACCTACGTTCTCTTCCTCCCACAGCAGCTGGAAATCCTTCCCTGAAGTGCCAGTGATTCTTGTGTGCAAGGCGGTGATGTCTAAAGACACGGCTCCTTAGGGAGAGGCTGTACCTCCAAGGCATGTGTGTGTGTGTGTGTGTGTGTGTGTGTGTGTGTGTGTAGGTATGTGTGTAATATTAAATATACACCATTTAATATTTTATGTTAAATACATTCATATAACCTGTATTAAATAGAATGCTATTATATATGTTATTATACATATAAATATATATAAATTTTGTTTAACAATTGTAATTTATTCCTGAAACCATATGGAAAGAAAAATAATTCAGTATTTTTGGTGGGGGGAAGTAATTAGGTTTATTGACTGATTTGTTTGTTTGTCTAAGTGGCAGTACTGAACCCAGGACCCTGTGCCTGCTAAGCAAGCCCTCTACCACTGAGCTCCCCCTCCCCCAACAATAATTCAATTTTTTTAAATAGGAAAAATTGTATGACTTTATCCCAGCCCAAGATAACTAAACCATCTGCACAGGTAGAAGAATAAAGCCTCTGAACAGCAAAACACATTTATATAAATAGTGAACAACAATTTGAAAGTAAACAAACGGTACATAAAATGAAGGGCAATGACGTTTTACGTCCTAATGCTTCTTCCTCTTCCTACACTGTTTTTTTTCCAAAACCAACCTTATGGACACTCACAGTGGTTCAGTCAGACTGTGCCCTCACCATCAGGCTATAGCACAGAAGAAACCCCTTTCGGGCAAAACAAAGGCCTACCCCTGAGAGCTTGGGTGATGGGAACTGAGTGGGTTGGGTCTGAGGTGCTGGGGGCAGTGGGGCTGGCGCTTGCTTGTTCCCAAAGCAGGGCCCCCAGGTCCATCTGCACAGGGACACTCAGTGTAAATGTGTCTGCCAGGATGATATCTGAAGCCGTCACGTCCATGGTGCGTGGACACTGTGTCTGCTGGTTGCTATGATGTAAAGTCTCTCCTCTCATAAAGTGTGTCTGGGATGAAAAAAATCATTCTATAAAAAAAATGGTGTCTGAAAGGGGTAGAAGTTTCCAGGTCTCATGATGGCTGAGAGACGTGAACTAAAAGTCACTCAGAGAGGCCAGCCTGTCATCGTGGGTCCCCTGCGCTGGTGACCAAGACCCATGTAACCTCTGAGGGGCTCAGGGCCACCTCCATCACAGGTGCTCACACACAGAAGACCCTGGAGTGCGGCCTCCCTGCCTTGGGCGAGCTCAGCGAGGGCCAGATGCAGCTGTTGGGCTGACACTTGGTGGCTCCAGGTGGGAAGTCCGAGGGTGTTCCCAAAGCTACAGTCCCCTGTCTGCTGGGCCCCAAGCTGCTGTCACTTCTGGACCTCACACTCTCTGCCAGGTCACTCCCCTGGGAGCAGAGGCCTGACCGGGCCTGTGTGGCTGCTTCCTCCTGCCCCGGGGTCCCAGGGCCCTGGTTCTGTGTCTGTGTGGGGTCTTCCAGTCCTTAGCAGAGCCCTGAAGGTATTCCTGCTTCTACCTGAAGGTCACTGGACCTGGCTGGGCAGCTGTCCAGTGGCAGCACCCACATGTTCCCTCAGCCCACGCATCACTCTGCTCCTGTGGCCCCAAATGCCTCTTTGTGGAACTCAGACTAATGAGCCAAACCTGCCTGAGATGGTTGGATCCCCAGACCCTGCAAGGCCCCATCCAGCCTTCTGGGGACCCACTTCCCTCAGCAGTTACAAACCCCATGGGCCCCTGATCTCATCAGCTCCTCAGGCCCTGGCAGGTGCCCCCAGGAAGATGCACTGGCCTCTTAACCTTGACCCTTCCTGCACCCTTGGCTGCACCCCATGTTGGAATCGCACCAGGTCCTCCCAGGTGACAGCCCACAGTCTCAGAATCTCACACAGGAGGAAGGAGCGGCTCCTCCCACATCAGCCACCTCATACCCCTGTCAGGTCACAAAGACGCCAGGACTGAGTTCTGGGACAACCAGGGCACTGGGATGGAGTCAGCCAGAAACTTGTATTTTTCAATAAACTTCCCCCCAAATCTGAATGTACAGAAAATGTGTCTGGTTTCGACGCCTGACTTCTACGAACTGTCATTAAACATGTTATTCATGTTCGGTTTCAGGAGATCTGCACTGAGCTCCTCCAGGAGTTACCTGTGCACCAACCCAAATCATCCTGTTTCTGAACTTCCAAAGGCCTCCTGATCCACATCGGTGGACCCAGCCCTCCCTCCATCCTCGTGTCACAAAACCCAGTCACCTTGAACCCGACGCCCGGCCAGCGCCTCGGCCCCGGCCCCGTCTCCACAGGCGGCCTTTCCCAGTTGTCTCTTCACTGCCTGACAAATGCGCCTGTTTTCCCTCCACCCCCTCTCTCCTCTGCATTTCCCCTCTCATTTCCCTCCATCTGACCCCACAGCAAAGCTCGGAAAGCCCCGCTGCTCAGGAGCCCCAGATGCCAGGAACCCCAGAGCTGCCCTGCGGCCCCCTGCCCTGAGCGAGCTGGTCCGCTTCCCCGTGTGTCCCCACCGCATCTCCTGCAGCATCTCTGTTTGGAACAAGACTGGGCCAAGAGAGGCGGTACAGCTCGCACGGACGAAGGGTCCCTGGGGGTGCTCCTCAGGGACGCTAGGCCTCACTGCACTGCCATGTCCCTGGAGGACGATGAGATGCAGCCAGAAGATGGGTCGCCAAGGCTGTGTTGTGCGGGGCCGGGCTGCCACCATCCACGGGCTGTGTGGCCATGATGAGATGTTCCCTAAATAGAGCTTCTTTCTCCACAAGGACCCCAAACTGCATCTCAGCCTGAAAGCCATGAAGGGCCGGCCTGTTCCCCTCCGGGAGTTCTTCCAAGCTGGGGTCCTTCCCCTCCCCCTGGAGGAACCCTGCTAACTCTTTAAAAAAGGGAGAGAGATTCATTTATAGAAAACCTTTTTACAATTTATTTCCTGTTATTCATCTTTAAAGTATAAAAATGAGGTGCTAGCTATGTGCAGGGTTTCAGGGGTGAAGATCTGACCATGTGAACAAATAAATAAATATTTACAGTCTTTGGCAAAACAGAAGAAGTTTCATCAATCTGTATGAGAAGTTTGTTTTTAAAAAAAACATAAATAATTTACAAAAAATATGGTACATTCTAAATATTCACATCATCCTCCCACTCCACGGTGTGGTTCGGCCAAACACCCCCGACACAGAAGACCCACACGCTCGTCACAATGGTCACATTTAATGAGGTCTCCCCACCTTCATTGTCTGGGAATACATTTCCACAAAAAAAGAAGAAAAAGGTGAAAAGTGCAGCGAAACAAAAAAATCAACCCCAGCGGAAGCAACAAGTAAAACATCATCAGACAGCACGGCAAGTGGGGCCAAGGTCGTGGGCCCCCTCCCGGGACAAAGCGGCGATGGCGCGGCCGACAGGGAGGGACGGACAGTTCACCTGCCTCGGCGACACGGCGAGTCCTCCCACTGAACCCCATGTGGAACGAGACTAACCAACGGTTCCTGCAGGAAGATCATGCAACTGAAAGCGGAAAACAGATCAAGCCTGGGCCCTATTACTGCATGACTGAGCGCTGGCTATTCTGCCAGGACCACACTGGGTCCCCTCAGCTTCCAGAGTTCCCCGCCTCCAACACACAGCAGACACGCACCAGTAACAGCCATCAAATCAGAGTTGCTGCAACGGTATATATTAAGGTTCCATTATAAACTCTCCTTAG
This sequence comes from Vicugna pacos, assembly GCF_048564905.1. Classification (NCBI taxonomy): domain Eukaryota; kingdom Metazoa; phylum Chordata; class Mammalia; order Artiodactyla; family Camelidae; genus Vicugna; species Vicugna pacos. The sequence goes on from NC_132994.1 coordinate 78,329,449, forward strand.
TATGTGTCTATGCTATCATGTTCACAGCAAGCTTTATCATGACAACATAATATTTGAAAGCCTTGTATTTTGACAGGGAGCTCTTTTGCTATAACTGTGTCTTTATATTATCATATACTAGTTATACGTTTACTTCTAGAAATTACACTCCGTATGTGCTACTTGGCATATTTAAAATAAGTTACTGGTGAGGGGAACTTCATTCTATATCCATTTAATAAATAGCAACACAGCACTTATAACCGGAACCTTAATGAAATGTGTTACCGAGTTAGGTACAAGCAACTGGTCCGGAGCTTCAAAGCCTAGACTGGGAACTAGAGGCCGAAGTGCATTTGCTGACTTCTCTGCTGTCTGTTCCTCCGCCAGCACACTCGGAAAAAGCTCCAGAAAGAATTCCGGTGATCAGAGCATGAAATCAAGAGGCGTTGGCCGGGGGTCCCAGGCAGGCAACAGCTTGAGGGCCCCAGCTGCAGGGACAGTGCACCCCTCTCTGAACCCTTCCCGTAAATGAGGCTTGGTCAGACCCACATCTGGACCCACATTTTGCAGGGACGGCCCTTCTCTGACAAAGCTGCACCCCTGCTGAGTACGAGGGCGTTCGCCGGAGGATGAGAGGCTGGGGAAGGGCACTCGTTTATTCCCGTAACTGTCTTTCCTGTTCCAGTTAGCGACCTGACACCCCACGCCACACACCTGGTCTCTCCTGGCCTCTTCCTTACGACGGCCTGGCTTCTAACTGGAGCTGGCCCTTCTCTACCCCTGGCCTAATGGGACTGGGGTGCTCTCACAATGGAAGTGGGGTGGCGATATTTACTCCTGCTTAATTTATGATAGTGGCTTGCACACAATATTCCCGCAGCTCCACACACACATAAATACGACAAGCACTTACATTTTACATGTAAACGTCGTTCTCTTTACACAAACAAGGAAAAGGCAGTGTAACATCATGCTCAGCTTTCTCTCCACGTAAAGTCTCATGTCTCATCAGACTGGGCTTCCTGTCGTGGGCTGCGTGCTCGTCTTCAGGTTCCACTGATGTTCATCCTCTGAAGGCGCTTGGGCTTGGGTCGATGACAGGAGGTGAAGGAGGCGGAGAACCACTCAAAGTCGGGGTCAAGGACAGGAGGGGCAGCTAGAGAGAGGCTGGGGGCGCCGGATGGGCTGAGGTGTCTGGGTAACAGCGTCTACAGTACTCTGCTGGAAATGCAGCCAATCTTGTTTAGACGTCTGCAAAACAGGGAGCAGAACTCAGGAGACTGCATCACGGGTTTACTTGTGCTTTATTTTGTCAAACTACAGGCTAAAACAGCATTATTTTAATTTTTAAAAAAGACATCCACAATATGGATTGAAGTGTGAATGGTTGGATGAATGGATGGATGGGAAATGGATGGATGGATGGATGGGTGGATGGATGGAAAGATGGATGGATGGAAGGGTGGATGGATGGATGGATGAACGGAAAGATGGGCGGATGGATGGATGGATGAATGGAAGGATGGATGGATAAATGGAAGGATGGATGGAAGGGTGGGTGGATGGATGGATGGATGGATGAATGGAAGGATGGATGGATGGGTGGATGGATGGAAAGATGGGTGGATGGATGGATGGAAGGAAGGATGGATGGATAGATGGAAGGATGGATGAAGGAAACATAAAATTTCTTGAAAGGAAACCTAACACAGGGAAGCCAACATTTCAGTAGAAGCAAGAAGACAGATCAACATTCTTTCTGTGTGATTTTCAAGAAGCATCTCTGAGTCTTACTTCATCCACAGAAGGGGGACAGTTTCATAACTACACAAAGACATGGGCTTAGACAACATGGGAGCCACGTTCCCGTCCAGGTCTAGAACACTTTGATTCAATATACTCCCAGAGAGACAATAAAGAGCCCCCTCCCTCTTCCCTTCCCCCTCCCCCTCCTTCTTTTCTACCCCCCCCCCCCGCCAAGGGTAGCAACTTAAAATGCTGTTAGGGGCTCAGAAGGGGTAGAAACCATGGGAAGCTGCAGACTAGACAGCTGCAAACAGAGGGAAAGTGGCGATCTGACAATAACATTCACATTCAGTTTAAAACAAACTGACAGGCACAGCCGACTCAGGCTGAGCAAACAAAACACCTGCTGGGGCCAGGCCACCAGCTGCCGCCCTAAAGTGCAGCTTTTGTCAAAGGAGATGAAATGCGAGTCCCTTCCCTATGCTGGGCCGCCCGCCGCCCCGGGGCAGTGTTCTCCGCCCACCTCTGCATTCGTATTTGAGGTCCGAGAAGTAGACCATTTCTTGAGAGAAGACAAACAGCCCCAGCCGCCCGCCAGCGTAGGTCTGGTCATAGATGGGTCCTGAGTCGGCCATGACCTGTTTTCCTTCGTGCACTAAGACTCTGAAAACAGGTTAACAGGAGAAAGGAGAGGGTGAACTCTGTGAAGACATCTACTGGAGGCAGCAGGTCACCTCCTCCTCGCAGGGCTGCTGAGAGCAGCCCAGCACCGCCCGGGCCCCTTCCTCCCCATGACCCACCGTCACCCTCCCAGCGTCCAGGACGCCTTGGCCTCGGGGGGCCCAGGAGAGTCTGGGGAGGCAGGCGGCCCCTCCCTCGGCGGGGCGCCAGCTTCTCCCCAGGCTGTCAGGACGGATACAGGCCTTCCGGCTGCGCTAAAACCACGTGTGCCCTGCTCCCTCCCACGAAGCGGCGGCTGCCCACTGCCGCTGCCCCGACAGGGGAGGAGCGCGTGCCTGAGCGAGCAGGAGCCTCTCTGTGCACAGGTCACCCCTGCGACCAGCCCGGCCTCCCTGCGGACCTGCCTGCCGTCATGGCGACGTGTGCGCCTGGCACGGGGGAAATCAGACCGCACCGTGCTCTCACACACTTTGCAAAAAACTTAAATTTAAATCATCCATGTTTTGTTTAAATCACAACAAAGGCTTCCACGCTGAGGGGAGAAGACTGCTGGATGGACTTGTAAGTGCTTGTTCAGAGGTGTGCTCTGAATCCAGCCACTCGCAACAGCAGAGCTGAACACGAGTCCACCCTCCAAACGACTCGCGTGACAGTCTGCAGCGAGACGGTGCTTTGCACTGCGCGTCTCCTCCCTGCACACGGCCTTCATGAGGAGGAGAAGCGTTCCCCGCCCTCCAGGTCATTTTAACAAGACAGTTTGGTTTTCTCCTCTTCACCAGTTCTGTTTTTGCTTTTTTTCCAAAGTGATGCACAACAGAAAACGCTAGAGAGAAAAGCGAAGGCGCCTGAACTGCAGGGACCAGAGAGCAGCATGTGAGCCAGAAGCGCCCTGGCTCGTCCGCCCGTCCGCACCCTAACCTGCCGTCCGACGGGGAGCCGCTCTGAAACGAGAAGGTTACTTGGCGGAAACGCGGCCGCGCTGGGTCACCCTCACCTGATGTAGCCGGTCTTCGGCCTGTGGGTCAGGTGCCACCGGTAGGCGGTGTAGTCCTTCCAGCCAATGTTCCTGGGGTCGTGCCACAATGTGCGCACCTGGGAGAAATGTCACTCGTGAGCACGACTGGAGCCAAATCTGATGCAGCTTCTCAGCACAAATGGGAGACAAATGTGACTCTGCCAATGTCCCCCTCAGCTCCAGCTGCCACGTTTCCCTCTGATACACTCAGGGTGTGAGTGTGACGGGGACAAGGTGGCTCTGAGCGGAGAGCACAGGCGTGCAGGCCGAGTCACAGAGCCCCTGCTTCCTCAGCCCGGACCCCGCGGGAAACGCCGGGACTTCCGAACCCGGATCTCCCTATGCCTGGGGGGCAGAGCGATAGTTAGCCTGCAAGAGGGTTACCAATCGTGTTGGTAAAAGCTCGAGGATGGGCAACTCAGTGGGCGAGGTACCCAACAGATCATTAAAACGACTGTGGCCAGAGTTTAAATTAGCACAGTAGAGACAGAAGTATTTTTTTCAGCCTTTTTTGGGGGGAAGTAATTAGTTTTACGTATTTATTTTTGAAGGGGGTCCTGGGGACTGAACCCAGGGCCTCTCATATATGCTGAGCACGTGCCTACCACCGAGCTGCACCCTGCCCGACCGGGACGGGCACTTCTGTGAGGGGCCAGGGCTGCCCGCAGGGTCAGAGGAGGGCCTCCCCCACCTGTCCTTCCGTGTTCCCGGTGTGCCACAGCGCGTTCCTCAGGTGCTCGCCCGTCCCCGTGGTGGAGTTCACCACCTTGAGGGACACCCCCGAGTAGCCGTATGCCCGGGTGGGCTGGTCCTCCCAGTAGGTCTGCGTGACCTGCTTCCACATCACCACGTAGAAGCGGCTGCTGGACTGGTACCCGAAGACAAAGCCCGCGTAGTCATCATCGCGGTCCGTGTTGACGTAGAACGTGCCGCTGAAGTCCACGGACCCAAACTCATCAAAACCTGGATGCCAAAGGGAACATTCCATCGTAAGATGAAGTCAGAAACAGCCTTTCGGGGCATTCCTGGAGGAGCCCTGCCATCACTGAGCACAGAGGGGAGGGAGGTCTCCCTTCCACCCGGCCCAGGCTCTGATGGTGAGACTGATGCCACGCATGGCATTTTATTTGTTTAGCCCTCACTTGTGCAGCTACGGCAGAGCTTTACCACATCAGGGAATATTTTATAGTCCAAGTCCATGAGAGAAGACGGTCTGCTGAACGTGAAATCTCGGAGAGGCCAGTGCTACTTCCCCAAGGTCTTCCACCAGAAACACCTGGGCGGACGGTTCCAAAGACCAAGGGTGGGTGGGACCCGGGAAAGACCCCTGCCCCCATCCACCCGGTTCTCAGGAGCAGCCCGCGTGCGCCGGGGCACCTTGCAAGTGGGGCCTGCATGACAGCATGTGTTCTGAAGGCTCACCGACAGCGATGCCGGGGTCAGAGTTCGCCGTCTGCACCAGCTCCTTGCCTTGATGGCGAATGACCCAGTTGGGATCGATCTGAGTGGTGCCCTTGGGGTCCAGGTGGACCATCTGGAAGTTCCGGAAGTCGGTCTCACTGATGGCATGGTTTTCAGGACACACGTCGTCGATGTCAGGGACGCTGTCATTGTCAAAGTCGTCTTTGCAAGCATCACCTCGCCCGTCACCTGTCGCCAAGGACAAGCGGAAAGCTAGCAGAGCCGGGGCCGCCGCCTGCCCGTCTGTCTCGGAGAGCTCAGCACGTGATTCTCCGCAGACTCAAGGCGAGGTGCCCGGCGGTGTGGCAGGGATTAGCGCTTAGACGCTCAGCCCCGCCTGAGGGCCGGGCTGCGAGGGCTCTCAACACTCTTTAAAATGTTGCTGCGATGACGCTGGAGCAAAGCACCCCAAAGCCAAGTTCCCGCGTGAGTCACTTCTCACTCTGTTCGGATCTCGAAACCAGGCGCACAGACCCAAACACCGCCAGTCACGCCGGGCTGCGGCCCCAGCTGCTTTCCGTCAGGGCCTGTCACTGCCCTGACCACCCTGCCTGCCGTCCGTCTGGAACTCACAGAAGGACTCCTTCACCAAGCGGTTTTCCCTAGGGAGACACACCCTTCCCTCCTTTGGAAGCATCCTGCCGAGTTTCCCAGGGATGAGGGGGCGGGGCTGGGGGCCAGGGCCAGGCTGACACGTGCGGGGGGATGCCCGCCGGTACCGCCATGCCCCCTGGGCAGTGAGACAGCGGTGGTGCTGTGGGAGGGTTACACGCACCACGTCAGCCACCCTCGTGCCTGCCACTTTGGAAGGAAAGTCCATGTTGGACTCAATTTCCTATCAAACCCTTCATTGTGTCCCAGTCCTGCTCAGTGACACACATCCCAGCTACTGTGTGACAGGCATGGACTCACGTTGAAGGGGCCTTTCAACTCCACCAGCCTTGCCTCCACCCCTCTCCCCTGCTCAGTAGCCAGCAAGCCCCCTCCCCAGGCCGAGTGGGTGTGGGGACTGAACTCCTTTGTTCTGTTTCCTCCTGAAACCCCCCTGAGAGCATCCTTGGAGTCACCCCCAGATCAGTGAGTCTCACCACATGCGTCTTAGTCATCTTGGCTCCAACATCCAGCATCCCTTACTCTCGTCCTGGGGGACATGTGTCCTCTACACAGTGTCCAGGGCAGCCAGGACTCCATCCTAGAGCTGCGTTCTCACAGCCTTGAGCGGCAGCCAGAGAACATGCAAAGTGTCCCTGAGCACGGCCGCGCACCTGACCTGTCACCTGGCCCGTTACCTGAGACTCTAACTGGAAAACTGGAGGTCCTGGTCCGCACCTGCACAAACCCTTGCTGTGTCCGCAGGCAGGCGAGGCAGCGCTCTCCCTGCACCCCCACCCCGCCACCTGTGCGGGTGCACCCACCGTCTGCGTCCTCCTGGCCAGGGTTGGGCACAAGCCTGCAGTTGTCCCTGTCATCGGGAATCCCGTCGTTGTCATCGTCCGAGTCGCAGGCGTCGCCCTTGCCGTCATGGTCATGGTCGGCCTGGTTGGCATTCGACACGTAGGGGCAGTTGTCCTGGTTGTTCTGGTGGCCGTCCTCATCGATGTCTTCGTTGTTGTCGCACTGGTCTCCCACCAGGTCGTTGTCCACATCCGTCTGGGACACAGTTTGGGGACAGTGGTATTGAGCATCCGTCCGGTAAGACAGAGGCAGGCGGAAGGTCACCCGTGGATGTCGGGCTGGACCACGACCCCTGCAGGTGAGCGGCCGAGTGCAGGGGCGTCCCCGCCGTCTACATCCGAGCCGGGGCTGGACCCCAGGACCCTCCCCCACGTCTCGGGCAGACGCCCTTTCCTTCGGGGGGGGGGCCGGGAGGGATTAGGGGCCACGGAACCAGGCCTTTCTGATATGTCTGCCACGACACGCTCTCCACTACATCACCACGGTACGTTCACACCGTGTCTTCCAAAGGCAAACCTGGAAAAGAGGCCAGTTGCTGTCTGCCTGCGAGGATACGGCGGAGACGGCCGGGTGGAGAAATGCTCCCTCGGGACAGTGAGGCACGGCCCCTCCTCACCTGGCCAGCGGCCAGCGAGACGCAGAGCCCACTCACACTCGAGTTCAGGACACGTTTTCAATTAAAGTGACCCAAAAGCGTGCGCTGTCCTGGCAGAGCAGATGGAAGAGCGCAAAGCCACACGCGTCTGCGACCAAGGAGCCCTCACCCGCCGCTGCCCGCAGACGCCCCTGGCCCTCGCCCCGTCACCTGGTCCGGGTTGTGCACCAGCGGGCAGTTGTCGCAGTGGTCTCCCACTCCGTCGCCGTCGCTGTCCCTCTGGTCCGTGTTGTACACGTATGGACAGTTGTCTCGCTCATTGAAGACGTCTGTGGGGGGTCGGGGGAAAACAGAAGCAGGCGGAGCTGAGAAAAGGCACAGCCCTCTTCCTGCTGTGTTAAATGACTTAGAGCCACACGTGTGTCCAAGAAAAAAATGATCCAAGCAACCGTAAAATGTAAAGGTTATTAAATTCATGGAAGGTTTCCCACTAAAGGTAAAGTTCATTTTGTCTAAAGCTGAGCCAGCTCTGGAGGGTCCTGGACGACGACACACACCAAGGTTACTGAGGGGAGCACCAGGGCTGAACCTCTGATCTGCACTGTGATGCTTCCCCAAATGCCCGCTCAGAAGGCCTCCTCGGCCCCTAGGAACGGGCGGCGCCCCGGTTCCACGTCTCATCCGTTTCCTACATTAGGAGGAAAACACAACACAGACTGACCGGGGGGTTAGCTGTAAGGTCTTATTTCAGGAAACCTAGAAGTTGATAGTGAACTTCGTCGACTCTGGAGCTATGAAAATATGAAGAACCCGTCATCAGGCTCGAACAGCCATGGAAAACCTCACACAGCAGTGCCTACGTGGGACACCATGAGGCAGGCTGGGGTGGCTGTCTTGTCCTGACAGGTGGGGTCCGGCTGGGAGGAGGAAACTACGGGGGAGGCAGGGAGGGAGGAAGCCCTGAGAGATAGAGGGGTCAGACCTCACAGACGCCAGCAGGGTCGGGAAAGCCCTGGAGAGCAGTGCAGCCGGTCGCTGTCCTGGTACCGCTGGAGGCCGGTCAGTGTGATGCCAAGTCACACCAAGGAAACAGCCAGGACACAAGGGCGGGAGGGGCCGGGGAGGCTGGAGGCTGGTGGGGACGGGCCAGGAGGGGCAAAGGGGCAGGCGTGCTTCAGTCTGCGCTGCTGCCCGAGGGCGGGGAGGCTGTGCTGTGGGTGAGGGCTGGCCCCTGAGGGCACTGCCAGCTCCAGTTAAACGCTGGCCTGGTGGTGTCAGAGGATCCCGGCATCTGGGGGTAAGTGGAGCCCCTTGGGGGGCTTTGCAACAAATGATTCGATGAATGGCTGGACATGAGGTATGAACGGAAGTGACAGGGGACAGGAGAGACCAACGCTGTCCCCAGACCTGTCTCAGAAGCACGGGCTGGTGAACAGGGTCCTTGGGGCTGTGAACGGAGGTGGATGTCAGGGAAGATGCCATGACTGGGCGCAGGACTAGGAACCCAGGGCCAGAAAAACAAAGATGCCAGATGTGTCATTTTCCAAAGGACTGTCTTGAGGCTGGTGACCCTTCCAGGGGGCCCGGGGGAGAGGCAGGGGCAGAATGAGGGTGGGGTCCTGTGAGAGCAGCTTAATGAATCACTTTATCTCTTGTCAGGATCTAGGTGAAGATGAGCTTGTCCAGGAAGCACAGACGAATGCGGGCAGCCGTGAGCTCCCGACTGTGGCCCTCCCGACCCCCAGGAGCCGCGGCGGGACTGACCATCTCCGTCGATGTCCACCGAGCAAGCATCTCCCTCCCCGTTGTTGTCCGTGTCGATCTGGGCTGGGTTGTGCACGTAAGGACAGTTGTCACAGCGGTCCCCGACCTCGTCCTTGTCATAGTCAAACTGACGGGGGTTGAAGAGAAGTTGGCAGTTGTCCTGGAGCAAAAAAGAGAGGGAAGGGCATAAGGAACAGCACAGGGGTGTTTGCCGGGTCACTTACAGAATGACACTTACACGTCATACGCCCAAGCGGGCCAAAACCACCAGGCAGACACAGAGCAGACACAGCCCATCGGCCCTCGCCAGCACCTCTGAATCAAATCATTTCATCGTTATTTACACGTCTGTCCCTGTGGACAGCTTCGAGATTTTCTATAGCAAAGGGGACAGGCCGTATGGTTCTTCATGAGGACAGATGAGACAGGTGTCCAGTCAATGAATGAATGAGTCAGCGGGTCAGCAGAAGTCAGAGGCAGCAGACCTGTGGATGAAGCCCTGGGCACCCTGTCTCCGCTCGCGCCGCATTAGCACTGCGAGGCTGACCCCTGACGTCTGCACCAACCCTCTCAGGAAATGCTAACATCTGAATTTTGCCTAAACACAAGTGTATCGCACACAGCCTCGCCCATCACTGGCACCCCCAGGAGGGTAGCAAGTCCCTTTTTATGCAATTAACACACTGTAACTGACTATCCTTCCACAAAAAAAAAAAAAGTAAATTAGCAAGGGGAGGGGGGGTATGGCTCAGTGGTGGAGCGTGTGCTTAGGGTGCTCGAGGCCTGTGTTCGATCCCCAGCGCCTCCCTTAAAACATAAATGAATAAACAAACAAACCAACCTAATTACCTCCCCCCCAAAAAGGTAAATCAAGCTACTGAGGACATTCTGGCAGAGCTCCCAGGAAGGCTCCACGCTCTGCTGGTTAACACACTTGTGTAGCCCGACACACTGTCACCTGTACGGGAACAGGGATCCTGTCTCCTTCCGGGAACCACTCCAGCCACAGGAGGGTCTACCCTGCCTGTCTGCTCGGCGCCCCCCCAGAGGCCCCACCCACCTACTTGTACCCTCCCAAGGCCCCGCCCACCTTCCCGCACCCCAGAGGCCCCGCCCACCTTCCTGCACCCCCAGAGGCCCCGCCCACCTTCTCGTCGGTGACTCCGTCGTTGTCATCATCGTCATCACAGGCATCCCCAATGCCGTCCTTGTCAAAGTCTTCTTGTCCAGAGTTAGGCAGGAGGGGGCAGTTGTCCTGCAAACAGAGGGGGTGCAAAGGCGACAGAAATGTCCGAAGAGCCCCTGGCTTTCAGGAGGGTGGGGCAATCAGGACCCGAGGTCAGCATCAGACATCGGTCCCCAGCGGGGTCAGGAGGACGGGACACCTGGCGGCAGGGACGGGACCACTGCGTGTCCTCTCCAGACTCACACCCACCTCCAGGGAGTGGAGACCAGGGAAGCTTGGGCGTCGAGCCCAGGATCCCTGAAGCTGCAGACCACCGCAGGAACCAGAGGAGGAAGGAAACGCAGGGCCGGCCGGAACCGCCCACCCTGTTCTGTCCCACAGACTTCACGTCAAAAAGCCTCAGTCACAGACATTTAACCCTCACTAGCCGAGAGTCCTTGGAGGTGCAGGGATCTGCTGAGGACCCAAGGCCTGGCGCCCACACCGTCCCCCCAGGTCAGCTCCTCCCGGTGAGTGGATAAATTCCAGAATCGGAAGAAAATCACTCTGTTTCAGTCCAACTCTGTTATGACTCAAACCCAAGCTGCAGGGACACCCCAGCCTGAGGGAACCGGGGATACCAGGGCAGGGTCGATGGTAAAGAGGGGGCTTCAATTCCATGAATGCATGTGTCACAGAAGCCCCAGGGGTCCAATCAGAAGCACCCCGCCTTGGGGCCACGTCTGGAGCCGGGTTTCAAATCCAGCCCGTGAAGGACAAGAGGGGTTCCTGGGTTCCTGCCACAGGGACACAGGTCCTCGAGGGCATCGGCCAGTGATGGACTCAGACCCTCGCAGCAACTAAGGGAGCCTCTCAGATGAGGTGGGGTGCTTCCTATGAACTGACCTTTGCATCTGTTTGTTCTCTTAAATTCTGTTTGGAAATTGTGATGCGCTATCTTTAAGTTCTTAAATTCCTGTCTGAAGTTCCACAAAAGTGAAAAAAAAAAGCAAGATGCCCTCATCCTCATGACACCTTCCTGCTACGGCGCCTGCTGTACCCTGGACCCCTTAACTGTGGTCATCCAAGCAGCACCCACTTCCCGGGACTCTCAGAGCTGGACACCTGAGCTTGTTAGATCGGGGACAGTGGTCAGGCAGCTACAGTGAAGGCTGCAAGATACCTCGGCTATTTCAAAGCAAGCTCACTTTTGCTTCAGTCAACTTCTGCCATCTTTAAGAGAGAGAACAAAAGGAAAAATTTAAAGCTCTATTGCTCACAATTCACAAGAATAAGTAAATGTTAAATATTTGAATATATTTGTATTTACAAATAATGTCTTTTGCTAGTTTGTAGCATTCACACTTCTGAAGCTACTAAGGCATAAAACTGCGCTAACCCTTTCTGGGACACCTTGTTAGTGTCAGAGGCGTCCCTCGACACCTGCCACGTTCTAGTCTTCTGGAACCTGCAGATGTCGCCTTATATGGCAAAGGAGTGGCCGGTACCTCACATGGTAAAGAGAAGATCACCTTATGTGCCAAAGAAGTGACTGATTTAAGGGTCTTGAAAGGATGAGCTTATCCTGGAGAACTGAGATGGGCCCTGAGCACACCCACGTGGGTCCTGAGGAGGATGAGAGGCAGTTTGGGACAGACACAGAGAAGCAGGCGGAAGCGGAGGTCAGGGTGATGTGCCCACAAGCCAAGGACACCTGGGGCCGCCAGAAGCCGGGAGAGGCAGAAAGGACCCTCCTCCGGACGTCCCAGCGGGGACGCAGCCCTGTGACCCCTTGACCTCAGACTCCTGCTCCAGACTGTGAGAAGGTGAAACTCTGCTGTTCTCAGCCACCCAGTCTGGGGCCTTGGCTGCAGGAGTCCAGGACAGGAACACACACTGTTGACCCCAAGGAAGTTCTGCTCATCCAGGGGGCCTAATTGCTTCCTGTGTGGGGCACACGGGGGTCTTTGTAAGGGAAAACATTCACTGGCTTCTGGCTGAGTGACCGCAGCTGAGCCCAGTTCCTGCACAGACTCGCCTCCAAGGTCGTGGGGTCTGTTTACATCCCCCTCTGCCTCCCCTTCACTGATTTCAATCTCTCTTCGCAGTCGGTCAACAAACACGTATCAGACATGGTGTCCCCTCTCAGTTCCCAACAAGGAGCTACTTTTTCAGAGAAATCCCTGGAATTCACAGAAATCCACCAGGCAGATGCCTTTAGGGGGCTGACAGGTGGCCTGATGACACTGCCCAGCTCCCCTGGCATCTCGAGGTGGGAGCCACGTGGCGTGCAGAGTGCCCTGGGGACGGTGAGGACCCTCTGAGGGCTTCGACCCGTAGGTCATCTCCACGGGGGCACGGCTGCCCCCAGTCTGGAGCCTTGGCTGCAGGAGTCCAGGACAGGAACACACACTGTTGACCCCAAGGAAGTTCCAGTTCCAGTGACCTGAGTCACTGGAGTCTGGAGAGAGGTGTGAGCACCTGCCCTGCACCCCACCCCCGCATCCTCACCTTGACGCAGTGGTAGGTGGCATTGGTGGCGCAGACCAGGTTCCTGTTGGGCCAGCCGTCCAGGTCCGAGTCCTCCCCACAGATGAGCCCGTCGCCCGCGTAGCCGGTCTGGCACTCGCACTTGAACATGGGGTCGCTGAAGTGGCCCAGGTAGACGCACTCCGCGTGCCTGTGGCAGTTGTGGGTCTTGTCCTTGCAGGGGTTCTCAGGCTCGCACACCTGCCAGGAGGCCCAAGCAGTCAGGACAGGAGGGCCGCGTGCCGGGCGCAGGTCCTGCCCGCGGGACGCCGAGGCGGCGGCAGCTGCAGGGGCAGGTCCAGACCCCTGGGCTCTGCCTTCGCAGGGTTGTTTCACACGGCAGCGCCCTGAGCAACCACCCATCCGAGCCTCCGGTGACACCTGGGGCCACGTAGGGACCAGAAGTCCTCACCTTGGTCCTCATGAAGCCCAGACCTGCACTCTGTGCTCTGAATCCCGTGTCCCTCGCTGCTGGGGTCATGCTGGCCGGCAAAGGAAAACCCTCCTGCTGTCTGTGCCCCCCAGCCCAGCCTCTGTTTTCCGACTCCTGTCTGCTTGTTCTCTCGCTTTTAACGTGAACACAAAAGGCTGAGCTGCTTCCCCTGGGGAAGGCGCACCTGCTTCTCGGTCCTGGCTTCCTCCAGGCCAACCCCAAAGGGCTGAGTCCCCTTGTAGCGTGGGGGGCAGGGCAGACAGTGGAAGCCCGGGTTGGTGTTGACGCAGCGGTGGGCCTTGCTGGTCACGAAGCACACATCAGTGACCACGGCACACTGCAGCAAGCAGACCAGACATGAGTCCACGCCCCGACCTCCACCGGACGCCCCGCTGCCCAGGGAGGGGCACCCACCTCGTCCAGGTCCTCGCAGTGGGTGCCGTTGCCCAGGAAGCCCACCGGGCAGGAGCCGCAGGACCAGGAGCCGTCGGGGAAGCTGCTGCAAGGCGCTCCAGGGAAGCAGGGGTTGGACAGGCAGCCGTCTGCACAGGAAGCAGAGCAGGGTTAGCCACCGCCGCCGGGCCGCCATCCCGGGCCCACAGGACAGGCGCATCTCTGCCCTCCAAGCAGTCTGGCTCAGCTGTGGTGACACTGAGCAAGTTGGGAAGATGCTGGCGATGGCCACCGAGAGCGATCACCTCCAGCAACAAGCGCTCAGTTAGTGAGCGCGCGCTCTGATCTGACTGCGGACAGTGACCCTTCCTGCTCCGTGTGCTGTTTTTACGTAAAAATGCTAGAGGAACAAAATCCAAATAATGCAGAGGATAAAAGTTATCCGCCTGTGCACAGAGCTGACTTTTCTTTTTCGTATTTTCCAAAAACTTTTATACTTTTAATCAGAATAAAAGCCCAGGGGTGTCTTTATAAAGACGTCTCTGGCTGCAGCACCCAGACCGCCCGACAGCTGCTCGCCGGCCGGGGCTGAGGGCCCAGGCACCGCCCCCGCGCACACCCACCTAGCGGGCAGCTCCTCTTGTTGCACATCTGACGCTCCGTGATGTCCCCGACGCAGTCCTTCCCTCCGTGCTGTGGCTTGGGGCTGTTACAGACACGTGTCCGCTCCCGGATTCCTCCAGCACAGGTGACCGTGCAGGCTGACCATGGGGACCAGGGGCTCCACCGACCATCCACTGCGAGGGGAGAGCACAGAGGGTCACCGGAGGAGTAGGGCCAGAGCTGGGGCATGGCAGCATGTCCAAATGTGGAGGAAAACGTGGTAGGAACGTCCTTTTGTGCCCATGAGGTCAGGGAAGGAGGCAGGCAGTGACATTTCAGCTGATTTTGTTTTGCTTCTGGGAAAAAAGTCACACAAACTTCTGTGCCCAGAACCTGAGAACTGTTGGCGAGGGGCCGCTGGCTGCAGGGGCACCCCTGCCACAGACAAGAGGTGCTCACGTCAGAGAAGCTGCCCGATGTTGAGTTTCATTCCAAGCGACTGTCACTCGTCCTCAGACAAATGGTAACTCAGCAGGGAGAGGAGTCACCACACCTCCCTTTTCTGAGCAAACACACTGCACCAGTCGGGCTTCCCAGAGCAGGCCTGGTGCTGGGGCCCTGAGTCCTCCGTACCTGGAGCCTCGAGGTACGCCCCATTCTGTGCCTTCTGCGGCTGCCCCAGGCCAGGTGCCCCCAGGGCCTGGCCTGTTTCCCTTCAATTGTGGATGAGCTGCAATTTGACGGAGCTGGTTTCAGGGAGGTCAGAGTGAGCCCAGGCCAGTGGCACGACCCCAGACACCAGCGAGCCAAGGGGGCCCAGGGCTCCCCGCCGCGCCCCCACCTCCCGCCCCGCCCCGTCTGCTCACCCGGGCAGGGCGGGCCCTGACAGGCCTTGGTCTCGCGGCCGCTGCCCTTGCAGCTCCTCCCGCCCATCTGGGGCACCGGCGAGTTGCAGAGGCGGATGCGCGTCACGTTCCCGGCACCGCAGGTCACGGAACAGGAGGACCACGGCGACCAGTGGCTCCAGCCGCCATCCTGCCGGACTAGCACACGGAGGAACACGGAGCACTTAGTAAACGGCCGGGGCCCCCAGACCCAGGGTCTGCTGATGGTCAGGCAGGAGAGGAGAGGAGGGGCCGGAGGGGAGGTGCCTCACTCACGGGCCAGATGCCCGGACCAGGCTGAGTGCCTCCAAGAAGAGGCAGCAGCAGCGGCGGGTCCCAGGAACCCCAAACCCCGAGGGCCGTGCTGCCCCTCCCCACCCCCGGGGCCCATGGTGACGTCTGGACACTCACTGCGGTGGTCACACTTGCCCAGGCTGCACGCCCGCGTCTGGATGGACGGCCCCAAACATGTGTTGCTGGTGACGTCGCACGACCGCCCCCTCTGCTGGGTGCCAGACCCACAGGTGGCAGAGCACTCTGTCCACTCCGCCCACGGGGACCAGCCTTCCTCGCCGTCTGCGGGAGGCAGGGCGCGGCGGGGTCAGAGCGCCCCCAGGGACCCGCCCCCCCGGGGGAGCCCCCCACCGGGGTCCGAGCAGGACGCCCATCTGAGCGCTGGTTAAATGAAAAGGCAGTTTCCTGCCAAGAGCTCCTTCACAGGAAATTGCAGGCTCTAAACAAGAGAAGCAACATGACTTAGGAGTCTTCCTGGTGAGCAGTGACGGAGCTTCGGCCTGCTGCCCCGGTCAGGCAGCAGGCCGCCTGCGAACGCACTGCGGTGAGGGTTAGCCGTTCCAGACCTTCCAGACCGCAGCAGGAAGGACGGGCAGGGGCGCTCTCCCGCGCTCTCCTGCTCTCCGCCGCCTGAAGCGCCTCCTTTGAGCCCACGGGCCGAGGTTACCGCAGTCACACGGTCGTGCCGGTCTGCGGCCCGCGCGGGGAGACTGAACGCCTGATACACGTCGGGCACTTCCACACACACTGTAGTGTTTATTTTGGTCATAAAACTAACCCTGAGTCATGGGGATAATCATTCTGCACTTTACAGACGAAGAATCTGAAACCCGAAAAAGTTACATTTTGCTCAGAATCAAGGAGGGGCAGAGCCTGTGCTAGCCTCCGTGAGCCCCTGTCACAGGACGCAGCCTGTCCCCAGGCCGGTGTCACCAAGGCCCCCAGACCAAGATGAGGATGAAGGACAGTGAAGGACCAGCAGGACACGTCAGAGCAGGTCTCGGAGGAACCAGCCAATTCAGTCAGCACAGGGCGGGGACGGGGACCAGGGACCCAGGACTGGCGACAGGTGTGTAAAGGAAGCACAGATGCTCGGAGTCAGCGGGGGGACGGGGGGGACAGGACACAGAGGCAGCAGTGGTGACTTGGACTCGAGCTGCAGAACAGGCTGAGAGGAAGTGTAGGCTCAACCTCAGGGGCAGCCGTGCACCTCTGGGGCAGCGGGAGGTGCGAGCTGGTGGACACCCCGGACTCCCTGCTGGAGGCGTGGCCACAGAGGCCACTGAGGGTCAGGGCCTCCTCACCCCTGGGGGGCCCTGGAAGAAGACTACACTAAGCCTCCAGCTTCTCTGCAGAAACCAGCAAACAGGGGGACACTGGAGCAGATGAACAGGCTGGTGGCTGAGCAGAGGCCCGCCCACCCGGCGCACTCACCATGGAAGCAGGAGGGGCAGCACTCGCCCTCCATGAAGGATGGGTCGGCACAGGTCGCCGGCGGGCAGGTGATTTGATGGCAAACAGTTTTAAATTTCTATGAAAAAAAAGATACGTATTTAACACTCATTTAAAGACGTAAACTTTGTACAAGGGCTGAACTGAGGGCTCGTGGAGCAGCTTGAGTGGTTTTTGCCCTGCAGACCCCACAGGTCCCAGGGGCCCGAGGTCCTCTCTCCCCGGTGCCTGAGCAGCTCTCTGGACCTGGGCGACACTGGCCAACTCCGTGTTCCCAACCACCTGGGTGACACTGGCCAGCCCCACTGTCCCCAGCCACCTGGGTGACGCTGGCCAGCCCCACTGTCCCCAGCCACCTGGGTGACGCTGGCCAGCCCCACTGTCCCCAGCCACCTGGGTGACGCTGGCCAGCCCCACTGTCCCCAGCCACCTGGGTGACGCTGGCCAGCCCCACTGTCCCCAGCCACCTGGGTGACGCTGGCCAGCCCCACTGTCCCCAGCCACCTGGGTGACGCTGGACAAGCCCCCACCCAGACGCCCAGGTTCTGGTTTATGTGCAGAACAACAGGGTTGATTCAAGCCTCATTCAAGGTTCCTCCTGCCTCCACAGCCCACACTCACCAGGGTCAGCGGGAGCCCTGCCACATCCAGGCAGCGGAGGCCTGCAGGCGTCCAGCAGCTCAGAAACCCCTGCCCGCCCCGCATCCCGGAGGCCGCGCGTCCAGCCTCACCTTGCAGGTGCACTTGGTGCAGCTGTCCACCACCCAGGTTTCATTTTCTGCAAAGAAGCGGCCGTCCTGCCAGCAGGCTGACATGTTTCGGGTCTTGGGAGGCCCACCGATGAGCTCCCAGAGAAACTGGTTATCGCTGGACTGTGGAGCGGAGGGGGAGATGTGAGTGTAGCCACCAGGCTCCGCTCAAGGAGAAAGGACGCCCCCTTCCCTGGGAGCCTCACCCTCAAGGGCAGACCTCCAGGTGCGCACCCCGCCCCGTGCAGAACAGGACACTCAGATCTACATGAAGGCCCGGCGGGCACAGTCAGCAGAGACGGGGCCCAGCAGAGTCTGCGGCACTGACTCCCACTCCCCCGTGAGCACCTCTCTGACAGATGTTCTGGAAGTCTGCCATCTGTGCCTGTTTGGCTAACGGGCCCCATCACAGAGGCCGGAGCCTGGGGTGAAGCAGCTGCCTGGAGCGGGCGAGGCACAGTGCGGTGGGGGGCAGTCAGGGGCGGGGTCCCTCCTGTCAACTGAAAACTAAGATTCAGTCCTGACACTGCTCTAACAGTACCACAGCAAAGACACCCACAGACACAGGCCTTGCTTGTCCTGAGGGTCACCGACCAGAGGAAAGGATACACAGTTGTTGAAAAAACTCGAGTGAAACTGACACCGTCTGTCCACCAGCCTGGGCACTGTTACAGCCCCTCTTCTAAGCACCTCCTCCCACCAGCATCACACTGGCCCGTTTCCCTGAGCAGACACCTCTGATGTGGGGGGAACAGGCCCTTTGAGAATCACACAAAGATATGGACCCCTTCTTGCACAAAATGGGCAGAAACACACTATCCTGCTGTTCTTGTGCAATCCAGGAGGCTCACGGATCTCCCTACTCCTCACTCCGCTGTACATAAACTTGTCTGGAAGCTCTTCTCAGTCGAGGCGCTTCGGGCCAAATGCTCACCCCCACCACCCTCCCTCCTGCAGCCCCACCAGAGCAACCCCGAGGCATGAGCATCAGTCCGGCTGAGGCGCCGGTCCCCCTGCGGAAACCCATCGCAGGGTCCGCCTCCTGTGTTTGGACTCCTGCCAGCACGTCGTCTCCCTGGTCTTCCTCCCCCAGCCAGGGCAAGGGGTGAAATGGTGGGCACCGGGCCGGGCAGGGAGGGTGCAGTGACTCCACCTCCCACCCCACCCCCCAGGCCCAGTACCTGGTGGAAAATTCCAGAAGGCAAACTGGGTCATGGGTGCTACAGAACCAGCACCCTGGCCTCTGCCACGAGCTGCCTGTGCTGCGCCCAGCCCCTCTACGTCCCCCGGGAGTGGAAGTGTGCTGTTCCACCCCGTCCGGGACCGGAATCAGAACCCACTTGGAGCCCCTGGCTGGAGCAGAAGACACACATCCGCAGTGTTGGGCTGGGCTGGACCCCCCCCCCACTGAGCATCCTGCAAAGCCTCAGGGCTGGAGGAGCTCCCAGACCTGGAGACCCCTCTCTGCTGTCCTTCCCACAGCCTCTGCTCCTTCCCAACCCTGCAGTACAGCTGCCTGGCGTGAGCTCAGCGGTGGGGACATCGCAGGACAGTGCGGACAAGGGAGGCTGCCCACTGTCAGCAGCTCTGCCCTGAACTCGAAATCATCATCCTGAGACACATCTCTCCCTCTGACATGCTCCTCACCAAACTCCATCCTTCAGAGAAAAGCACCTCCCTGTGGGTGCAGAATTTCTGCTTCCTGGGAGACAAGGGTCTCAAGTTAAGACTTGGTGGGGGCTGTGTAGCCCAGGACACACCCTCTGTCAGGGCCCCTCCCTGACCTCTGACTACTGGCACCTCAGCCAGACCTCCGTGGCCACCCTGCTCCCTGGTCGTGTGGGTGGCGTGGTCGCCTGGCACCCACCACTCTCCGCAGGTTCTCTTGGAGCTGGTTCACCACGACGTGCAGCCCCGACAGCTCCTTGATCATGCTGCCCAGGGCCTCGCACGAGTGCTCGCACACCTCCGGCACCTTCTCCGCGCCCTGACCCACATACTCTGTGGAGCCCGGGGGGCTCAGGTGCAGCGTGTCCGTGTCCTCGCTGATGGCGTTGGCTTCGGCTGCAGGAAGGACATGAAAACAGTGAGCCCACCGGCCTCTGGCCACAGCGTGGTGGCCTCGCAGGGCACTGCCCGGAGCTGAGGCTGGACGGCACTTGTCCCGAGTGGCTCAGGCTAAATTACGAATGGGAAGAGCTGAAACCGAGGCCTCGCTTCTGGCCCCACCTTCATGGCGGGGCTCCACCCAGGTCTAGCACCACAGACTTTACGTCAGAACCCACACTGTGAGCAGAGCAGAGGTTCAGCTCAGGGAGAGAAAGATGCAGAAGGCCTCAGAGACGCCCACTGGCAGTGGGTGGGGGTCAAACCAATTAGATGTGGCAGTTTCCTGCTCTTGTTTTCAGCCTCACTTCATAGGCGTATTTATATTACCTACTATCCACAATAAGCTCCTTATTTTCATCCCCAGAATCTGTCCCAACCACGTATTCTCCACAGATCGGATGACCCCTCCCTGCTCTCCCTTTATCCGGCTCTTCCTCCCTGAACCCCTGTTCTGTGGGCTCCTTGCCCTGCAGGGAGGCACATGGGGCTGTTGTCTTGCTCAGTGATTCCTCCTTGACATGTCGTTTCTCTGCCGGCCTCGTGTAACCACCAAAATGCAGGGTGGAAGCCTGACCGTGGGTTCGGAATCTCACTGCCCCAGAAATCGGACGAGACCCTGAGGTCCTCGTCAGGGGACATGGGCAGCTATGCCACAAATTACAGAACTGTTTGGGGCATGGGCGGAAGTGGGGTCACTGACATGTGGCCCGAGCCCCTCTCTGCAGAGACCGCCACGTGTCTTGTCTGAGACACCCCACTACTGAGTGAAGGCTGGTGACTGCTGTCACTCTGGCATTCTATCATGAGGTTTCACGGCTTGGTTAGAACCCATGCAGTTCCCACAGATCGCGGGAGCGCCCGTCAGACCCACCAGCCCTGTAACTGCGTGCACCCACAGGAACACAAGCGCGTCACTCACCAGACGAATACATGAGCAAGAACTCTGCAACAGCCGGGAGAGCTCACGCAGGCCGGGCACCCCTTGTTCGTGGTGTCTGATACAAGGCCGGCGGGCTGCACGGGGGCTGGTGCTGGGACAGGCCTGCGGTTGGGGCAGCTTCCCTTCTCCCTCCCTCCAGGGCAGAACGCCCGCCCTCCTCTCCTCTGTCAAGGGGCTGGGCCCTCTCCACGGTGCTGGCGCACCCGGTGATGCGCAGCCCTTGCTCACACCCAAGACACCTCCCCCAAGCCGGGCCAGGACCGCCCTGCTCTCCCCACCTCTAGCCGAACCTGCCAGCGGATGTCAGTTTACTGCCGTAGCCTTCTCAGAGCTCCTGCTTTTTTATGACTGTGCCCCCTAAAAAGACCGTGACCTAATCCAGAGGGACCCATCTTGGCATCTGAGCAGAGCTGGCGGTACCGGAGGGGGCATGGCCCCAGCTGCAGCTCTCGGTCTGGGACTCAGGACTGCGAGCGTGTGTCACAGGCCGTATTATAAAGCCTCCTCTCTGCAGAGTTTGCCAGAAACCACAACTAACTTCTTTCCTTCCTGGAACTCAACTGACCAGCAGTTGAACGACGTGCGGATGGAAAGACAGATGGTCTTGGATGGAAGGACTCAGGCTCACTCCACAGACACCACCCTCGGGACACCGGGACTCTGAACCCTGCGACCAGCGCTCCCAGCTCGGGGTCCAGTGCAGGACAGCAAAGCCCCACCAGTGCCTCACAGACATCAGATCCACGTGCCCTCACGTGATGATCCATAAAAGAGCGATTTGCACTTGTCATAATTCCCAGGAGACACGAAGAAGCCATCTGAGTGGACGCAAACCACAAAACGAGATCACGGGACAGGTAAGAGCCTTTCTGTGGGGACTCGGCCCCACGGGGGTCGGGAGAGGTGGCCCTGCTGCTCACAGATTGTCACCTGGAGACTTATGGGGCCTCCTGGCACCTCCGCTGCTTTGTTTGTAAAGTGAAGAAAGTGCCCACTTCAAAGGCGTTTTGCAGATTGAGTGACACACTTCATCTAAAAAACCCAGCAGAGAGACCTTCCTAAGTTAAATGCTCAAGAAAATGCTGACAAGTCGTGATTGGATGTAACTTCAAAATGCAATGAACAGACAGCGTGGGAGTATCTGTCAGTGATTCGAGCAGCATACATTTCACAGTAAGGCTGCGTCAACAGCTGTGAATTGCACAGAAAACTTCCACAAGCCAAGCGCGACTCGTGTCTGCGGTGTTGGCCCGTGAAGATGACCTTCACACGTGAATAGATGGGAATGGTGGCATACATGTAAAATCATGTTAAAATGCCAGGGATTTATTTTTTGGCATGTGGAATGGATGACACTGGATAATTCAAACATATTTAGAAGAAATCCTTCAAGCAATTTATCATTTTCGGATGTCAGCACGTCAAGCTGACCAGCTAACTCACTCAAGGCCACATCGGCATGTCATTCCAAACTTAAATCCCATCTGCCCCCGCCCCCGCCCCCGCCCACACACACGGTAGGAGAAGCCCGTCCAAGGTGGAATCCTACACGCAGCGCCAAGACACCTACCTCCCAGGCTCTGCTGACACCCCTTCTTGCTGAGAACATCTTCCACGGAATTTTCAAAAACTAAGTGGACATTCTGCAGCAAACCCTGCAGAGAGGAACGAGGGGGAGACAGCGGGGGACGACCGTCAAGCGTCAGGCGTTGAAGTAAACGGTGCTTTAAAAACAAGATGTCACCTTAGAGCAGGGAGAACTTTCCTCTGTGCTGTCACACTCAGCAGGTCTGAAAGCCCTTTGTGTCGGGTTATCTGTAAGTGTTACTCTGAAGCTTTGTAGACAAGAGGCGGACATGGAGTCCCCGTGAGAAGAAGGAAGTGCTTCTTTCTCAGAGACGGGGGAGGGGCCCCGGAAGACGGTACCTTGTCTTCCTGACGTGCCCAGGTGGACACTGGTGGCCGTACTGTCCTTGCAGGGGACTCTGAGGATGACTGGTGTCCCTGCCTGCCTGTCCGTCCTGGGAACGGGCCCTGGTCCAGTCCCAGGACAGACAGCACATCTGTGAGACCCGGCCTCCCCCGGGAGAGTGAAGGGCTCCTCTCGGCCGGCGGTCGACCACGCGGGGCCTGGAGCCTCCTGGCGACCCCCCGCGGCCACTCAGCACCTGGGATGCATCGCTAGGCCTTTCACTGAAATAACTGAGCTTAAATATACATTTATTTCCCAAGATGCTCAGGCTTATCCGGAGGAGAACGGCTACTAACCCTCCTCGCAGGTGCTAACACTTGCACTGAGGCAGATCCTCTTCCCAGAAGTATCTTCCCTGAGACGCACACGACCTCGTCCCTCACTCGCCCTCAGCCCTTTCCTCAGAAGACACAGCGGCTCGCTGCCCTGTCAGTCAGCACCGAGCTGGATTTTGGGAGGGGGTCTCGGGCTGATGCCCTGCTCACCAGCTCAGCCTTCAGCCTGGAACCAGCGAGAACCTGTGCAGCTAAGAAGGTGCACCTGTGACGGCTTGCTCTGCTTGCTCCTGGTCAGAAAGCTGTGTGTGCACGTGAGCGCGTCCGCGAGTGTGTGTGTGTGTGTGTGTGTGTGTGTGTGTGTGTGTGTGTGTGTGTGTGTGTGTGTGTGTGTGTGTGTGTGTGTGTGTGTGTGTGTGTGTGTGTGTGTGTGTGTGTGTACGCGCGTGCACGCGCGTGCGTGCGCGTGCACAGCCCAGTGCGCGTGCATGTGACCGCATGCGCAGCCGGCTGTGGGCGGGGCAGGTGCACGTGCGTGTGCACGGGGGGCGGGGAGGCGCTCCTCCGAGGACAGGGCCGGCCCCCTTGAAGGCGGCGCGCGGGGCGGGCGCCAGGAGCCCCGCGGACCTACCCGGAAGTGACTCTCTCGGCCGGAGCCTTTGGCCACGTACATCCTGCTGCTTTCTGTCTTCAGCTGCTCGTAGAAGGGCTGGTCCAGCGTGAAGCTGTCCATCAGCTCGCAGCCCACGTACAGGCTGTAGGTCTCCCCGGTCACCTGCACGGTGATGTTCTTCCACTGGGAGTCGGCCAGGCCCACGTCCTCCAGCGAGATGACGTGCTGGGTGCCGTCCACCCAGTAGGTGAGGTCCAGCGTGTCGGCGGGGCCGTTGGAGATGATGTCGAACTGCCGCTGCGCGGCGCCGGGGCCCTCGAGGGCCAGCAGGGTGCCCCGGGACCTGCGGTCCTGCTTCAGGCTGGCCGTGAGGAAGAAGCCGTCCTTCCGCCGCATGGCCTCGGCGATCCTGCCCAGATGCTCCGCGCCCACCGGCGGGATGTAGTCGAACCGGACGAAGCGATAGGCGGGCACGCGGGGGTCCGGGCCCCGGAACTGCTTGGCCCCGATGGTCTTGCGGTTGATGTTGCTGGCGCTGAAGAGGTCAAAGGTGGTGTCCTCGTCCTGGTCTCCAGCTGCCCGGGAAGCAGAGCAGGAGGTTACTGGGAGCCCGGCAGGCACGGGCTCCCTCAGTCCAGGCCGCCAGCATCATTGCCCGGGAGCACCTATGGAGGCCGACACTGCACGTCCCCTCCCTTCTCCTCGGGGATGCTAGGGCCTTGGTTCATGAAAGCTCGGCTGCCCTCTCTCCCCAGGACAGCTGCCTGTCCACAGCACTAGCTGCATCCCTGACCCGCTGGGGAGCGGTGCCGGGGGTAAACCCGCCTAGGCACCCAGGGCTCTGTTCAGATCAGCTGACGCTTCCCATGGCCAGGCTTCCGCCAGGAAGGAAGCAGGGCCTGGGTTACGCCTGGCACATCCCCACCTTCTCCTGGACCAGGACCCTGGGCCACCTGCTCTCTCCTGCTCGTCCGTCCCGGAGATGAGACTCAAGTGTGACCCCCTCTCCCCGATGGCCCAGAGAAGCACCCTATGGAGAACGGCTCTCTAGCCTTGTCCTCAATGCATTTCTAGGAAGGAACTATATTGTACTTGGCTTTCTTAGAGAGATCACCGGACTGGAACCATGTCCCTTATTGTAGAATACGTTCTGTCACTCATGGTTCACACTGCAGGGAAGGCTCTGAGAGATGACAGGAACCAAGTCCTTAAGTGAATGGTTTTAATTCACCATTGAGACTACTGGGGAGAGAGGTTATCAGACCTGACCAAAATTGTAACACTTTAAATAATTTCCTGAACAGAATGTTTAAATAAAGCATAAATTTTCATCTAATGCTTGGCAAATTAAAGCATTATAATATACAGTGTTGCTGACAGAAGTGGTCATTTTACCACCATCAATAGAGCTATTTTGCCATCTATCAGAAATCCTTAAAATAATTAAAATCCTTGACCCAACAATTTTACTTCGGGAGCTCACCGTACGTATATAATCATGAATGCTAGGACATATGTATTCACAACAATATTCTGCGTGGCATCAGTTACACCAGTGAAAATAAAGTAATAACATAACAGGGAATTGCTCTAAAAGTATTAGGGTTTAGCTTCTACTGGAATATTATACCATCATTAAAATTCATGTAAGAAAATAAACATGGTGGAAAATCCTTTTAATATATTTTTAAGCAAAAGAAGAATGGGAGGAAAAGAAGTTATAAAACACCAAATACTTGAATACATTGTAAACATCACATACAAAAAAAAGGCAAAAAGTGCCCAGCAAGAGACTGAATCTCCAGATAGGAGGATATTTTTCGCTAACACCTGGATTTTCTGAAAATAAATGATTTCCTATCTTATAGACTCAAAAATAAGTGGAGATTTATTTTAAACTAAATTAAGAAGGTTCTAACAGGTGAGGGGCTCCAACCACGACTCCCCTTTGTTTAACCTCATCCCTCAGGTGGGCCTCGTCCTGGGAGCCCAGATGCCTGGAGATGTGTCGACACTCACCCTGAATGCCAGACCAGGCCCATGAGGCAAGCAGCAGCAGGGACCACAGCATCCTGCCCCTCCCCGGCGGGACTCCTGCAGACCAAACAAAGCCCTGTTACTTGTGGACACGTAACTGCAACTTCTAGTGCAGGTCAGACATCACACTCATATGACCACTTAAAAACAGCTGGTATATAAAAATCAGAAACAGATGGATTTGTAGGAAGTCAAAACCAGATAAGAAATGTGTTTTTCAAATGAGACAACTGCAGCTGGTATTCACCGGACTAGCACGTGCTGACTAGCACTGTGCTAGTGACATTCTAAATACTCATTACTTAACCTAGGAGGTAAACATAAATACGATATTATCATCTCTATTTTACAGATGGGTAAGTGGAGGATCAGAAGAGTTAAGTACTTGCCCAGAGCAATGCTGTTACTGAGAAGTGTAGCTGGGACATAAACCCAGGAAGTTTGAATTTAGAAAAATATCAGCCTGGGGGGAAGAAAAAAAACTATGAAGGCATTTTGTGCAAACAGCCAAGGAAAAAAGGGTGCATGTGACTTAATTAAATAGAATAAATATCAAGTGTATGTGAGTTAAAGTAAACTTAGTTTGGTGGATCACAACTACAAAAAACATAGCATTCTACTTAGTAATCACTTTTCACTTTGCTTTTCTATTTTCCTGCAGGCCTGTTTTTCCATTCTTGAGGCTTTTCAGTTGGCAGGCTCCGTGGACACTGGACCAGAAGTCAGAGACTGGCCAGATGCCCGCTCCTCTGTTAACCCCTGCACGGCCTCTGTGCGCCCTAGTCTCAGCCTCCGAGCCGCCCCAGTGAGCGAGTGTCCCCAGGGCCCTCAGCAGCAGGACGCCCCTCGTCCTGCTGAGGCAAAACCCAGCTGGACCCTCACCCCTCCTTGTTTAGGGCTTCAAAGACTGACCAAAAATTCATGGAGCTGCTTCTCCAGAAGTACGTGGGAACCTGGAACTACCCATCCTTCTGAGATGGGGACCGTCCCCAGGGGAAGCAGTGTCCACGCAGGACCCTCAGGGTTCCCCTGGGCTCCAGACGCCTGCTGTGCAGTCAGCCCACAGCAAGTCCAGAACTTGGCTGTTTTCCACGTGCCCATCAAGGAGGCGGCGGGCACAGCAGGCAAGCCCGGCTGGCCCAGCTCAGAGCTGCTCCACTGGGCGCTTGCCATGCAACTTGGGGAAACTTACTTAACCTCTCTGGTCTCAGTTTCCTATTCTGCAGAATGAAGAAGCATCATTTAAGTTACCTACTCAGAGGGTTATTGTGAGAATGAACCAAGCAAGTTGGCGTTTGAAAAGGCTAATAAGCCCAGCAAGCCCCGGGCACAGGGTCGTCCGATCCGACTGCGGGTGCACTGTCCCCGGCCGCCCAGTGCGGGAGCGCTGACAGTGCGGACGTTGCTCATGAGGTTCTTCAGAGGCTCGAGCTGCACGAGTAGACACTTGCAAGGTCCCTGGGTAGGACTTGGCACTTGGGGAGCCCTGCATATGTGGTTTAAGGGTAAATAGTGGACAGGCACGTCTGTGACACTTTTCTTGTGTCTTTTTCCCATTCGACTACATGTGTGCCTCTGTGCTCTGCAGACAGCAGTGACCACTGGCTCTGGCAAAGACAGGCTCTGTGCAAAATACGAATTTTCAAGTTCTGGAGGCCCATCTTCCCATCACCCTAAAGGGAGTGTATGGAGCTCTGCTGCTAACAAAACCACATGCTCAGATTCGAAAACAGACGCCTCACAGAGCATGACCACTCCGCCTTTTGTCACAGGAGGGCGAGGGTCCCGCCCCACAAGGGTCTGTCTCGGGATCCGTGAGACAACCGAGAAGGCAGCAGGTCAGGTGTCGCTGGTAGAGAACGTACAATGCCATGACGCCCTGTGTTAGATGGCGACACGCATGGCATCATGCAGCACCCGCTGGGGGACGGGACACACGCTCTCCTAACCTGCGCTTCACGTCACACATTTGGTCTATGTTTCTGGTCATGTGTTTTCCAAAAGAAAGGTCTCCAAAGCCTACTGCAACAGGATGTCATTAGAACCTGAGAAGTTCTTTTGCAGTTCTTTTGATCTCAGCAGTCCAAGCAGCAGTAACCTCGCTGCGGGTAGCGCCAGCCCGCCCCCCGGAGCGCGGTGATTTAGTCTCAGCCTCCTTCCCCCGGACTAACCCGCGTCCCTCGCAGACGTCCCGCTGGCGGATTCCCGGCGCCCTTTCGTATGCAGATTACCCCCGGACTGCGAAGGCCGGCCGGAGCCGCGGGCAGTGGGAGCGCCCGTCACAGCCTTACTAAGCGTTACGCACTAGGCGTTCGAAGCCGCTTGCCAGCCGTGAACGCTTAGCTCAGCCTCCACTTCTCTGGTTATCTTCCCGCATTCTCAGGCGCGTTTTTCCTAGTTTCCTTCTCGTGATCACCCCTCAGCAACAAACTTCAACGCGGAAGCACCTCATCCCGGAGCTGAGAAATAGAAGCGCCTGCCCAGGTCTCCGGGCGGGCCATTCATTCAGGTCGCAAGAACCGAGTGGTCAGCGGCCGCGAACGCCCGGGCGGCCCCCAGCAAAGTCGCTGCGAACAAACTCCTCTCAGGTCTCTGACGAAGCAGCACAAGGACCGCCTAAAGGCAGTCCGCTGCGTAGATGCTGGTGGGTTCAGCTTGCTAGAGGCCGTCCCCCCACCCCGGCCTTACAGTGTCCTCTTTGCACCTTTCCCTTCTCCCCTCTTAGATTCGAAAGAGCCTTTTCTGAAAATTAAAGTACAATGAGATGATTTGGCAAATTAAAAAAAAAAAAACCTCTTACCTGGAATGTGAAAAAGCCGCAGCGACGGCCCGTCTCAGTGCTGGGGACGGAGTCCAGGAGGACCAGCGCGCGGGCGAGGCGACCCGGCCCACGCTGCAGAGGAGCCGGCTTCGGGGCTCCGCACGGGCCGGGCGGCAGCCGCTCCTTTATAAGCGCCGACCCCCGCGTGGGGCTGTCAGTCAGACACACGCGGGAGCGCGCTGGACCCATTCCTTCGGAGCAGTGACATAACTCCCCTCAGTCCTGCATTCGCTGGGAGCACCTGGCACGGGGTCCGGTCCGGCCCCGCCCCGTGCCGGCCCCGCCCCTGCCCCGCCCCCGGCTCCGCCCCGCCCCTTGCGGGCCCCGCCTCTGTTCCGCTCCGGCCCCGCCCCTGCCGTCTCCGCCCCTGCCCTGGCCGGAGGCCGGGGTCCAGAGAGGAGGGGCCAGATGAGCGAGGGCAAGACCGACGGGGCCTCGCTTTTCCTGACTTCTCTCAGGAAATAAAGTGCTATAAATAAAACCAGCGAGACTGGCTGGAACGCTCGCTTTTTGCTCAAGAGGAAGAATCGGAGCTGCACGCTTCCAGTGTGGCTCGCATCACCCCAAGCGAGAACGGTCTTTCTGAAGCACGTGGGTAGCGGTCAGGCAGCGAAGGATAGTGGGTGGAAGCAGTCTGGGGACTGATGGAGGCATACGGATGAATTAATTTACCACGTGCCAAAACAGGGCATTTCATCGAAAAGGAAGTCCGCAAATCCAGTTAGATGACTGAGAAACAGGGTTGGGAGAATTTATTCTCAGCCACGTTCTACTTCCTCGGGTCAGTCTGGACCCCGTAGGAGAGCCTGTCCCTCGGGGCACCCAGGGTGCGGCCCAGGCTGTCCCAGCGGCATGAACAACCCACAGTCAGCTTCCATGCTCCCTTAGCAGGACAGCCTGATGTGGGGGTGAGGGGGGTCCTGTAGGATAGAGACTCAAGAAGTGAACACAGTGGCCGCAGTCAGACCTCATGCTGCTTCCCAGAACTCACACATCCCCCAAGGCCCCCACGGCCAGAGTGGACTGTGGACAGAAAGGGGGGGGTGGACGGAGATGGGGGCAGACAGCAATGGGTGGATGGAATAGGGTGGACAGGGGAGAGGGCGAGGCATCGTCCAAGACCAGGATGGTCAGTGGACAGAAGCGAACATGCAGGTCCCTGCACAGGCTGGTTTTGGGCAGACGGCACCCGAGGTCCCTGGGCAGCCATGCACACAGCAGTGACAAGTCAAGCCTCAGCTGAAGACTGCTCGGAGACTGTGCGTGGATGTAGCTCTAAGCCACCTTGGGCTCTGACAGGGTGACACTGCTCAGGGACCTGCACCCATGACCCCTGGGTCCTTGTCAGGGCGGGGGCCACAGAGGACAGCAGGCACACATGGAGCCAACCATACAGCTGTCCGTTGTGGGGGTCCAGTGTACAGAGGGTGGGGCAGGGCAAGAGGAGGCACTGGAACCCAGTGGGACCATAATCTTTGCTCACTTCTTGTGTTTTCCCAAAGCCTTTGTTTGTGGCAACTGTTCATTTCTTGCCAGTTAGATGATATCCATGTCTGGTGTATGGAGAAAAAAGAAACTTGACTCAAAGAATGTATGTGCCTTGTTCAAAGTAAGACGTCTCACTTTTCGGTCAGCTAATTGGTGGTACCAGCGTCATCTGAATGTAAAAATGTGGACTCTGTAACTAAAGCGATGTTTTCTCAAACTCTAAGGAAGAATATACAGCCCATTTTCCCTTGAGGACTTTTCCGTGTATAATTGCTAATGTACCAGCTCACCTCTCTTTGCTTACAGGTTGGCTGTCCCTGGGGCCAGAAGCAGACATTTGGACCCCGACAGTGCTGTGAATGCCTTCCTTCATCTGCTCACCCATGTGACATCCATTCACCAGGCGAGCTTTCAGACAGAGCCCTGCTTGCTGAGCGTTTCAAGAACACACGGGGTGAGGAAGTGGCGGTGCCTCGTGGTTGGTGAGAACAGACTGTAGGTAGGACCACGTTCAGAGGAGCGCTTGGCCGGAGGCGCTACCTTGCTGGGGCTCCAGAGAAGAGGTTTCTTCCGAAGGGGAGCCAGGGAGACTCCTTGAGGAGACGGGACGTGAGCTGACTCCCGTGACCTCTGGGAAGAGCACCCGTGGTGGGCGAGTTGTCCCAGGAAAGGCCCTGCATGAGGAACTGAAGGTGGGCAGAGGAGGACCAGAAGAAGCCCCGTGCAGAACAGAGTCCAGCCCCCATGCTGACGTGGCCAGAGGTGACAGTTGGCAGAGATGCTTGGGGCCTGACAGGGCAGGACTCAGCAGCCCCCCTGCTCTGTATGGGGGACTTGGTTCCTCTGAGGTTAAAGAATGAACCAGTGGGTTCACAAATGAACACATGAAACGACTTCTCTGTTCTTTTCCAGGCGAAAACTCTGAGTAAGTGAGGTTTGCATGGATTGGAGGAGGGTCAGCCCAGGATGCCCCCACCCCCGAAGGGCCCTGGGTCCCTGTGGAAACCGATGGGGTCTGGAGGCGAGGGCTGGGCACCGGGGACCATCCAGACTTCACTGTCCTGTGCCCAGCATGGTGTCACAGAACCACCTCAGTCTCAGGACCCAGAGCCGGGAGCTGGGAGCCACTAGGTGGGAGCTGTCACAGCTGCAACCATCTGTTTCCTCTTAGCCTGACCCCGGCGTGAGTAAGCGCAGGGCTTCTCGCCCCTCCTGTGGGCGGAGGGTTCCGGGAATTCGCTCTACCCTGACCCACAACAGAGGAGAAACAACAGTGTGTGACTCCTCTGTGAGCCTGCCCGGGGCTGACAGCAGGAGGAGATTCCTGAAGGAAAGCTCACGTGGACAGGGGCCAGGCGGGATGAGGTCACGAGTTATTTCCGTTCTTGGTGTGAGCGGAGCAGCCCCCACAGCAGAAACGCTGGGCCGGGGCTGGGGAGGCAGCCTCCCGGCCCTGGGCGCGCCGAGGCACGGCAGCCGCGGGAGAGGCCACGGAATCTGATGGGGGGAGCAGGGAGCCCAGGTTCCAGCCCGAGCCAGCTCCCTGAAGCTGTCAGGGCCCTCCTCGGGTCTTGGCCTCTCCCCTGGGACCTGAGGCGGCCACAAAACCCACTGAGTCGGAACCCAGTTCTGAGCGGGCCCCAGCGGTCTGTGTTCTTCTGACAAGGACGGCAGGTGTAGGGCGGTCCCCCCGGGTGCCCCCTCTGCACGTGGTGGGGGTCCTTAGGAAGTAGGGACCCGACCTGATGGACCCCGTGGCTTCAAGCCCTCACTGGTGGGTGTTGCTGGAGGGAGCCCAGGGCGGTGTCAGGCCCAGCCCTCTGCTCTCCTCCCGTCGGCCCTTCTGGGCTACAAAGTGCCAAATCCCTGCAGGTTCCCTGCCTTCTCTGCTTTTCAGACCCTCGGAGTCCCCGTGAACAGACACAGGTCCCCACAGGGCTGCAGGCCCAGGGTCTAGTCGAGGACCCTGGGGATCACGGAGACCTGACTCCAACAGTGGGTGCCCAGAGTCAGGGAAATGCCCGCTCTGGCCAGGAGGCCTTCCCGAGTATGTGGGACCCTTTCCCTGGGCTGTTGCCTGTGTCCCCCTACTTGGGGCTCAGCCCTTGGGGTCAGGCCTCCTCCAGCCTCCTCCGGGCCGGCCTCCCTGCCTCCAGGCTCACTCACCCTGTCTGCGTTCAGCCCTCACCCCAGCCAGACTCTGTCGGTTTGGCTTTAAATTCATCTGTCTGACTTCCGTTGACATGCTCCATCGGCTCTAAACCCACGTCCACAGAGGAGGCCTGGTGCCCCCACTTCCTCACCCCCACCTCTCACAGAGGACCCAGCTCCTCAAGTCAGGGCCAGGAGTCACCCTGGAACTCCTGATCCTAGCTGTCTGCTAGACAGGGATCCATCACTCTGTCTGTCTGTCCCACTCCACAACCCCAGCCATGCTGCTGATGTCTCCCTTTGCTGGCCTAGGGATGGTCACTGGGACATGGGCTTCCAGCTGCAGCCCTGGCTGGTGAGGCGGACAGACCAGCCCTGCCCTCCTGGGCCCCTGTTCTCCTGGAGATCACCGGCCAGTGAAACGGAGCCCCTGATCTCCAGCAACCCACAGATGAGCTTAGAGTCAGAGTGGTCCTGCAGGTGAGCTGACAGTGGGAGGCAAGTGGGGTGTGGGAGGGGTCTTGAGTGGGGAATACTCAATTCTGGATTGTTTCAAAGAGGTCTTGGCAAAACTCATGTGTTAGTCAGAGTTGTCCAGGGAAACAGAACCAATAGGAGGTACATTCACCCAGAAAGATTGATTATAAGGCATTGGATTGCAGGATTCTGGAGATACACACATCTCAGGACCTGCAGCCATCAAGCCGGAGACCCAGGAGAGCTGATAGTTCAGGTCCAGTCCTCGTCCGAAGGCCTAAACCCAGGAGAATGGAGGCTGTGTTTCCAGTCTGGAGGCCAGGAACTTGAGACCCAGGAAGAGTTGATGTTTTAGTCAAGTCCAAAAGGGCCAATGTCCCAATTCAAAGATAGCCAGGCCAGAAGTGTTCCCTTATGAGGGAGGCTCAGAATTTTTGTCCTGTTCACACCTTCAACTGATCGGATGAGGCCCACCCACAACAGAGAGAACAATCTGCTTTACTTAGTCTACAAATTCGAATGTTAATCCCACCAAAATACCTTCACAGACACCTACACAATAGTGTTTGGCCAAATGTCTGGGCTCCCCGTGGCCCAGTCAAGATGACACATAAAACTAAGAATCACAACGTATACAAGCAAAAATTAAAAACCAAAAGAAGAGAAAGCCAAAGAACACTTCTGGAGAGTGGAATTTCTCAGTGGGTTCAGGTTAGTAATGAGCCATATAGTAATGTGTCCAGAATGAATTTGTTCCTCAGTGACTATCCGGAAACTTCAGCAAATAGGAGGAATCAAAATTGAGCTGATATGATCAAGGGGGAATAAAAAGAAACCTGTGATTTAAACTTTGATCCTGAAAGTGTTTCTTTCAATTCATTCTTTCAAATTTGGGGGCTGCTGAAAAATGGGGAAAAAATAGAAATATTCTCTGCTTGTAAATTTGTATCAAATATTTTTATTTTCTTCATTCAGAAGAGCAGTGAAAATGTTCGCATAAGAAGTTCTTAACTAATTAATTTAATTATGTTCTATTAATTTGATAAAGCATCAAGCATAGTATAAAGAATCTAGTAGTAATTACATATTTTAAACTGAAATTGTCAATTCAAAAGTGAAGCTAGTGATCCAAAACCTGAGGAAAATCGGGGAAAGCAAAATGAGCTTTGGTTCGTCCAAGACCCAAAGTGAACCTGTGCTACGAGAGCTGCAGCATAACTCAGATTTCAGTGTTTTCTTTGTATCTCTCCCGACATCTCGTATGCTATCTATGGCTATCTCTAGAAATCTTCAAATTATGCTCATATTTTATCTACACAATTTCATTTTTATTATTTTTATTTTTGAGTCATTTGTAAATGGGACTATTTTCTTTCTTTCTTTATTTTTTAAACATTTTTTATTGAGTTATAGTCATTTTACAATATTGTGTCAAATTCCAATGCAGAGCACAGTTTGTCAGTTATACATGAACATACGTATATTCATTGTCACATTTTTTTGACTGTGAGCTACCTGAGACTATTTTCTTAATTTCCTTTTCAGATAATTTGTTTAGTGTACAAAAGCACAACTGAGTTTTGAATAGTCTTTCCAACAAATGATTCTGGAACAACTGAATATCTATATGCAAGAACAAAGCGAAGCAAAACAAAAACAAATTAAACCTTTGACCCATATCTTGTACCATATAGAGATTAATGCAAAAAGGGTGATAGACCTAAGAATAAAACCTAAAACTAAAAATTCTAGAAAAAAACAGGAAAGTATCTTTGTGACTTTGAGGCAAAGGCGTATTTGCTATGGCATCCAGACCACAGTCCATAAAGGAGAGTGTGGATAACTGGACCTCATCAAGGTGAAACAGTTCTGGTTTTCAATCAATCAGTCAATAAAAACAACCATGTTAAAGTAATGAAAAGATAGGCCTGGGGCTGGGAGAAAATATATGCAAATCCTGTATGATAAAGGTCTTACATCTCCTTGGAATGAGAGAGAGAGATTTCAAAAGATTTGAGCAGATCCACTGTCAGAGAGTGTTTGTGGTTGACAAGATGTCCAAGTTCATCAGCCGCCAAGTCAATGAAAACCAAAGTTGCAGTGGGATTCTGCTGCACACCTGCCAGAGTGGCTAAAGCTCAAAGCCTGGCCCTCCCAGGTACCGGAGAGGACAAGAGAAAACTGGACTGGAGCCTTCATACACTGCCATTGCAGAGGAAAAGTCCCATTTTGCAAAACAGTTGGAGATACAATTTGTCCGTTTCTTCAAACATTAAATGTACTCCTGTCATATGATCTGACACTCCATGCTTGGGTATTTATTCAAGATAAACAAAAGCGTATTTCCACTCTACGTGTACGAGAATGTTAATAACAGCTCTAGGGAATAGCCCCAAACTGAAAACAACCCAACATCTATCAACAAATGAGTGGTTAAATACAGAAGTGGAATATCCACTCAGTGGGATTCTGCACATCCAGAAAAATAAGTGACTTATTAACACATTTAACAATACGGGTGAATCTCAGTATAGTTATGCTGAAAAAATCCAGACGAAAAAGTTCATCATTTACGGACATAAACTCTAGAAAGCAAACTAATCGATAGTGGGAATGGGAAGGCCAGCTGCCTGTGGAGGGGACAGTGGGTGGAGGGGCAGAGAAGGGAAGGGCGACGAAGGCACAGAGGAAGGGTGTGCCGGGGATGTTGTGTGCGCGTGTGATGCTTCCTGAGTGCAGACACGTGAGAGAGCATCAGATCTTACAGTTTAGATACACGAAATTTACTATATGCAATTATAACTCACTGAAGTCTAAAGAATCGCAGAAACTAAATAACCACATGCTGGAGTCGGCTGGTTCCACTGTGAGAAAGGCAGCTTCGAATGTTCAGAATTGTGTGAGTCGGTTAGTGTCACACTGGTGGGTTGTCATTCTCTGTGTTGGGAGTCACAGCATCATGGAAATCGGTGTGCTTGCCTGCGTGTCCTTTCCTTTCCTTTCCTTTCCTTTCCTTTCCTTTCCTTTCCTTTCCTTTCCTTTCCTTTCCTTTCCTTTTTTCTTTTCTTTTCTAACATGTCTGCTTCTCTTGAAAGCTGGCTGGTGAACACTTCCCAGGACACCACTGAACTGAATATATAAAAATACGGTCAGAGAATGGAGTTATTTGTAGAAATATTTTCCTTTTTGAGAACATACGGGTATTCCACTAGCACATTTATTTGTTTATATATTTGACCATTATTGATTAATTAAAAAGCAATAATTCACTGAATTTTGAAACATTGAACTTTAATCCTCTATGCAATTAAATTTGGTAAAATATGACTGGAAAATGTCATAGAGCAGGTGACTTTCTTTTTCCTCTTGAAAAGGGGCCTTGCAGGCAAAGTCCACTGGACCACCCACCTTCCCCTCTGTGGCCCCCTGTCACCCTGACTCACCCTCTGAGTTCATCCCCACTGCTGTGTAAGTTCCACTAAGGTAGAAGCCACACGTCCTCCCCAGGGGAGGCCAGCACCCCCAGGTGCCTGCCAGATGGGGGTGATTTAACATACTCTGACAGAAGCATAAATGAATTAATGATTTAATATTCATCCACGAGTCTCACTCACATGTGGAATCTTTTAAAATGACCTAACATGACATTTGGCCTGAAATGACAAAACACAGACCAAAGTCTCTGGTAACTAGTAAGCTCTATAGGAAGAAATATAATTGTTTTTAGTTATAATTTTTAAATGACAGATCACTTGTCTGCTACGTATATAGATGTGTTTTTCTGCACCAGTT
Organism: Vicugna pacos; assembly: GCF_048564905.1. Lineage (NCBI taxonomy): Eukaryota > Metazoa > Chordata > Mammalia > Artiodactyla > Camelidae > Vicugna > Vicugna pacos. The sequence goes on from NC_132994.1 coordinate 78,365,325, forward strand.
CTTAACTTTGTCCACCTAACCTACTTGCTTAGTTTGTAATAAAATTTAATATTTTCAACAGCCGGTTCTGTTACATTTTAGTGCAAGCAAAGTAAGTGAGAAGGCAAATAGCTATTTCCTTTCTATGTGCAGGATTTGGGAGGGACTGTGTTTAATTCTGACGTTTAAATGTATTTATTTTTGTTAACGTCAGTGGCACATTTGTCAAGTTGAAGTGGTTTGTTTCGTGTTTCCTAGACTTGATGGCAGATTAATTTTACATAGTTTTAAATGAATCATTTTCTGTGAAACAACAGGACAAGATGTAATAAATGTGCAGTATTAGAGTTTTATCAGATGCAACGTCCCATAGTGTTTCTGTACATTTTCTAACTCATTATCTGTAGGTATGTTTTTAACATTAGAGTTTATGTTATTATTTCTTTTTATTACAATCAAACCTCATTAGATACCCACACACGTCTCAAGTGTCAAATTATTTGTCCTTTCCGGTTTTTAGGAGATGTGACTGACATACTCTCTGTATGAGTTTTGGGTGCAGAGCAGAATGACTTGACTTACACATATAGGGTAGTGTCTGCCACCACAAGGTCAGTTAGTATCCGTCACCTCACATAAACGCAAGGAAAAAAACCTTTGTTTCCCTTGTGATGAGAGCTTTTGGGATCTGCTCTCTTCAGCAGCTTCAAATACACCAAACAGCAGTGTCAACGATGGTCATCACGCTGTACTTTGCATCTCCAGCACTGAAAATTGGTGGAAGTTTGTGCATTTTGACCACCTTCCTCCAATTCCCCCACCCCCCACCCCCGGCTTCTGTGACCACAAAGAATCTGACTTCACTTTCTATTTTTTAAAAGATTCCACATGTGAGTGAGATCATACAGGACTGGTCTTTCTCTCTGACTTATTTCACTCGGCCGAATGCCCCCGAGGTTGCTGCATGGTACATATTGCCCTAAGTTAGCACACGGCACGGCGCGTTTAGACATCTGTTTTAACAGGGTTATAAATTGGCCTGTACCGTTTGCACGAGATGAGAAGGACACTTAGTTTCTAGCAGTAAAATGCGCCGAGTACACCGCAAAAGCACACAGACTTGTGTGCCTAATCTGTGAAAGAATTCCTAAGTGTCCACGAACATGTCCTTAACTCTAAACAGAGCACACGGATCCCTCGGATTGTGGACACCCGAACGGCATAGAGTGAAGCCTGCAGGCGTTTAATAAATGGATGGAAAATTAGGAACCCAGCACGTGAGGACTTTAACCGTCTTAAATCGCACCAACCCATCTCCCTCACTGCCTCCTGGTGAGGAGGAGGGAGAGTGGAGACCGCATTTGTGTTGTTTGACAGTCTCGGGCGAAGTCCCAGCCTCTCTTAGTCTTTGCTCCCGCATCTGTAAAACAGCCTGATGACACAGCACGTCGAAGGTGCTAAATGCTGGACTCACCACGAGCCCCCGGCAAGCATCACCAGCAGCACTACCTGAGCTGGGGCCAGTGGGAACGTCGCTGCTGTGGTGGTCCCAGAATTTATCCCCTCCGTCACTTCTGCTCACACTCTTGACTAAGCAAGTCTGTGGCCAAGCTGGCCTCCCTAGGAACAGACGCCTCCCTGGGAACAGGCCCTGCCCTCCCGCGGGCTCCGTGGCAGACACGTGGCAGAGCTGGACCTGCTCTTCTCATCCAGAGAAGGAGCAACGGTGGACGGCCAGGAGTGCCCCCACTGAGGTCCAGGACCTTCTCCACACCCCACTCAGTCAGTCCATATGGACTGTGGGCAAAAGCAGAGGGTGTTGACCTGGATTGTCCGTCAGATGATCCAGACCAACCAGATGTGCTGGGCATGAAGTCCTTTGAAAACTTACTGGCATAATGAACTAAATGCTGCAAGTACCTTGATGTTCAAAACTTGGTAAAGAACATGCTTCTTTAAAAGATTAGGGCTGCTGCGTGCAAACCCTTGAAAGATGTCTCAATTATTTGGTTTTAGATTTTTTTCCCATTACATAATAGATGCTGTAGAAAGCTGGGGAAATAGGATAAAGAGTGAAAAATGAACACATAATTGCCTCCCCACTGCTCAGAGATGATCTCTGTTGTCTCTTTATTCCAGAGATTTGGGAACATCTCCTTTTGGTTGTTTTGCTGTTCAGAATTTTTTCATATGGCTGTCCATACAGTAATTCATGTTTCAAAAATAATTTTAATAGTCAACTTGACTGAAAGCTGTTTAGATTAACATGTATTTATTCTGAACTAATTTCCCCCCAATTTTTCCCTAAATATGTTAATCTCTGGGCATAGTAAGACCTTTGCAGAGACAATGTGTTATTTTTGTAGAGGAAAGTAGAATAACTAAATGCTAATACACAAAATAAGTGGGTGAAGCAGATCAACGTTGGCTCGTCAGCACCTCTTATGAGACGCCCACAGCCTTCTCTGTTAAGGTAGCACCTATGGCATCGGCCTTCCTGCTCCGGGACGGGCCAGAACCAGCCCTCCGGGCTGCGTTCCGAGTGCTGGGTCCCCCTCTCCTGCAAATCACACGGCGTGGCGGTGTCTCCATCTGTCCTCCGGGGCCGGAGCTGTTCTGCTTCTGGTTCACATGCCCAATTTGCTGAAGGCAAAGTCCTCAAATTGAGCCCAGTTACCAGTTAATGAACCTCTACAATGTGCCTGACATGCTGTGTTACAGATTAAGAATTTCATTTTTTTTTGTAATGTACATTTTTTAATATATCACTAAAAACAGGTTGTATTAGGGTTATGTGGAAAGTTGCTAAGAATCACATAAGGGAGGGAAAAATAATTCTTTGCAGGGTTAGGTCAGGATGGGTCCAAAAGCATCACCACTGGAACCAGTCCTCAGAGGACACCCGGGCCCCCAGGCGGACTCCTGAGAGGAGGGGCTGCCCCAGGAGAGAGGAGCCGCAGGAGCCCGCGGCGCGTGTGCAAAGGGAGCGCGTCCGTGTCCCCGGAGCGCAGGCGCACGGGAAGGGGCGAGAGGCTGCCGGCGGCTGCCTGTCCGGGCGTCAGCGGGCTTGTGCTAGCTGAGCCTGGTCAACGGCGGGGTTCGGGGTTTGGCTTGTCTGCTTTAACTGTCTTTCTCGTATTACTAGTTTTAACAATAAAAGTATACGGTACAAAACTAAAACCAAATCCCAAAGCACGTTTTGGTGAGAAGCCAGGCTCTCTACGCCCACTTCTGCCTCGTGAGGTCCCACCCTCACCCTCTTCCCTCCCAGGAGGCAGGCCTGCGGCCCGGTCCTCCCTCGCGTGTGCCCCCCAGGAACGGCACGGACACGCACGGCCAGGCGCACGCACAGCGCGTGGGGACAGATGTGCCCGTGAGGGGGTCAGGCTGCCCGGAGACACCCCCGGGAAGTGGTGAGGCAGGGGCGCGCCCCACGAGGTCAGGGACGCGCCAGGGCGCAACGCCAGGCAGAGTCCTTCAGAGCCAGGCTCCGCTGCACAGCGTGCAAAGCCCAGTGCAAGGCCAGGAGGAAAGCTGCCTCGCACGGGCCGGCAGAACTTAAACCCAGGGTGAGGCTCCTGGCGTGCGACGCTGTCCGATCCCCCGGGCGGCCGCCCGGAAAGCCGGTGCGCGGAGCCGAGTCTGCAGGGAAGCCCCGCGCGAGGCGCAGCGCGGCCCGGCTGAGCCCGGGGACGGCTCTCTCTTGCAATCCTGGCTCTGCAAGCAGGTAAACCAGCCGGAGGGCCGGGGGAGTCCTGGCATCAGGAGTCGCAGGTGCGGGCCGGAGCGGGAGGCACCGCCGAACGGGCGCAGGGAGCACGGACCGGACGTGGAGTGAGGCTCTGGGGGGCGCGCGGGGGTCCGGAGCCCCGCCCAGGTCAGCACAGGGCTGCCACGCCGCCCGGCACCGGCAGCTCACCTCTGGGTGGTCCTCTGCTTAGTGAGCTTCGCGAGCGTCCCTGCTCAGTCCTTCAGGGTGCTTCCAGCCGGTGCTGAGGTACACGACCCTCCCCCAGGCCACCCTTGTCCCCGTGACCTTGCGCACGTTGTGGGATGACGCAGGGGACTGGATCGGGGGTGCGTGAATTTTCCACTTTGAAAAGTTGACCAAATTCCCCTCTGCAGAATGTCCTCTAACAACGTGTGAGCGTCACCAGCAGTTTTTAACCAGACCGATCGCTTGGGCAATTCTGCAAAATAGAAAGGGCATCCTGGCTACGGTGGGGGCGCTGACCGGCCAGGGAGAGAACCAGGAGACGCAGGGAGGCGGTGCAGGCCGCAGTCCGTGCGGGCAAGGGGCCTGAGGGCTCCTGCCAGGCTGGGAGCAGAGGGACTGGGAACCCGGGCTGCAGAGGCTGGGGGAACGGAGCCCCTGCCTGGTGATGGATGGGCGGGCGGGGTCTGAGGAGGCAAGAAGAGGTCGGGGGCCTTTCCGTGGACGCCAGACGGAGTGAGGGTGATGTCACCAAGACACGCATAAAGACAGGGCGCTGGTGGGTGAACATGCTGGATTAGGACCCCCCTCCCGCACCAAGAGGCTCGGGACTTGGACGTGTGAGTCAGGACTCAGGAAAGAGGCGGGCACTGGGGACGCTGCTCTGGAAGGTGCCAGGCTTCAGAAGGGAGGGCTGTTGGCTCATCCACGAAGAGAAGTGAACTTAAAAGACAAGATGGAAGACAAAAAATTGGGGGAACCAGCATTCGGTGGGTGAGAGGAGTCAGAACCAGGAAGAAAACCGGAAAGGAGGACCCCGGAGAGGCTGGAGGAGGGAAGGAGCGGGCGGCCGGCAGTTCCGAGATTCCTTCAGCCAAATAGATGGAAAGTGGTGCAGAACAGTCCAAGATCAGAGCGTCACCGTGACACCGCGTTGGAAGGGAAAGCCCCCTCCGAGGCTCCCCGGGAGGGTGTTGACAGACACATCCTTTGAAGGACCAACAACACGCATGGCCCGACTTTCTGGAGTCACTTTGTCCCCTGCTGCAAGGAGTTCCCCCTACGGCGTCTGAAGATTCCCGGGACCTCAGCTCCGAATTCACTCCTGCCACGAGCTCTGAAAGGCAGGCCCCAGACCTTGGGGTGGGCATCACCCAGGACGTGGGAGGTCGGCCCCTCTGAACCCCCGCCTCGCTGCCACTGGTGTGGGAGACAGGCCAGAGAGTGCCACGTCGGGAGGAAACCGCAGGGGACTGGGTTCTGCCGGGGGAAGTGGACTGGCGGCGTTCAAGTTGGAAGCAAACAGCAAAGAGGGAATTTTTGCTCAAGCATATTATTCAGTGGCATTTACCTAACTCAGTGTTTTGGAAACACTGAACTAAGCCCCACATAACGCCGCCTCCGTGACTTGTCGCCGCTGCCCCGTTCCTTCGAGCACCGCGCTGCTGCGGCTGGCCCTCCCAGAACCGCCTCCCCACTGCTGACCCCAGTTTGACCTGAGGCCTCCCTGGCTTCCACTCACTCAGGAGGCTATAAAAAACTACGGTTTGATTTGTTTTCTTTAGGCTTATTAGTTTTGCAACTTCCTACATGACCCCAAAATTGAGTTAAATCAAAACATGGTGACATGGTTCGTTTCTTTGCCAATTCTCACGAACCAGCCCTCTAGGAACCAGCTGACGTGGGACGTTTGAATCCCCTGCAATGACATCACTTCTTCCACATGATTGTTTCCCGTAGGATACGCCTTGGAATTATTTGCTGTTTATGCTAAGAGTAAATTTTTCATGCCACATGAACAGGGAAAGTCCCAAACAATTTTTTCTTCTCTTTTTTAATTTCCTTTTCTTTTTTCTAAATTGACATACAGTTGACGTACCATATTAGATGTTTCAGGTGTAAGACTTAGTGGTTCACAGCTTGTAAAGATTATACTCCACGGGTAGCTATAAAACACCGGCTGTGCTTATAAAGCACCGGCTCTGCGCCTGTGCTGGGCCGCGCACCCTCGCAGCCTGCGGGATTTACACACGGCAGTCGCCCCTCCCGCCCCGCCCCACGCTGGTCACCGCTAGTTTGTCCTCTGTCTCTGCGAGCCTGTTTCTTTTGTGTCATAGTCACTAGTTTATTTTTTTCAGTATTTGTCTTTCTGTGTGACTTATCTCACTAAGCATAATACCTTCCAAGTCTATTCGTGTTGCTGCAAATGGAAACCTTTCATTCTTTATTCCTAATTAATAAGCCAAGAGCGGTGTCTCTGCGAAGTGCAAGGTCCGTGCGGCCCGGCCAGGGAGGCACCGGACCTCTGTCCCAGCAGTGAGACCTCGAGCAGGTCACACCGCTTCTCAGATGTACTCAGATAGATACTCACAAAATAACGACTCTAATAGATTTATTCTGAGGATTATGTAAAATATGTTGTATGAAACTGAAGACACGAGACATGTAAGAAGATTTCAGTTAACGGTATGCGGTGACTGCCGTGCTCTGCGCCTGGCACGGCACGTGGTCTAGTTACTGCGGAAGCTGTGCTCTGAAGGTGCCGTTAGCAGCCTCAGTGATGGCCACTGTGTATGAAAACAGACAAAAGCAAACTTCCGTGGAGCACGCGGAGCTACACTCAGCATCTTGTAGCAACCTTACGTGAAAGAGAGCCTGAAAACGAGCCTGTGCACCTGCACGCCTGGGGCGTCGCGCTGCGCACCAAAGCTGCCGCCCCGCCCTGACGGCGCTTCAGTCAGAGAAGCGAGAAGGAAGGCGCAGCCTCCGGACAAGCGCGGGCCGACGCAGGGGCCTGTGCGGCCGGGCGCAGCCTCCCGAGCCGGCAGCTTCCGCGACTCCGCCAACCACAGGCCAGTCTCGCGGTCGCACCGCTGAGGCCCGCGTCCCCGCCGCCCCCGCGGTCCGCGCCCACGGGGCTCCGCCTCCTTCGCTCCTGCGCCGTGGACGTCGAGGGAAGGGAGCCGGTGACCACCGCACGAGGACGCCAAGGGGATAGTTCAGAGCTTTGGTGAGGTTGGAACTGAATAGGCAGGAAAGAAGGATCGTTCTGTCTAGCATGCTGAAGGCCTCCATCAGGCCCTCCAGAACTGGGGCAGGAGGGCTAGCAGGGCTCAAGGGCGGGAGTCGGGGCAGCTGTGCCCTGCTGCTCAGGAAGGAGAGCTGCCCCCCAGCAGAACAGCTGGGGTCTCGCCTGTGAGCACGGGGACAAGGACACTACCAGACCCCTGCGTTTTAACCACTGTGGGGAGCACTGTTTCCTCATCAAGTGAACTGTAAATGCTGGTTCTGGGTCCACACTGTACCTTTATTTTGTCACCAATCCTTGACACGTGGAATCACCTGGGAGGCCACATGCCCAGCCCCACCTGTGTGACCCAAAAGGTCTAGGACAAAGCAGCGTCGAGCCAGGGGACAGAGAAGAAAGTAGGGGCATGGTTAGAAATCCAGTCTGGTGGGAAGGAGGGCGGCCCTTTCCCCGCCAAGGGCAGATGTGGTCAGACTCCAGGGCTCCTGACACCGTCACCCTCAGTGGGGTCTGGAGGCCGGGGATGCAGGAGACTCCACGTCCCATGTGGCTCTCCCTCCTGCTCCGTGGAGCACGCCGGCACCCATTGCACTCCAGACCCTGCCCGGTTTCCTCTTCCTACGCACAGCACGCTTTCAGTGAGCCAGGCACACTCTGGTCCCCTGGGAAGTGCAGCCCCTTGGAGGAAGTAAAACCCTGAGAGTGGGTGTGGGGTGTGGGGTCCACGGGGAGATACCCCTTTAGACTTTGGGCCAGGGAGCTCACTGCAGGACCCTGCTCAGCAGAGAGACCTGCACTGGCTGCCACCCACTCCGTGGATGGAACCAGTTGACATCTGTACCCTCTCTGATCATTTCCCTGGGTTTGCAGCCCCCGTCATGTTCAGAGCAGGAGGGGGATTAGCGGTGCAGGATTTGCGTCCCCACCACCAAGGAGGCCCTGCCCACCTGCCACGTTCCTGCTCCAGGAACACCTGCTGCCTTCTCAGCCAGCGTCTCCCTTTCCTTTACCTCCAGGTCCCACTTGCACGACAGCCGTTCATCCATTCATTTATTTATTCACATAAACAAAAAACTGAGTACTTCCTGTGTCAGAAGGGACGTGTCCATGTGTCAGGTGCACAGACCATCCTTCACCTCGTCATTAGCAGAGAGCACAGCTGCTCTGCGGGCAGACTTGCCAGGCCTGGATGGATTTTTCTGTTTAAACAGAAAAGGGCGTCTCAGAGCCCTTGCAAGATAAACCTACATGCTCCACGTATCTCAAGAGATTACACTGATTATTGGAAAACTGCATCCTTCAAAATGACACAAGCCACACTGTGGGAGTGTCACAGGTGCGAGGCAGTGCCGAGGACCTCCCCATCGTGCTCCGGGCCCGCCACCAAAAGCATCTCTGAGAAAGCCGTTCTGACGCCATGCTACTGCTGTTGCTGGTCGGCTTCTGCACACAGACACAAGCAGTTCTCTAAGGCTCTGTGTGACCCCTCAGTCCCTCCGGACCCCTGACGATGGCACAGCAGCTGTGCTGAGGCCGTGGTGCCACGTGGGAACACGGTGGTTCTTCTGCCACCACACCTCCACGGCCATGTACCTGTTAACTGTGTCACCAGCAGCAATGAGCTCCCTCTGTCCCGGACCCAGAAACATCCAGGTGGCTCTCACGAAGTGGCTCATCCCAACGAAGCAGTGTCTGCAGGCCAAGGGGACAGGCAGGCTGGCTTGCAGCTCCGGGACGGGATAGGCAGCCACGAGTCCACCGGCGACCCTCGGGCAATGACGGGCTCCTCGCCTACTGCAGGGCCCCAGGAGGAAGCGGCAGATCTGGGCAGATGCCAAATTCACTGTCAACCGCGTCCCACACAACCCAGCTGCTCTGAGGGTTTCACAGCTGAATATTTCTTCCTCAGCCTTTTGAGGTTTACAGCGAGAAGGTCCTTGTTCAACACACCCCTCCTGAAAACTTAGCCCCCGGTTAAAAACGCCAGCTTCCCAGGCACCCCCGGGCCCTAGGTCCCGTGCTCCCAGCAAAGCTCAGAGGACACGTTCCCAATGGTGAACCCTGCACAGTCTTTAAAGATACATTTAAAGTTTCTTTCCAAGACACAAAGTCTCAGAGCAATAGTATTCATTTTAAAAATCTCCATAACCTCAATCTATCAAAAATTCAAACATCAAATTTGACTAGGAAATACTGACCCTCTTCAACCTGTTTCTGAAAAGGCCATGTTCGTCTGTCTGCAGGACTCCACTGACATGGAAATGCCCTCCCGTGGGAGCTCAGGACACCTGAAGGGACAAGGACACGGTCGCCCTCCCCCACGGCTGCCAGTGAAACCTGCTGGAACTGCTCGGATAAAATGATTCGAGCTGACTATTCATTTCCAAGTTCGAGCCAACCCGCTCCGTAGTATTAAACATCCCGAAACCCCTCTTCTCGGCCGCTCCTCTCCGTACTTCTAGATTTTGGCTGGAACTGGAAGGGACGTTGCCAAGACGCTGAGGAAAGGGAAAAAGATGTATCTCCTCCTGGCCTAGTTAAAGACGGGAAGGTACAAAACCAGGCCACAGAATCTGTTCTCACAAGTGTCTCAGGAGCTTTATTCAACCAGGAGGATAAGCTGAACACAATTAAATGTTGCCTTCTTGTCCACGCATTTCTCAAAACGTCCCCACAGCACAGCGCTCGGGGCCAGCTCCCACCGCCCTTCTCTCAGGCAAGAAGGACACGTACTGGGTCACCGGCCAGACGCCAACGTTTGTAACTCCGTTTCCACTGGCTTCACAAAGACAGAGTATTTGGAAACTCACTCATCAAAGCAAATGAAATCTTTGTTCCATAAACAGAAGGAAAAACACGATTCAATGACCTTAGACTTTATGAGTCTCACTACTGTTATATTTTTAAGCTGCTCTGGTGGACGACAGTCAAATCCCTGCATTTCCTTCCATGGAGGGCTGTGCTGAGAGCAGCATTCGGGTGTTCGGGCCGAGACCGCAACAGAACACTGCTGAGCTCTGAGTTACAGACTGAGAAAGGTACGAGTGAACACGAAATGAAAAAGCGATTACAAACACCCAAAAAAAGCAAAGGAAGCTCGACCTGCCACTCCCAACAGTTCGACCACCGGGGACGAAGCCTCAGTCCTACCTCCTTTTATTTTATCTTAAAGCTTGAAATATGCAACTGGGAGGCACCTTCGATTTAGAAAGTGCTTATTCCCCGGATGTGAGCCAGGAGACGGTTCCGAGGCAGCCGCCCCTTATGGGGAATTAATCTGAGCAGACTGCTCTCCTTCTCGTGCCCAGGCGATGAGAACTCTGCACCGCAAGTTTCAGTGACCAAGAGACAGAGACATGGGCTGGCCCATGGGGCCCTTCGGGGAAGACGGCTAAGATGTGCCGTTAGAACTATGACCTCTGTCTCTGACCCGTGGTTAGAGGAGGCGACAGAAAGGCCCAAACAGCACTTGCTCAACAGAGCACAGCTTACTTCTCCTCAATCCAGGACACTGGGGAGGTGGCCCCACTCGGCTGGGGACGCAGGGCTTTGTTCCCGGTTTACCTAGTCTTGCTGAGCTGCCAGTTTGACTCCCCGTTCCTCTCGGTGGGCATGAGTCGGCGGGACGGAGCCCAGAGGAGGAGCGGGCAGAAGTGGGGTCTGAGCTCGCAGCTGCATCTCCCCCATCAGAACCCAGTACAAGGGCCATGTGTCGCCACCAAGGAGGCCGAGACCCAAACTTGCAGCTCCTGGCCGACACCTGTCCCTGCGCGAGGCTCCTGTGCTGCCAGAATCAACTGCTAGCGACGTGCTGGCTGCAAACCACGTTTTATTCAAATAGCCGGGAAGCTGGATGTCTAAACTCTGTGTCGAGGGCCCAAAACCAGGTACTGCCTCCTGGGCCATAGAAAACCCCCCCTCCCTCCTCTTTCCACAGCTCAGGCTCCTGGGCTCCAGCCCCGCCATCCGTCTCCGCGCTCAGAGCACCACGTCCTCTCTGTGCTGTCCAGTGTCCCCTTGCCTCCTGCCTAAGGATGCCATGGTGGCCTTTGAGCTTGCACAGATGGCCCAGTATAACCTCTCCCCCCCAGACCCTTAGTCCAATCTCTGCAGAGTCTCCTCGCCGTGCAAGGCGACAGTCACCAGATCTGGGGACTCGACTCTGCGCATCTCTGGGGCTGTAATTCATCCTTCACACCAGCCACAGTGATGGAGACTGTGTCCTGGGGGGCAGGAAGGAGCGGACACCAGAGGCCCAGGGCTCCTGCCGTGGAGAGAGGCGGGGCGGGTCTGTTTCGAGGACGGGGCAGGGCGCAGACCTCGGCCCGAGAGGCCCCGTCGCAGGCAAACCACTCTCGTGAAGTGACTACCTGGCTCCCTTCCTGAGGGAGGGACCTGTGTGTGCAGGCCCTGTGGGCGAGCGCAGGGAAAGGAAGTGGGCCAGGATCAGCTTTGGCTGACTCACCGTCTCTTCTCACAGACGAGGCTGGGTCCTCCTCACCTGCCCAGTGATACGGACTGATGTTCCGTGGGTGTCTGTGAGGCGGCAGACTCAGAGCAGCTCTGCTTGGGCCTCCGGGTCTTCCAAGGGCAGTGAGAGTAAGTCTCCGGCTGTTGGGAGACCCGCGGCCAGTGGGGCTCTGCCCTCCTCTCCTCGCTGTCGGGACCTGCAAGGCCCTGCTGAGCGAGACCCTTGGAGCCGGAGCAGAGCAGCCCTGTGCTGGCTTCCTGCCCTCGTGGGCGGCGGGGTCACTAAGAACGCATCTGGCAGCCAGAGGCCAGTTCAGTGTGAGCGATGGTTGGGACGCTTCACAGAAAGGACATTCTCTGACCAGTTTCCTCCAGCGGGGCAGGAACTGCGGGCCTTTGGCTTCACCCAGTCCTGCTCCGTTAGCACAACGGTGACAGTGGTGACTCCCAAGGCGGAGGTGATCAGCCAGCCTCCTGGTCAGGAGGCTCTGAGAGGGAGGTCCTCCTGCGAGTGTTTGCCGTCCCGTCCCCCATGCAGCCGGCCTGCTGAGAGAGGATGATGGGGTGTCTGTCGGGGGTTCCACCTGCTTCCCCTGAGCGTGTGGGGTCCCCGCATGGGGGATCCAATGGAAGCCTTGTCACAAAAAGTGAGCATTTCTCCAGCTTTACTGACACATAAGTGACAAATAAAATCACAAGCTGCTTAAGGTGCACCGTGTGTGTGTGCACATCACAGAAAGAGTTAACCCTACTTTGTCAAATAACAGTTTTCCTTGCCCAGCGCTGTTAAAAAATGTCACTGACATCGTTAGTAAGCACCTGATCCGGAGTTTTCAAGACACTCCTGACTTCCTGGCCCCCCATCCAGCTGCTGGTCCAGCCTGTGCCCACCCGTGCCAGGCGGGGGGCGCCGGGGGCTGGGACAGACGCGGTCCACGCTGAGAGGTAACACACAGGGAGAAGCTGTGAGAGAGGGCCCCGCAGGTGCTACTGGACACGAATCCCGTTTGCAAAGCGGGTCAGAACCACACCCGCTGACAAGACTCTGGCTTGCCCGTGTCTGACGCCTCTGTGACCCAGGGCACCGCAGAGGTAAAGCCCAGAGCAGAGTTGTTGCTCATGACGTTTGGTTTCAGACCCTTAACACCATTTCGATGTTTATCTCCCACAGAAGTGAAGTCTTGATCTGGAAGTGGCCTTGTGGCTGAGTCCCGGGGGACCCAGCGCAGCTGGACTGGCCACCACGCTGCCCCCGCCTGTTTCCCCCTTCCCCCTCCCCCACCGCTCCTCCCTCCCGTCCCTCGGGCTTTCCAAGCCAGCAGAGCAGCCACAGCCCATGGGAACAAAAGCCCTGCCCCACGATCTCCGTGGAATTCCTTTCCCTCAAGACCACAGACCTCGTGCTGGTGTCGGGTCCTGCCGTGCACCCCGCTGGACATCGCTCCTAGAAACACCCCCTGACTTATCTGCACCCCAAAGCCTTTCACAGCATATGTTTTTATTCCCAGTAACTTTCTTACATACCGTGTGTGTTTCTGCAATTTCCCTTCGACCGGAGGGCACAGTAGGACACAAGATAAAAACTCCTGATGGCAGTTAACGTCGTCCTTGTGCAGAAGGTGTGAGAGACACATGTAGTAACTGATTAGAGATACCGCCTGGTGTCTGTCTGTCTGTCTGCGAGCACTAGCACATGAATGACAGAGGCTTGTGCTCTCTGAAGGCCTCACATCCGGCCCAGCACGGAGCAGCCACCCCTCAGGTGTGGGCCGGAGCCACTGCGGGGATACGGGCCTCGCTGTCCCACGGGGCTGGGTCCACTGCGCCTTCCAAAGTCCCGACTTACGACCTGAGAGCCTTGTTCTGAACCAGGTAAACCCGCTCCTGGGATTTGATTATTTCCTCTGTTCTTTGTTTCATCCGAGTCACAGAAGGAGCTACCTGCATGCAGCACGCCGCCTTCCACAGCCAGCAGCCCTGGAGCGGGTGTTCTCAGGGCTGGGTGGAGCTGGCTTCCGGGAGGGAGCGGGCCTGCAGGCCTGTGCCGGGGAGGCTGGCCCTCCGCGGCCTGTGGGACACTTGAGGTGGTGCCCCACGTCCGAGCCCTGACTGTTCAAACTCAGCAAGGTTTAAATGCTCCAACAGCAGGGCAGCGTGAAATGGGAAGGTGAAGCTTTCTGTCTGGACAGCCCTGCTCCTTGACTCAGGCCGGGTGAGAGCCGGGTGGCGTTACACAGCTTCTCCTGCTCAGGACTCTCAAGTCGCGGCGTGTGCTAGCGAAAGAGCGGGAGCCGGGCAAAGAGAAGCACGAGACACAGCGGCCAGCCTTCGGCGTGGCTGCGACAAAGCTGCTGCTTTCATCCGCGGGAGGCTGGGCGGCGAATTCACATAATCACAGCTACTTCCTCACCACCTGAAGCAGGAGACAAATGGAACTGGACTGTCGGGGAGGGGGGTCGGTTTGGGTTTTTCAGGACAAATGGGGATGTGTTCTTAACCAGCAGGAGTGTTGAATTCCCAAATAATCACAAGGAGGTTGATTCACCGCAGTGGGTTACACCCCACCTGGTTCAGGCGGCGATGGGCTCCGGTCTGGGGGCCGGGGCTCCCGCTGAGCTCCCTCTGCGCAGGCTGCTCCCCACCGCGACCGCGTGCCTGGCTGGGGCTCCACCCTCGGCCCTTCCCGCCTCACCCCTCGCTCCTCCCACAGAGCCTCACCGTCCCCGAGATCTTAGCTTTCGCTCAGATTCTTACAAACTTACACATCCAGGCCCAAACCCTCCTCTGAGTCTGTTTCTGGCCACAAACTCAGTGTTCTTCGCCAGACGTCCTGGTGCCTCTGATTCACCTCAGAAAGAAAACACCCGAGTGGTCTTCTCCCAGACCCCCGGGGCCCTGGGAGGGGAGGCAGTGCTGACTCCAAGGCCCCCGAGCCCCGACCTGCGACCTTGTGCGCTGAGATCCCCGGAGAGAGGGCCCCTCACCCCTCGCGCAGAGGGAGCGGGACGGGACCCCGGCCGAGGAATTAGCTCTTGGGGGGCTCCTGTTACCCTACCCCTCGCCCTCGCGACAGGCTACAGCCTGAGTGGAACCGCTCGGACTCTACAGGTAAGAAAACGGAAGTTCCAAGAGGTTAACCCAACGGGCCGGGACCGCACAGCGTGCAGGGCATGGAGGCCTCATCGGGTGCAGGCCTGTCTCCCCGCAGAGTGCACTCTTGAACCAAAGGAACCGCAGCCTTGTGCGGGGGCCACATGTTGGAAGAGCTGCTGCCTCTCGGAGAGAGCCTGGGTCAGCGTCCCGGGAGCGGGGCCGCTGTGAGCGACAGCAGCTGCAATGCCAGTGAGTCAGGACAGCGGCTGGGGAGGAGCAGGGGTCCGAGCTGGAGACGGGACTGTGACCCCAACCCTTCGTGGTCTTGCTGTTGTCAAGCCTGCCTGCCCTCCCCCGAGACCAGAATTCACTGATCATTCTGAAACACACCACATCTGCAGGCAGATCTGGTCTCTCCTTAGTCCTCACACCCCGAGTGGCTGTTGACTGACCAGCAGAAGAACCCCAGCTTTCTCAGAAAGTGCTGAGGAGCCTCCACAACCTGCCACCATCCCGTGCGTCTGCCTTTGTCTCAGAGCATCCATGGTACCACTCGAGGGCACCCTCACCCGGGTCTTTCTCTCCAGAGTCCGGTCCTCACCCCCAGGCTCACTCACCTGTTACGTATCCTTCGGAGCTAACTCCTCTGCGACACTCCTCCCTGGTTCCGGGGACTGGACCCAGCGCCCTTCCCTGCGCTCGTAACACCGTCAGCTTTCCAGGCGCTGCACCTGCCGTCGTGGGCTCGCTGCCTGTGGCTGTGGGCTGCGGGCTGGGGCGTGGGTCTGCCTCTGTCCTCTGAGCTACAGCTACTTCCTCATCCTTAGCATCCGTGTACTTGGCCCACTCCAAGCCTCCCTCCTCCTTTATCCAGCAAACGTCTTCTCCTCTTTCAGAGCCCACACATCCTCGTAAGCCCCTCCCCAGCTTCAGGAAGAATGACTGATTTTAAGGCGTCATGTCGCTGTTTCCCCGCCCCCTCATAGCGCCGGGTTTCAGGTACCTGGCTGCTCCGCTGACACTGTGACCGCCACACACTTAATAACATAAGTGGGTGACTTCTGACCCGACAGGAGTCATCCTGGGAGTCACTAACCCTGTGGTGTGCTGGGGTGATCACTGGAGGCCAAGGGCGTGTTCAGACTCTGCGGGCAGGTTTAGACGAGGTGGTGGAAAGACAGGAGGAAGTTGGAAGATGTGACTGAACGGTCAGTAGGAAATCTGACCAGGACCCTCCTCCATGACCCTCACTCACCCCGCACCTTCTGAGCTCATGACCTTTGCCCACGGGTCCTGCAGGGACCTGCAGGGTCCTGCAGTCAGGCCCTCGGACGTCCCAGGCCCTGCACCCTGCCAGCAGCAGCGGGGCCTCGCCTATGACCAGGTCTGATTCCGAGAGCTCCAGGCCTGGCTCTGACGGCATCCTTGTTCCACTGTTTTACTATTTAATGTTTCTAACTCCTCGCTGTGTTTGGCTTGCGGGTGGGCACTGAAAGCATGCATTCATGGCATCATCGCGATAGAAAGTCCCCCTGATCTTTCATAACCTTTCACTCCCTTAAGCCATTTACCCCCAGATGCCTGAATCAAAGCGGCGGTACCCCAGTCCCCAGAGACCACCTGACGCTCTAAGGCGTCGCCCGCCGGGGGTGGACACCACGCCTTCAGAAGCAGATGGTCTTGTCCAGAGCAAAAGTAGCCACGTCAGGGGCTCCCCGGGGGTGCAGGCTCTACGTGATTGGGGGGCATGGCCCACCCCCACCAGGAGAGCTGGGGCGCCTCCCTGCCCAGTGGTCTTGACCAGCATGTGACCCAGGGCCTCTCGGGCCGGTGGAGAGAGGCCTGTCTGGTTGTGTAATTGTCCTTGCAGACGCAGGCTCCTCACTTAGGAAATGGGTCACAGCCCCTCTGCTAGGTGACTCATGCGCAGCCTTTCATCCTGACAGGCAGGGTTTTGTCTGTAGCTGCCTCAAAATATTCTTTCCATTTCATCATAGCTAATACTTTATAGACTTGCACTCTTCAACAAATAATTGAAACCATCCACAGCCTCTCGGGGCAGCCGGCCACTGAGGAGAGTCGAATAAGATGTTTCTGAATATTACGCACCACTATTGTACACGTCAGACCCTGTGCAGTTACTCGTTTGGTATCTGTGTTTGACATTTAAACATTACAAAGTGGGTTGTATTACCAAATGATTATAAAAAGAGACAATTAAAACATTCAAAGTAGCTTCTAACAAGAGCATTTTACAAGCATGACCAAATCAGATGGTTTTAATTTATTTGTTGCAAGATAATAACTGGAATTAGGTGGATTGAATCAGAATCTCAGAACAAAGTGTGTTCTTTGCTCCCATGAATTTCTTACAGTTCAAATAGTTTCTGCCCTCATGTCAGCACCATTTCTAAGGTGGAGTTTCCTGACATGAAAACAAAAAAAGAATTCCACAATTTCAAACATCTTATAAACATTTGTTTAACACAAATATATTTCAGAGTCACACGGAAAGACTCCAGCGTATGAGCCCTTCTTTAGTTGAAGACATAGCGCAGACTCAGAACACTCGTCGCTTACTCACTTCTTCAGATTCCCAGGGCTGCTCTCCTGGTGGTGCTTAAACCTGTCTCTCCCAAACTGATGTTCAGAGAACCCATACCTAGAAACTGGACTTGATTCTTTAAAAATATATGTTGAAGTGTAATTTACATACATTCTTTAAGGGAGAAGGGAATTGACATAGGTCAGAAAGTTAGATCTGCCTGGAAAAGAAAAGGCATTGGAGGAAGCAGGCATGTAGTAAAATGAAACCCTTTACTTTTCATATTTTAATTGATCTAAAAGATAGCAGTTTGCTAAAGTGATGGTAGCAATAATGTCCTGAGTAGCAATAGTCTGTGGATAAAGGAGAGAGGTGACAGGAGGGAGATGCTGGCAATAATTCGTTGTGAGGTACACACACTATCTGTGCAGCAGAAGAGAGGGGTTTGAAGGTGGACTTACACTCACTGAGAATTCACACTGCAAACTCTAAGGCAGCAACTAAATATGTTTATTTTTAAAGCATAAGTGATACACTAAGAGAGGAGATAGAGCAAAAGCAGAAAGTGCTCAATTAAAACCAGAGAAGGGAGAAACGGTAGGAGAAAAAGTAAAAACAAAAACAAGCACAATGAATATAAAATAGCTATAAACACAGCAGGCGTTAACCCAATGGTATCAGGTAACACTTTACATGTGGACGGTCTAAACACACCAGGGCGAAGGGGGCAACTTTGAGAGCGGAGGATAAAACAAGACTCAGCGATGTGTTGTCTACAAGAACTCCACTTTAAAAATATAAACTTTCACAGATTAAAAATAAGGGGATGGAGAAAGATGCACCCACAATAACAGTAGCCAAAAGGAAGTTGGGTTAGCTACACAGATTTAAAGGAAAGAAAACCTGACAAGAAAAGCTTTGAAGATAAAGAAGGGCATCAAATCACGATAAAATAGTTGATCTTAGCTGTAGAGGTAACAGCCTTTAAAATGTATGCACATAACAACAGAGCAGCAAAATATGGGAGACAAAACTGATAGACCTGCATGGAAACCAGAGACTCACTGTTGTAGCTGGAGATGGCAATGCCCCTCTTTCAGTAACTGAAAAGTCAGGAAGGCAGAAATTCAGAAAGGAAATGGTTGACCTGAACAAAACTATTAATCCAACTTGATCTAATTGGCATTTATAGAATATTCTAACAATAGCAAAATATACATTCTTATCAACTCACCTGGAACATTCACCAAAATAAACAACATTTTGGCCCATAAAACACAACCGAATACACACACACACACACATATATACACATACATACACACACATATATATATACACGTACACACACACACACACACACACAAGAAGAATCCTTGTATTTGTTTCCGCCTTCCCATCGCATAAATGCAGGTGACACAGTAAGTCCATAATCCCACAGAAATATAAATGAACAACTAAAATTCTAAACTCATAGTCTCCCACATCATTCGTGGTCCTGCTCGATGGAACCCACCCCGTGGCAGCAGGGAGACCTTAAGCTAGAGCAGCGCATGTCCAGGTGTTACCTCTAATGCCCTCTGCTCGTTCTCTGAAGCCTGCAGTCAGACTGCCTGTGAAGCAGTTCAGTGGATGACGGAAGCAGCTGGGAATCAACATTATTCTTAAGTCTAAACGTGATTCTACCTCTTTATCTTGTTAAATTTCCTTCCATGAAAGTTTAAACTTGGATATAGTTCTGTTTTCCATGAATATAAACTGAGGTTTGATATAGTCTGTCACATTCATTCAACAGTTTAGGATGTTCACATTTGTTTCATAAATCCTGAAGAAAACCAAAGCATGGCCTCTGATCTAGAATAACCCAATAAACTTTATTACAAGTTAAATTTAGAATTTCATAACAAAATAATAATGATGTGTTCATCTAAACATTACAAATTTGAAAAAATTCCCTTAATGTGTGTAAATTGAGATGCAAAGCTTATTCACAACACACAGTTTGTATGTGCTTCTGTTTCTGAAGCAGGGCTCCACAGGGGCTCTGGGAACAGTTCACATGGACCTGACGTGCACAGAGACCACAGGAAAGCTGACAGATGCTTCTGAAGAGCTTGGACAGAATGTGCACTGCAGCCCCGCAGCCCCACAGGGTGTCTGAGCTCCAGCCACGTCCTCTGGTGCTAGACAGATATCACCCCAGAAATTGCACTCAAGAGTGTGTTGAGAATTTTCAAATACTGATAAATTATGACAGAGCACAGATTCAAAAAGGACAACAAATTCTACGTAGGAAAAATATAAAGAAAATCACCCATAAAACTGAAAATTAAAAAAAATATAATGATAACATAAAGGCACCCAGAAGAAAAGATCCGTTGCCTTCAAAAAATCAACATGAAGAATAAAAACTTATTTTTAAGAAAAGCACTGGAAGTGAAAGAAAAAAGTATCTTCAACATATTTATTTTAATATTGTTCAGTATATAATATGTATATTTACTTCAACACATTGAAGTAAATTAAATGCCCAACAAGAATTCTCTAATCAGAAAAAGTAACACTCTTAAATGTAACAAAGATAAAGACATTTTCTGACAAACCCACAAAAAACCTGAGATAATTCATCAGCAGCAGATCTGCACTAAAGAAAATCGTAACCAAAATTCATGCAGAAGAAAAGTGACCAAGTGGAATTATTAAAATATAAGAATGGAATGAAGAGTATATGAAGAGTGAATATGTATGTAAATGAAATAAAATACTAATTTTCAGTTTATTGAATAGCACCAAATTTAACAGCACAAAAATCGATGAAAGTAAATGGTTTAAGCTGTTTTAAAGTCAATATAAGCTATATAAGTGTCAATTTGTATCACATAAACATTATAATCTCTAAGACAATCACTAAAAAATAGAGAATGCATGCTTAATAAATAGGTTTATGGAATTATAAAAGTAATTGACCTAAAAAGGGAAAGAGTAGAGAGAAAAAGAACTAGAACACTTCGAGAGGAAAACTAGTAATATGTTAAACTAAACTCAAATATACCAAGTACACCATAAATGTAAACAGACCAATACTCGAATGAAAAGACAAAGATTTCCAAACTGATTAAGAAAAACAATATGCTACTTAAATGCATCAGAGGACATGAACACCACCACCGAGCTGCTTGCCTGACATACACAGACACGCACATTCTGACACGTATAGAGACGGCACCCAGAAACTGCACAGTTCTCGTTTCAAGCACACAAAGACATCCATCAGATCTGGTCAGATATTGGACAGAAATAAGTGGGTCTCAACTAATTTTGAAAGATTGAAATCAAGCACAAAGTAGATTTTTTTTTTATCAAAGTGGAAAGAATCAAAATTTAATGACAAAACAAAAACTTGTAACTCTTATGTTTGCATATTGAGCAATAGAGTTCCCAACAGCCCTTATGAATCTATAAATCCCCCACAACATTCCCCTCATTATAGCTGCAGTTTCTTCCATTGCTGTTAACAGAATAATTCTTAACGTGCACGGTGTGACTGCAGGTGGGGCAGCAACATGGGAGCAGCACTCCCTGATGCTTACGGGGGCACTTCCTCACTCCAGGGGACTGCCTTTGCATTTTGCTCACTCCCTATTCAACAAATAGGTATTGGGTCTCTGCTGAGGCAGTCCCTGGGGCAGAATCATGAATAAAACAAACATAAGCTTTCTCATTTTTATCATGGGCTTTGGAGTATCCAATATTGTATTTTTAAAAGTTACATACTTGCTGTGTCTATATATTTATGCTAAACAAATTGTACTCTTATAACTAAGGGCACATGATTAGTTAAATACAGAAAATGTATCAAAGTTGATACATGTGACCACGCCTAGTTATGCTCACAACATACAACACCCTGTAGATGAAGTCAAACATTATTTTAAAAATCCAACCCCCCCATGAAAATGCACTCAGACGTGGTCAGACAGCACGTCACACCTGACAGAGAGATGTCCGCTCACTAAGACACAACCAGCAGGGCAATGGGGGTAGTTGACCAAACGCAGTTGACAAACCATCTTCTCAAGGACAAAACCAAGGAGAGAGAAGCAAGATGGTGGAGTAGAAGGATGCTTGTAGCTCACCTTCTCCCACAAATACACCAAAACTCACACCTAAGGACCTACTCAGCCAACCACAGCACCTGCCGAACTCTGACAGAACATCACCCTCTTTGAAAGACAAAGAAGCCAAAAATCTGGTATGAGAAAAGGATAAAAGAAAGAAGAAAAAGCAAAACAGTGTGGGACCAGTCCTGCAGGGAGGGAGCGGCAAAGGAGGACTGGCGCTCATTCACTGGGTCTCCCCCCCTCCAGCAGAGAGGCCAGCTGGACGGAGGGGGAGCCTCCGAGGCTCAGATCTGCCCCGAGCACCCCTTGACCAACAGAATGAGTTAAAAGGACACAAAGGGTCCCCGCGACACCCAGCCTGAGATGCAAGCCAGCAGCTGGGGCCGAAACAGGCCGTCCGAGCCAGGCAGAAGATGGGGGCGCTGCACTGAGGCAGCCCTGGGGGACTGCAGGGGGCTGCATGCTGTGGCTGGGAGGTGATATGGAGCAGAACAACCTCGGTGCCCCATCAATTGCGAAAAAAGCAAAGCAACACATCTGGTGTGCCCTGGGGGAGGGGCGCAATCTCCTAGGCAGGACTGAGACTTGTTTACAGCCCGAGGCAGATAGGATCTTTCTGCCCTGGCACCTCAGGAGCTGAGATTTGGCACAGAGCAGGAGCGGGGCTGTTCCACGGTCTTCCCTGAGCCTGCCTTTGGAGCACCAACCCGAGGCAGAGTGGACAGCTGCACAGAGCAGTGGAGCATCTGGGAGAGGGCGGGCGGCCAACTGCCTTCCTGGCAGGAATGCAGCACCTGACGACGGTGCAGGGAGGGGGTGCGATCCACCCACCTGCCTCGCCCCAAGCGCAGCATCGGACTGCGGCATTGGGAGGGGAGTGACCCGCCCGCCCACCAGGTAAGAGCTCAGCACCTGACCCAGTGTTGGGAAGGGGCGCAATGTGCTAGCCGACAGCCACTGGGAGCAGCACAGATGAGGACGCCAACAGAGGGCTTCTGGAAACAGCAAGCTGAGTTTGCAAAACAGGGTGAAGACACAAAGACCTCTTGATAAAATCATTAAGAGCACACCGTCTCCAGAAGAACTAGATAACTGATACTCCTTAAGCCACAGCACCAGAGAGATATGAGCAATATGAAGAAGCAAAGGAACCACTCCCAAATAAAAGATCAAGAGAAATCCCTTGAAAGCACAATCAAGGAATAGATGTTGATGGCCTACTAGATCAAGATTTCAAAAAAGGACTGATCAAAGTACTGAAGGAACTAAAAGAATAGTGTTTAGAGATATAAAATATGTCAAAAATGAAATAGAAGCTATAAAGAAGAACCAAGTAGAATTAGTAAACTCATTTGCTGAGATGAGAGCTGACCTAAAGGCTGTACAAAGCAGGCTAGATAATGCAGAGGAACGAATAAGTGACCTAGAAGACAGGACAACAGAAAGCACCCAATCAGAACAGCTGAGAGAAAAACAAATAAAAAACAATGAAAACAATATAAGAGAACTATGGGATAATATGAAGTGTGCCAATCTATGCATAATAGGGGTTCCAGAAGGGGAAGAACAAACGAAGGGGACTGAAATGGTATTTGAAGAAATCATGACTGAAAACTTCCCAAACCGAAAGGAATCAGATATCCAAGTACAGGAGGCTCAGAGGGTCCCAAACAGGAAGAACCCAAACAGACCCACACCAAGACATATCATAATCAAGACAGCCAGAGTCAAGGATAAAGAAATGATTCTAAAGGCAGCAAGAGAAAAACAAAGAGTGAGTTACAAGAGGACCTCCATAAGGCTCTCAGCTGATTTCTCTACACAAACACTACAGGCCAGAAGGGAGTGGCAAGATACATTCAAAGTCCTGAATGATAAAAAGATGCAGCCTAGGATATTCTATTGAGCAAGGCTATCCTTTAGAATACAAAGAGAGATAAAGAACTTCACAGACAAGCAAACACTTAAAGAGTTTAGCAACACTAAACCCATGCTAAAAGAAACACTGACAGGTCTATTCTAAATAGAAAAGCAGCAGGATGCTACAAAAATGAGAAACTCATAACTGGAAAGGAGATAACTGCCATGAATTACAAAAAGAATCAACACAAAATTGTAAGAGAAGACATTTAAATCATTAAGAGTGGGAGAGGGAAGCAAGGAAAGCCACTGTGGAAAACAGTATGGAGATTCCTCAAAAGACTAGGAATAGACTTACCATATGACCCAGGAATCTCGCTCCTGGGCTTGTATCCAGAAGGAACCCTACTTCAAAATGACACCTGCACCCCAATGTTCACAGCAGCACTATTTATAATAGCCAAGACATGGAAGCAGCCTAGATGTCCATCAACAGATGACTGGATGAAGAAGATGTGGTATATTTTTATGATGGAATAC
This sequence comes from Vicugna pacos, assembly GCF_048564905.1. Taxonomy (NCBI): domain Eukaryota; kingdom Metazoa; phylum Chordata; class Mammalia; order Artiodactyla; family Camelidae; genus Vicugna; species Vicugna pacos. The sequence goes on from NC_132994.1 coordinate 78,388,895, forward strand.
TACTCAGCCATAAAAACAAACAACATAATGCCATTTGCAGCAACATGGATGTTCCTGGAGAACGTCATTCTAAGCGAAGTAAGCCAGAAAGAGAAAGAAAAATACCATATGAGATTGCTCATATGTGGAATTAAAAAAAAACATAAATACAAAACAGAAACAAACTCATAGACATAGAATACAAACTTGTGATTGCCAAGGGGGCGGGGGATGGGAGGGGATTTTAAAATGCAAAATAGATAAAAATCGATTATACTGCACAGCACAGGGAAATATATACAAGATCTTGGTAGCTCACAGAGAAAAAAATGTGACAATGAATATATGTATGTTCATGTATAACTGAAAAATTGTGCTCTACACTGGAATTTGACACAACGTTGTAAAACGACTATTACTCAATACAAAAATGTAAAAAAAAATTTTTTTAAATCTCTCTTTCATCTATGGTTGTTTGTATATGCATTTAAGATTAAATTAATAAAAAATACTAATTAAAAAAAAAAGGACAAAACCAAGACTGTCTTAGCTGCTCTGGACTAGCGAGTTCAGTGCTGACATTCTGGTGAACTTTTACAGTTCACACGACAGACACCTCCACCTCATTTCATGTGTGCAGCCCAAGTTCACAGAGGTGAATGTGAGGGCAGTGTATTTGTGCAACCTGAGAGCAGGACAAACCCTGCCAGGCACTCAGCACGCCGCTGAGCCCTCCGTGTGACTGCGCGTGCTCTGGTGACAGCGAGCGGCCACAGGAGGCCTTCAGGGTGTCCAGGCCCCCAGCCCCGCCTCCCTAGGCCACAGCTTCACATTTTATGCATTTAAAGCACCGTTTCTAATAACATATATAGTGAATTCCAGAATTAACTTTTAATAAATTTTCTGTTTCAAATGCCTTTAGTTTACAGGGGAAACAGGAAGTGGGCAGAGGGACCCCGATGCTCCCCGGGTGCGGCCTCTCCTGCAGTGAGCGCCCCACGTCGGTACAGTGAGTTTGCAACAACCAATGAGCCGTGCTAATTGCTCCCTTCAAGTAAAGCCCAGACCTCGTTCACGCATCTCGGCGCTTTCCTTTTCACCTGCCATCACTTCCTCTGCTCCAGTTCCCACTAAACGCCGTCTCACGTTAGTCATCATGGCTCTGCACGCGCCTCTCGGCTGTGAGTTTCTGAGATTTTCTTGTTTTGTTGGAGAATTTACCTTATGAAAGAAAGTTAGGTGGACTTAGCAAAATACAGGGCCAGGATGTGCATTATGAATACACTTTTCTTTGGCGGATGAAGAAATGTTATCATATTAATTAACAGACTGGAAGTCAGTTCAGTTACACCAGTGTAGGAATTTCATGCTGCACTTAGACTAAGAGCTCTGGGCACACTCTGGCCTGCAGGCTCATAGCCACCTGTTTGCCACTGAAAACAAAGTGTCAATGATGAAACTAAAACAAAATTAGTGCTTTAACTGTAAGCGGCTAGCCCTGTCCAACACGACTTTTTACAACAATGAAAATGCTTGTCCATGCTGTCCAGACAGCAGCCCCTACCGAGCACTTGAAATGGCCCGTATCAGTGAGGAACTTAATTTTGAATTCTATGTAGATGGAATTAACTTAAACTTAAACTTAAATGGCCACATGTGGCTTGTCGTCACTTAATTTAATAGCATAGTTTAAACACTCCAGTTAAACAGGAGAGGTTGTCCAGATGGAAGAAAAAGCAAGATCCAACTGTGGTGCCCCAGCCATCGACAGAGCAAGTAGATGGAAAGTGACTAAGGCCATTGACTGCGCCGTGGCTGAGCTGACCTGACCGACACCTATGGACCCCGCCACCAGCAAAGCAGAGTGCATTGCACACTGCCACCTGCACCACCTGCCACCTGTTCTCGAGGGCGTGCACGGAGGCCTTGTCATGGGACATAAGCAGTTCTCAGTACGTTCACGAGAACTGAAATTGTACAAAGTATGTTCCCTTGCTACAAAGCCGCTAGAGTAGAAATCAGCAACAGAAAAGCAGGTGGACCTTCTCAGACCAAAGAACACGCCTCTGAACAGTCTGTCGGTAGAAGAAGAAATCACCAGGAAAGTTAGAAAATGTTTTGAACTGAATGAAAATGAAAACACAACATAAAATCCATGAGATGCAGATAAAAGAAATGTTTGGAGGGTATTTATAGAAGTAAAGCTTTTATTAGAAAGGAAGAGAGGTCTTAAATCACTGAGCTAAGTACCACCTTGGGAAACCAGGAAATAACTAGGAAATTAATCCAGAAATAACCATAAACAAGCAAGCAAGAACTGTGAGTGGGAAGGTGATAGAGAACACTGAAAAGCAATAAATGAAATTTGTGAAACCAAAGGATGGCACTTTGACAACAAAATAAAACAAGATAAACCCTTAGCTAAGACTGAACCCAAACAGGACCCTGTGGGGCCTTCCCTGGGACAGACCCCTCCCCCACCATGTCCCCTGCCTCTTGTTTGCAGAAAAGCTTTAGCCTCCTAGGCCTCCCCAATTTCAAAGAGCAAATTTAATCAGAGAAGTAAGAAAATGCAGGACAAAGGGAAGCAGTCCAGTAAGACAAAATAATAACAGTTTGGCCATAAAATAGTTTAGTTTCTCCTCAAGGGCTACAGATAATATCCTGAGTCATATCCCTGAGTTGTTGTTACAGGAGCCAGACTCCCACCGGATGAAAACTGCTGACCACCAGCACATAGACCAGACCAGGCAAACTAGGAGGTTGATCACTGAAATCCCCAAACATCACTCTCTACTGCACCATCAGCCAGTCAGAGAATCGTGCACGAGCCGATCGGACACCCGGCAACCCACACCCTTAGTGTTGCCTTACAGACCCTACTGCCTAAACGCCATCAGGGAGTTCGGGTCTTCGGAGCACAAGCAGCCCGTTCTCCTTGCTTGGCGCCTGCAGCAATCACTGCACTTCCCGTCACGACCGCCCAGGGTCAGCAGACTGGCTTTGCTGCTTGTGGGGCAAGTGGACCTGAGTTTGGTTTGGTAACAAGGTTATCAGCTAAAAATAAAAGGGGGGGGATACAATAAACACTGAAAACTAATTTTTCTAAATACTATACACAGTAGTACCAAAAAAAAATTCTTAGGGATAATGTTAACAAAGAATGTGCAAGTTCTATAAGCTAAAAACCATAAAAGACTGCCGAAAGAAATTCAAGTCATTTAAAGAAGAGCTAAGCCGTGTTTGTAGGAAATGTGACTTCACATTAGCAGAGTAACACTCACCCCTCAACAATCTGCAGATTCAATGATATCAAAATGCCAGCACACTTTTTCACAGAAATTGATGTGACTCGAATCCAGATGAAAATGAAAGGACCTAGAAAAGCAAAAACAAGTTTGAAAAAGAGCAAACTTGGAGGACTTAGACGCCCTGCTTTCCAGAAGTAACACAAAACAACAAGACAGTGTCAGCAGGTGTGCAGGTGCCAGGGTGACTCAACAGAGAAAAGAGCAATTAGCTTTTCAACAAATGCCCTGCGATTAACTGGACGTATGTTTGCAACATTAAGGAAGCATCAGCCCATATTTGACATGATGAACGTTCGTTAGCTTGAAGCATGGACCTAAAACCATGCAGCTCCAGAAGGAAAATCTGTGACCTTGGCTTAAGCAACAACGTCTACATCAAATACCAAAAGGATAAAATAGAAAAGAAAAAAATGACATTTTGGGTTCCACTGAAATTTAAAACTTTGGCTCTTCATAAGACAAAGTTAAGAAACTGTAAATGCAAACCTGGTATTTGATAAAATATGCTTCTCCAGACACATGAACAACTTTCACAATATAATAGGAAGACAAAGCCGTGAGAGAGGGCAAAATATCGGAACACGTATTTCACAGAAATTGTAGGTGTTTGGCCAACGAGCACATGAGAAGTTGCTGAGCACCCTTCACAATTAGGGCAACACAGATTAAACCCACAGTGACTGTTACTGTGTGTCTGCTAGGACTCTTGAAATGAAAGAGGCTGCACCAGGCGTTGGCCAGCGTGGAAAACAGTCAGGGCTGGAGGGAATTCAAAAGCTGCAGCCATTTTGTGGTGAGCTGGCGGCTTACTGTGGAGTTAAAGCTGTGTTTGTCCTGAGACTCGTCATCTGACTCCCAGGTACTCATTCAAGAAAGAGAAAAGCTTGTGTCCACGCAACAACTTGCTTTCCAGTAAACAGCAGCTTTATTCGTAATGAACCCAAACTTGAAACCACTAGAAGCCTGTTAACTGGTGAGTGTGGAGCACACCTTGACACGTGCACCCAAGTAAGTGTGCCCAGAGCAAACTGCCGGCACACGCGAGGAAATGTGGAAGGGGCTTGTTCTAAGGTACAGGCGCCAGCCCAGAGCCACATCCGGCCTGATGTTACCCACGCAGTTTTCTAGAAAGGCCAGAAGACCAAGGCAGCGTCCGTCAGGGGCTGGAGGTGGGGCTCGCACGAGTGAACGTCTTGTCCGGCTTTGCTTTTAGTGAAGTTAGTTGATTTACGGTATTACATTAGTTCCAGGTGCACCGCACAGTGACTTGATTTTTTACAGAGTGCACTCCGTGTGAAGTCATTATGAGACGTGGGCTGCGCGCCCTGTGTGCACCACACCCTGCGTCTTGCAGGAGGGGATCAGAGGCCCTAACTACTAGCTACCAAGTAAGTGAGATGGAAGCAGGGGAATCGTCTGTGTGTGGCCATGGCTGTGCTTACGTGGCTGTGTCTGTCCACTGCAAAGACTTGTCAGTTTGTAAACTTAAAATTGATCAATTCATGTATATTTTGCCTCAATGAAACTGATACAAAACAGTGGCGAACAATGATTAAGGGGACACGGCGAGTAAGTAAGACAGCAGAGCCTGTGCAGCGGGGGGCTGGGGGGCGGCGAGAGTGCGCAGCGGCCAGTAGAATGCATCCAAAATAACGTGCGAGCACACACGTGCCGGTGTGCACTCACACACAGCATGTGTGCACATGCACACGCGTGTGTCTGCAAGAGTGGAGAAGGATGAGGAGCCGGGGCGACATTCAGGAGAGAGCAGCCTCGCGTTTTCCCGGGCGGACCCGCAGGCCCCTGACCGCCAGGCGTCTCAGCGATCTGGCGGAGCAGCCCACGGGCGTGAGAAGCCCAGCAGACCCCCGGCAGGACGAGCTCCACCGCCCCACGCGCACCGGTGCCAGACGCGCCGGTACCGGAGACTTGGCGCTCGTCCCAAAGCAGCCAACAGAAGGTCCAGATTACCCTCCCAAGAGCCACCGAGAACAGTCAGCTGGCTGGATTCTCAGCAGGAATCACACAGGTCAGGAGGGAGCTGACATGCATCTTGAGAGGACTGAGAAGAAGTCTGCTGACTAGAACTGGTGTTGAAAAATCGCCTTCAGAAACGAGCAGGAGAAATGAGCGAGAAACACCAGAGGGCTCCCTGGGGAAGGAAGTGATGCCAGAAAGAGGCAGGGAGCAGAGCCCTGAGAAGAGCGCACGGGAGGAGACAGAAATGAGAACTAGACACAGCCACTTAAATACTTGCCTGGCTTACAGTAAACTAAGGCAAAAACCCGGACGCAGTCACTGGAAGGACCCTGGCCCGGGGACCCCGTGTGGGCAGTGCTGGCCCAGATCTCAGCTTCCCCCACAGCAGAGTGACCCGTGCTCAGAGCCCTGGCCGCCGGCCGTCCCGGGGGTGTGATGGCATTCACCTCCCGGGTCACCGGTGGAGCGCGTGCCGTGATAAATGCTCAAACGGGGGCCGTCTAGGTCGACCACGTCCCTGGCTTCCCTGACCTCATCCAATTGAGCCGGGACACTCGTGGCCCCCCTAGAAGACACTGTCAAGCACACGGGCTCCAGGCACCACCACAGGTGCTGACGGGAAGTTGAGGGGTGGGTTCAGGGGTCGGTGTGCTCCTGTGCTCACCAGGTGACCCTGCCCAGCTGTGGCATTGTGAGCCGCGGGACCGCAGAGCCTCCAGGTTTGCTGTTGTCACTAAGATGATCTCGTCCCCAGATCTAAAACAAGGATCTCAGTATTTCATTTTACTGAAAACATTTGACAAACCAACGAACTGAATTCCAGAGCATTAACATCAAAGGCCCAGATCTTCTTAGGCCATGGCCGATTTCACATGCTGCGCTCAAAGACCAGGCTTTCAAATTATTTAGCTTTGTTACAAATATTTTCCATTGCGTTTTGCCCAGGAGGAGGGCAGGAGCATCAGGGAAGAGAGACTAGATTAACATCTGAGTCCAGTCAGAAGACCCTTCCTGAGGGGGACGATGGAAGCTACTTTGGGCCCCGTGTCACCGCTATCTGCTTGTTTGTTCAACAGTGAATTTATTAGTGATGCCAAAAAAGGAAAAGGCATGTTCTCGGTTCAGAACCACGCAAAGAGAGTGTGCCCACCTCGCTGAAACCTTATCAAGTCAAACCGAGAACCGCGACTGTATCAACACCTGTGTGTGTGTGGGGGGGAGTATTAATGTACCTATTCATTTATGCATTTTAACCAGTGCATCATGTCCGCCCTTTCTAATGTAAAATAATGGTGTCATGTGTCGAAGTTCGTACAGAAGAAAAGTACAATGGCTGAATTTTCTTAAATAAGCAACGGTTGGTTGATTTCATTTTTCCTTCTTACAACGTAAAAACACCTTCAACCAGAAACGGGCTGACGTACCAGGCGGGGTCAGTGCAAGCACAGCCCGCTTAGCAAAGGCCTGGTCGGCAGAGGACCAGGCGTCCTCTGTTTGGGTGGGTATGCCTCCACATGCACATTCTATTCGTTGATGCAATTGGTCCAAAACCTTGTCATTTTAGTAACTCCTGGAAAGGTGGAAGCATCTGCAGGTAATGTTTGAAAATCTTCTGTAAAAATACATTAGTCCCTTCTCCGTTGTTTAAAAAGGGTATCACTTTTAAATCTGTTTCCTATTTATTTGTGTATAGAAATAAAATGTATTTTTGAAAAAATTATTACTATATCCAGTGTTTCCATGAGTTCACGTATCAATTCTTGTAGCTTGATTACAGATTATTTTGTGTTTTCTGTGCACACAATGATGCCACGTGCGAAGAACGACCATTTCATTTCCTCCGTTCCAATCTCCGCCTTCTGGTTTTTTTCCTTGCTTTATCGCACTAGCTAGAACTCTAACACAATGCTGACAGAAAATGCGTAAATTTTTTTAGATACAAATCATATCCAGTAAAAACCACAGATCCTAAGTGTACAGTTTTAGAGTTGTACGACAACACATTTGCCTTTGGAAACCACACACAAGATATGTATTTGTTGTTGTTTATGAGTACAATTCGTTAAATTAAAATACCGTATTTTATCGATTCTCTTGTTGACGGATGTCAGCATTGATTTCATGTGTTTATTGTTATGAGTGAAGCCATGATGAACATTTTGCACGTGTCATCAGTGGGCGTGTGTTTTCGTTTCTACTGAGTGTACTCACACATATACGGGAGTAGAAGGCATACGGGCTATGAAAAGTCATGAGGGTGGGACCTTAGTCCTATAGGACTGGTGTCCCCACAAGTAGAGAGAGACACCAGAGCTCACTCTCCCTCCTGCACACACAGAGGAAAGGCCACAGGAGGCCACGTCACAGGGGCACCCACCCACCTGCCATCCAGGACTCAGGTCCTCGTCCGGAGCCAGCCCTGCGGCACCATGGTCTGCCTTCCAGGCTCCAGAAGTTTGTTGACGGCGCCCGCTCTGCGGTGTTGCGCGAGGGCAGCCCAGGGGGCAAGCTCACCTCCCCATCTCCCTGTCCCCTCCTCCTGGGATTCTGGCCGCCGCGCGTGAGACCAGCCCACACTGGCCACAGGGCCCGGCTCTGCCCGCTGCGTGAGCCCTTCTGCCCCCCGTCTGCAGGCCGGTCAGTCTCAGGTTCCTCCATTCGAGCTCACCCTGTCCTCGGTGATCTCCTTCTGCTGTTGAGATCATTCAGCGAATTTTTTTCACATTGCATTTTCAGTTCTAAAATTTCTACTTGACACGTACGTTTTAAAAGTGCTTTCTACGTATCTGCTTATAATGCCGACAGCTCCATTCATTTCAAGTGTTTTTCTTCTTTTCCTTCACAGAGCACGGTCACAGGCCGGCTTGCCATCTTCCCTGATTCCGACGTCGGAGTCATCTCAGGACTGGCTTCTTTCAGTTTCTTCTCTTGAGCCTGGGTCACGGTCTCTCGCTCTCTGCTTGGTAAGCAGATTGCGACTGCATGCTGGTCCCTGTGGCTGTGTTCAGCATGGTCTCTCGTGTATATTTGAATCTCTTGGGGACGGCTGTTGGTTTTGTTTCAGCAGGGTGACCACCTGGGTAAATTCTAAACCACAAGATCCTCCTCGCCTGTTGTGAACAGTTTTTCAAATCAAACTTTCATTCACTAACTCCGTGCTGAGCAGGGCTGGGTCCACCCCATGCGCACACCTCAGGGTGAGGCGGCGGTGGGCGCGGCGCGGGCCCGGGGTGGCGCCTCTGTCACCAGCGTCTCTGCTCGGATCCAGGCTCCGCTGCCCGGGGAGCAGAGGCCTTTCCACCGGCACTCTAGCTGCCACGCCGCTTCAATCTGAGCTGACTTGCCGTTGAGTTTACTGACCTTTCATCTGACAGGTTCCATCTTCTCTTAAGTTCTCTACTGATTTTTTTAGATTTCATGCATTGTATTTATTTAGCTCCGAAGTTTCCACTGGGCTCTTTTTCAACGTTTCCCTTTCTCCACTCAGCTCCCTTCTGTTTGCTCAATACGTACATCTTTTGCTTTAAATCTGTGAGCATGTTTCTAACAGCTGTTTTAAAGTTCCTTTCTGTCAATCAAACATCTGTGCCACTCGGGGCACCTCTCTGTTATTGTTCTTCTATCCTCTTTATGGACCACATTCTCCTGTTTCCAGGCCTAACTGGTGAATTTTATTTAGCAGTTCATCCGTCTTGATTAGATTAAGAACATGGTGAAGGCTGCTTGGTAAAAGTCTGGGTCATTGTTTCTTCCTTCAGGAGTGCTGAGTTCTTCGCACCAACCACTGGCGCACCTGTGGTGTGGGGCCCTCAGGCCCGGTCTTGAGGCCGGAACTCAAGGGTTTCTGACTCCTGCATCCTCATTGTCTTTACTTCTCTCGGCCCCTGCCCCTCCCAGAGCCAAAGCCAAAGCAAAGGCTTGAAAGCCAAGAAAGCAGTGACAAAAGTTGTCATGGCCACAGAGAAAAGATCCACGTCACCCACCTTCCAGTGGCCCAAGACACTGCGGCTCTGAAGGCAGCACGGGTGTCCTTGGAAAAGCTCCCCCAGGGAAGACAAGCTTGACCACTGCGCCAGCATCAAAGTCACCCTTGACTGCAGAGGTCAGAGCCAGCAAGCTGGCCTTGGTGTGGCCGAGGTCAACACCTGACCAGGCCTGAAGAGAAGAATGCACGTGTCCAGTGGGCTCCTGGCGGCAACGCCTTGGGTGCTGCCCGCAAAGCTGGGATCGTGCAAACCGAGTCGGGCTGGCTAGTTCTAAACACAAATTTACCATTAAAACAAGTGTCGAGTTGTGTTTTGCAGCTGATCAACTGGTGATGGGCCGGAGGCTTCGGTGGCTTCACTCGGGGCCTGACTGGTGCTGGTGTCCTGCAGCCCTGCCCACACACGGCGTCTCCACACTCAGCACCACGCCTCGGGGGCAGTGAGGTCCAGCCATCCTCATCAAAGTCCCAGAGCAAGTGCCAGACTGAGTTCACTGCTTTCCAGGGGAGGTGATTTTATCCCTCCGTGTAAGGTGAAGGGTGTCTTGTCCTTCGCGGACGCCATTCATAGTTCTCCATACAACACTAAGGAGGTGAAACTGGGTACTGTGTGGGCGTCACCCCAACTCCTGTAGGCTGCAGACGGAGCGGCGTGGTAGTTACGCTCCATCTACTGCGTCCCCTGCTCCCCCAGCTGACTCTACCGTCATTACCTGGCGGGGAATCTCATCTCAGAATTCTGTCTGTAAATAGCATAGTGCACATTCCTAAAACACAAGGTCTATTTTAAAATTAACCAAAATATCATTATCATACCTTACAACTTAACAATCAGCCTGTGTATTCAGATAGTCTATCAGTGCTCAAAGTGTCATTTGTCTCATGCCCCCTGTTTGAATAGTGACGATTCTATGAGGATCCGAACAAGATTCACTTATTGTGATCAGCTGATGCATCTCTTAAAGCTCTTTTATTTCTGTAGGTCCCACACCGGCTTTTTAGTTTTTTTCCAGTTGTGGGAGAAACCAGATTGCTTGTCCTTGGGCGTTCCCACAGCCTGGGTCCTGGTGAGTGCTCCCTCTGCTGTCTTTAGCAGGCTCCCCATCCTCGTCTCTTCCTGCAGACTGACAGTTGGACCTAGAGGCTTGAGAAGGTTCTGTTTTGAGTCTCTTTACTTTGGGCAAGTCTGCATTATAAGAGATGGGTTGTTGTTTTATCCAGAGGCGGCACAAAGTGCCCAGCTGTCTCGTTCTGTGATGTAAGCGGCCACCGACGGATACTGTCTCGATTAGTTCATTCGCTCGTGTTTGCAAACAATCACATTTTCTCAATCCTCCTTCATGCATTAGTTAAGATACTCCCACAAAGGAAGACCCCTGGCCTGTGGCTGGCTGGCTGGTAGTCAGCACAGCAGAGAGAGGCAAATGCCAAGCTCTCCGTGTTTTTGTGTTTGTTTTGTTTTAATCATTTTTCAGAATTATGACTTGATTTGTCAGCACCCTCCCTGGGCACCAATTTGTGGGTTGGCTGGAACTTCCGGAGGTGCCCCCACCATGGTCTCCTGGTGCCCTCCCGTCTCCACACTGCTGCACACAGGTCCAGCGTGTAGCAGCTCATCTCAGACATCTCTTGTCCGAGTCTGGACACAGGGTTTCTTCAGGGAGCCTGACTCCTCCTGGCAGGAAACAATACCCCAGAGCTCCAGCCTGGGCACTGGAAGTGCTCAACACCACTAGCCGTTATTTTTAGGCCATTTTAGTGGACAAAATTAGGGGCTCTCTTTCTGAAATATAATATACATCATGAGTTCATTCTGATGCAGCCAATTACATTCATAATTCCAGGTTTGCACTGAACGTTTTATATCTCATGTCTGTGCTTTCTTTATCCCCAGCCAAGAAACTCAGCTCTAAATAACGCTGCAAATGATGGAACGAAATCCATGTGATTACTAGTTTCCCTTATCCCACAGCACCACGCTCGGAAGTCTCAGGACAAAAATGTCGACGTGCCTGCCCAAAAATATGATGACAACATTAAGTATTAGCTTTTTATAGTTTTTATCCTTAATATGTACTTTACAAAGAATGTGCAATATTCTGTGTTTTAGAGTTATTTTAATTTGCTTTCTCTGTGGAGTTGTTCCAGCAGCTATATGCACATTAAGATTCATTTGTTTCTTTGCGTTAGGATTTTTAGAAATTGAACTTTAAAATTTATTTGTGTCCCATGCTTATGGACACAATTTGTATGACTCCAAAGTCAAATGTATACAATAAGTCATCTTCAATGAAGTCTGGCTCCTGTTTTAAGATAAAAAATATCACACGCTATCTGGCACCGTTACCTCTGCCTGGAGGCCACCACTTCACAAGCTCCGCAGTTTATTACAGTGAGATACAAACGTATTTGTATCCTTCTTGTTTTAGAAAAAGTGGTATATTACACACTGTTTTCCATATTAACACTTGATTTTACTGCAAAAAAAGCTGTGTTCTACACAGTCATAGCTCAAAGCATGTTATTTGGCTCCTGTTTGTCAAAGACACTACAGAGGGGCGGAAACCATCACTGAATGATTGCTGACTTACTCAGTGATACTATTTTATCATTAGCACATATATGTGCCAGGTACTTTTTGCACTTCATCTCATCTACGCCTCAAAACAGTATCACCAAAGGAATTACTGTCTCCAAGTTAAAGATGACAAAACCGATTATCAGAGGGAACGTCCTCTACGTCAGACAGCGAGGAGGCCACCTGTAATATGAAACCTGGGCCTGTCCGCCGGGCCCCTGAGCCCCTGCGCTGTGCGCTGCAGGACTGCATGGGGAGCAGTGTCCACCTGCAACATCTCTCAAGATGCAGGTTTACCACTGAAGACCCCGGACTTTTGTCCTAGCTCCGAGTTGGCTGCTTGCTGCTGTCATTACTAAAACAAAATTTTTAACAGTTTTCACTGTCTTAACCAAAGGCATTCCGGTTTTGATGATTTAAAGGAATGACTCACTTTAGAGAATTCTGCTCATTTGGCCAATTGCCAAGAAAGGTAACAAAAAGTTTAAAATAAACATGCCCTGTACCATGTGGCATGACCAGGTGAAGATTCCAGGTGTGATCGCAGGTGACACTCGGCCCCCTGCGCGTGCGTCTAAGGGCTCGTCTTCCCACGGTCATCGCATCTGGACACACACCGAACAGCTCGACTCGGGCACCGACGTGTGAGTGTTTGGAAACGAGAGCGGGAACGTTCTGCACAAACTCCCTCCCACGAAAGGAGCCCTGGAGTCAGGAGCGGACCCTGCAGATGGGCGAGTGGCGCCTCTTCAAAGAAATCGCCCCGAGCGGCCAGCCGGGGTCCGCGCCGCGCTGCCCCGGGCGCCTCTGCACGTTTCGCAGAGTCGCTGTGACGAGCAAAGGAAACGTCAGACGCAGAGCTAAGGAGACTGGCTTCCGGGCCGGGGACCCGCGCGCTGCGCGCTCGGCGGCCGCTGCCCCGCAGGCCCCGCGGAGCCCGCCTTGCGTGAGGCGGGTGCGCGCTGAGGTCCCGCGCGGACTCCCGGACCGTCACTTCGAGGACAAGGAGCTGCGTGTCCTCGTTCCGTTTTGTTAAGCTGGGAGCAGCAGGCCGCAGGCCCCTCTTCGGCGTGTGCGACTTCACTTCACGACACCCGACGCGAGAGCGAGAGGCGCGGCTGAGACGGAGAAGGAGGCGCGGGCAGGCCAGGCCCTCCGCGGAGCCGCAGCGCTTCCACCTGCGCTTCCGCCCGCGCCCGCGGTGCGCGGCGGCCCCGCGCGGCCAGCCTGTGCGCGGACAGGGGCGAGACGGGGGCCCAGGTGCTCCGGGCAGCGCCCCAGCAGAGCCGCCCGCCCGAGGGCTTTAAGAGTGGGCCCTCCGCCCCCCCGGCCCTGGGGTGGAGCGCCTCGAGCTCGCGCGAGAGCCTCCCGAGCAGGCGCCCCTCAGCGGACGCTGCGCTGAATGCCGTGAGCGGCGCCCTTCTGCGCCGGGCTGCGCTGCGCTGGGCCCGGTGCTGCGACGGCGACGAGTGAGCCGCGGGAGCAGCTCCGCAGGGGCTCGCGGCTCACGGCTCACGGGCAAGCGGACGCGCGAGTCCGGCCCGGGGCGGCCGGCCCGGTGCTCAGCAGCAGCAGGGCGGGAACGCGGGCCACGCGGGCCCCTCGTCCGGCGCCGGAGACGCTCCCGGGAGAGGGGACGGCCATGCCTGCACGTGCTGAGCGGAGGGGCCGCAGACAACTCGCTTTTCCGGAAGACTGGAGATCTCATCCTACCAAATGCTTGGGAAAATTAGAGGAATTACAACCAAAATGGTTTAAATGCTCAGTTAAGCTCAAAGATATTGCACAGGAAATCCCCGGAGGTTAGAAGGGAATACAGAGCAGGTAGAACTGGATCCTCGGCTTCTCTGGAGACAGTTTGACCAGAGACTTAAATCCTGTGGTTTCACTAACCATTTAGTTGAAAGGAGACAAGAATTTGGACAAATAAAGTGAGGATTGGGAGTTAATCCCCTGGCATCAGTGTAAGTCACTTGAAGGACTGAGTGTGTCCCCTTCCGTGGAGAAACTGCGCTGTTTGCTTCAGAATTTGTCACGATAGTCCTGCTGTTGATTTGAGGCTTAAATCTGTATGAATCTCTGTGACCCAGTACCTGATGTTCAGATACGATCTTCGACGATCGTAGCTGCACCACGCACCACGTGTGGTTACTGAGCACTTGAAAGGTAGCTTGTGCAAAAGAGGAACTGATTTTATTTTATTAACTTGTAATTAATCTTGATTTAAGTGTCCATATTTGGTTGGTGGCTACCCCACTGGACACTATTTCCCTGAAGGGGCCTCAATTTCCATTAAGACCCTGGGACTATGAGCTTGAGGCCTATGATTACAAAACAAAGGGGAAAAAGCAAGAGTCTGCAGAAAAAATAGCAAAATTAGACTCCTGAAGACTCCAAACATTGAAATTTCAGGTGGAGAATATTAAAAAGTATGTGTAAACTATTTAAAGAAAAAATGATAAAATTAAAAGTAGACTCTAAAAACAATCAAAAATTAACAGACTTGGGAAAGAGCCAAACAGAACCTCTAAAATGCACTCACACAGACACACACATACATATACATACAGACACATATACATACACAGATATGCAGACACACACACACACAGACACACATACATACACATAAACACACATACATATACACACGTACACAGATACACAGACACACATACATATACATACAGACACACACACAGGCACATGTACAGACATACATACAAAGATACACAGACACACACATACATATACACACACAGACACACAGGCACATACACACACATACACATATGCACACACATATAAACAAATATTTTAAATGAAAAATTCTATGTTATTTTAAATAGCATTGTAGACATAGTTAAAAGAGATTCAATGGGCCAGAAGACACTTCCGTAAAGATTACCTGGAAAGAAAACAGAATTACAGAGTTAAAGTATGAGAAATGAGCAAAACACAAGAAAAGCAGAGTGAGAATGTCTAACACACACCTGATGAGAGTCAGAAGAAAGTAAAATTGAGAACAGGAGAGCAAATACATTTAAGGAATAACTGTTGAAAAACTGATGCAAATTAAGTTCATGGGGGAGATACTGCTTTATACCTACCAGCAGGGCTAAAATCAGAGACCGATAATACCAACTGTTGGAAGATACTTGGGGTGCCTGAAAGTCCCAGAAACTGCAAGCTGCTCAGTGTCTGGTGAAGCGTGAGTACCCTAAATGCCCTGTAGTGGACACACTTCTGCTAAGCACATGCCTGACAGAACTCCGTGCACAAATGTGCCAAAGACGTGCACAGGCACATTCCTGGCAGCATCACTCAGAATCTGAAGTGGAAACAACCTTAGGTTTGGAGAAATACATTGTGGTAGGCTTCTTTGGAGGAATATCACACAACCATGAAAAATGAACATGCCACATATAACCTGGGTGACTCTCACTGCACAGCAGACAGAGAAGGAAACTGGACACAAACACCCCCTTTCATACAAATTCTCTCAACAGGTGATGTCCCCATCATGCTGAGGCCCCTGGGGACCTGCATACAGAGGCGCTGAGCAGTGGCCACCCCAGCCCTGGGCGCAGGAGGTTTTCACTGGGGTGGCGGGCACTTGGCCTCGGCTCTCAACCCTGGCCTGTGTTCTCTACTTCTGTCTTGGAACCCCCTATGTTTGGGAGCAGGCAGATGCAGGGGAGGCAGCAGCAGGAAGGTCGTCTTACCGACCAGTGTGGGGGTCACCTGGGCTGATTCTGTGCTGGGCGTGAGGAAGCCCACAGCCAGCTCTTTCTCTGTCTATCTGTCCTGAACGCGCCCTGCCAATTCCCGGGGTTATGATGACAAACAACCACCAGTTCTAGTCCAAGTCTGATCAGGAGGACAGGGTAGCGGAGGCCAGCCAGGTGCCCGGTCAGCTCAGCTTCTGGGTCCCTCCGTCCCTCCCGGGGAGATGCCCAGGCCAGGGCCCCGCCATGGCAGAGCCTGGGGTTTCCACTGATACCAGTTAGGAGTTGACGGGGCCAAGATTCAGGTCCTCACGGGGAAGAAGACCCCCCGGGCAAGGCTGTGACTTCACTGAGGTTCTGACTTCCCCTCTGTGACTGGAGGAGGCAGACTCTGCCCTGCAGGGTCTCCCCCGGGGGCTCTGGACGGGTGACACGGACACTTGAGCTGAGGCTCCGGCGTATTTGGGGGAGACCCCTCTGGGAGCACCTGTTCCACCCAGGTCACTGCCTGTCTGGGACAGGCAGGGGCTTCTGCCCTCCCTCCACTTCTCCGTGACCTGCTTCCTGCCGGCTGTGACCTTCCCGGGAGACAGACAATGGACGTCCTGTCCTGTGAGTCTGGTTAGCACCAGCCCTTCCTCAGAGCCTGCCCCGCTTTGAGGGGACTGAGGGAAAGCCCCGGGGCCGCAGGCCGCACGTGGCTCCTCCTGCCTTCACGCCCCTCTGCAGTCTTCACACAACGGGGCGGACAGACAGTGCCTCCTTCGGTGCAGACACTCACTGCCAGGGTGCAGCGATACCGCTGGCCAGGGCAGGCCCCGGCGCCTGCGGCCGCACTCCAGGGTACTTTCTCTTGGCAGAGACACGACAGCTGCCTGCCACTGAAGTTCCTAGGGAAATGGTGAGATTATACTAAGACTGCTAAAAAAACAAGGACTGGCTAGGCCTAAGTCCCGCGAGCTCAGGACCATGCAGGTGTAGCTTGTGAGGGCACGGGAGCCCCACACACCCCGGGGTCACACCCCTCCCTGCACCATCTGCAGGGACCACACAAGAGCAGCCTGGGGCACCTGAATAACCAGCCGACAGGGCCGGGCCTGCCCGCTGGCTCAGAGACCGGAGCACAGTTTTCCAGTCCGCAGCTTTAAGTGGAGTGCATGGTCGTTAGTGCGGGGAGGCACGTGACTCTCACGTGGGCCACACCTGCTCCGTCTGCGCGAGCACCTGCTCAGACCCCTGGAAGGTTCCCTGCTCAAGGGAGCCCCCCGCCCCAGCACCGTTTACTTAAATACAACAGTAAGTGCGTCAACATAAATCAACCAAACCCCCGAGTTACACAACTGAGAATGTCAGACTGAATTTTTAAAAACCTGTGTGCTACTAAAATGGCAAGCACCTTAAATACAGGATTCAAAGCAAAAAGATAAAAATGAAGCATGCAGGCCGCTAGCAGCAGCAGCTCTCCTGATGTTGTACAAGCAGGAAGAGCTGGAAGGGAAAGCCAGCCTCAGGATGACACGGCCTGGAGAGGCTGGCGGAAGCCGGGAGGACCCGGTGAACAGCCACGGCACCCAGAAGCCTTTGCCGCACGGTGGGTCCCACGCCTGGTGCCAGCTTTGCCCTCAGCCCTGACCTTGGCCTTGCCCAGCAGACCCCTCACCAGCCCTGGTCCCCCCTTGGTTCCATCTTCTGCACACACTAAGCCACTGTTCCGCAGGTGTGTCACCATGCGATGGGGGCATCCAGTGGCTCCCAGCCGTGGCCACCCCGTGGCGGGGACTCCAGGCTCTGCTCAGGGGACAGCTTATGGTAAGGCCTTTGGATGCAGCTCCTTTCACTGAGGAATTCCGACTGGCCCGGGGGCACCACAATCAGTAACTCCTGAGACACTCAGGGACCCTGAGCTGAGGACCCGGGGGCCTGTGGTCAGCAGATACACACCTGTTAGTGATTATCAGAAAAAGCCTTTGGCATCAAGACGATTTCTGGAAATAAAAAGAAATAGAGTGAACTGAGGTTACGGAAGTTTAAGCAGGAGCTACTGTGGGAAATTCAAAGAAAATCTAGACAGAGATGCATTCTTCCACAAGCTTCCATTTCAATAGGGGGAGAAATAATATTGTAATAACCAGACAGGCCCCATAAACTCCTGCACATCTGTGCAGACTCCCCGGCAGGCATCCTCTGAGCCTCGGAATCTTTCCACAGCCTTCTCCAGCCTCCACGTCGGCCTGGGGTCAGGAAGAGGCCAGAACCCACTTCCCTTTCAAGATTCTGCAAGCGACGGGGGCCAGTAGGTCAGAATCATGCCCACTCCCGCCGCGAGAGAGAATGTCCTGCTCAACTGAAAGGGGAGCTCTTCCCAGCATCATGCGGACTGACTCTGAGTGCACTTTCTGGTTCATTTAGCTCACACTGACTAGGAAAGAACTCTCCAGAATTATAATCCAGCATCTAGACACAACTCCGCTCCCCAGACTGCCTGCGCGCCTGCTTCCTCCTTGTCTTTGTGTAGATAATGTGCTTTGCTCCAGGATCTTTTAACTCAGTCCAGTCTGTTTTCTAAAGTCAGTCTGGCTGTGGTCAGTATGAGGCCTTGTGACTTTTCGGGGTGGGACTGCCGGTGAGAGGGGTCGGTCTCAGTCCCTGTGCTCTGGATGGGGAGCGGTGAAGGCGGGACCTGCTACCCGTGCAACCGGCAAAGGAGAGAGAAAGAAGATCATTCTGGAAGCGAGACGGCACCCTGGCATGGGTGAGCACTCCGTGCGGAGCCGAGTCCTCCTGGGGGGCGCGGGGTCACGCCCCCGGTGCCAGCACCCGGGGACACAGCGCACGGTCGGCTCAGCTCCCGATTTCAGCGCTCTGTAAAATATGTCCCCATCTCTCTAAAGCGCTCTTCCCTCCAGCTGCACACATGTGAAGAAACAGACTTGCTGCTCCCACTTTTACTGACACGAAGCAATGTGGACACCAGATTACCAGCAGCCGACTCCGTGAAGCGCCAAGAACCTCAGGCGAAACGAGTCTCGCGTCCACAGGCCCAGGTATCGAGGCCCGTGAGGCCAGGATCAGAACTCTCTCCTGAAAACCAGCTTCCTGCCTCTGGGCGGGGCCGTGCCCACTAAAAGCCGCGTCCACAGAGGTGAACTCTTCCCAGGAGGAAGGAGATCCTGGAGACAGGAGCTCAGTGACCGATGCCCAGGGGAGGCCCGGCCTGTGACAGGTGCCCCAGAGGAAGAGGCACATGTCCCGCTGTGCTTCTAGGAACTTACAAAATTGTGACTAAGGAAAATCAGAACAAACTTTAAAAACAACCGAGATTTAGTTGCTGGTAATTTGCCAACTACTGTCCAGAAAGAAAGAGAACGGGGAGGGGGGGGTCCAGAAGCTCAATCCGGCATCTGAGAGAGGCTCCCTCGGCTCCTGGGTAGAAGTACGTGCTAAAAACATACGTTGTTATTAAAGAATTCATGAGTACTTTCAGATGCTCCTCCCCCAGGTGGAACTGTCGGATGGGCATGATTCCAGGCTCGGGCTCCGTCCGCGTGAGGTCGGGGAGGAGACGCGTCCTGCCGGCAGGGGAGCCCTGCGGGCTGGCCACAGCTGGAAGCCGTCCGTGTCAAAGGCGTGTGTGATCTGGCTTACACAGCCGCCTTTGCCAGGTCTCACAGCCAGTGCTGTGCCCTCCCCAGGTCTCCGAGAGCACAGCATTTCCCTTGTTCTGGTGAAAAGAAGTGGGATCACGGGACAGCAGCGACTCCTAGAAACCAGCTCGGAGGAAAGCAGCTCACGGAGCCTGAAGTCCTCACACGTCCGGCCACCGGAGTGCGTGAGTGGTCCTGATTCTCCACCTCCGGCTTGCGGATGGGGGGCCGGGGGGCCAGAGGTCAAGCCAGGTCGGAGGGGACACTCCTTACAGGTGATGCCGCACGTAAACGTGTCCTCAGTGAAACCATCTTCACAGTGATTTCCAGAAAATGTGTTAGTAACGCTCAAGGTTGCTGCCACGGCTTTGTAAGAGGACACGTGGTTAGCGGTCGGGCTGGGGGCTCTGTCCCCAGCTGAGTTGCTGGGACCCACACGGATGGTCGTGGCTGGTGCCCCCATGTGTGGCTCCCCCAGGAGAAGACGGTGCAGCAGCTCCGAGCTGGGACACAGCCCTCCCCACCACGCGGCCCCATGTCCTGGAGACTCCTTGGCCGTAGAGGTACCCGTGGTGGGAAAACGCACACGCAGTGTTCACAGCAGTCCCCAGGAGGAAGATCACAAGGTTGTCCCTAAAATTCGGGGGCAAGTCTATCCCAGGTGAAGTCGAGCATGGTCCACCGTTCAGGAAAACAGGTCCTGGTGAGAGCCCTGTCTTTCCAGGGAGGGAGGGCCTGCCCACACGACATCACTAGCCTGCAGCCACGTGCACACGGGGGCGAGGGGGAGACGGGGCCCGGGGGCCTGAGCGCAGGCAGCCCCCAGTGTCAGAGGCGCACACGCTGCTCCCAGAGCCCCCGCCTAACTCCACACCAACGGCCGTGGTCGGGTCCTGAGTGGTCCTCCAGGGAGGAGGAAAGGGGCCAAGCCTGGTCACAGGTGGGACGTCTCAGCGCGTAAGTGAAGAAGTCACTGCATGGCAGTCCCAGGTCCCGGCAGGAAGCAGGAATTCTGGCCACACACCTGCCCACCGGTGCAGAGCAACACATGAAAGTAGATCTGAGTGAAAGAGAGACCGTGTCGGGACACAGGGACGAGAATGAGGAGCTTGACCATTTGGTCGGGGGCCTGGAGACGGAAAGGTGACCGGGATGGTGGGGCGCGCCTCTGGGAGAGGGCAGCCGACCTATTGACATGGGCGTCATGAACGGTAAGAGCGGCACGTGGCCTTTGGGAGTGAAACGTCGCGTTATTTCTCTGCTGAGAAGATGCGCAGCAGGTGAGGACACACGCCAGTTGACGCTGATGTGACGCAGACAGCACGCCTGCCTGCCCCGCCATGCTGCAGCCCCCCAGCCCGGCAGGGCTGCGCGGAGCCCCGGGGAGGGGGCCCTGCCGGCCACGGGCGCCGCAGCAGCTCCCACCCTCACCCGCTCGGCCGTCTGGGCAGAAGCCGCGGGACTCAACCACAAAGGCTGCTGTGCGCACTGGGAGCCCTCCTTTCCTCAAGCTGCCTGCGCAGCCCGTGTCTTCCTCTTTTTAGGACAGTGGCTCAGTCCTCCTGAAACCGTCTCTCTCAACTTCATGTCCACATAAAGACACTGTGTCATGAAAGACAGTTTCTTCTTTTCCTGATCTCCCAGGAGGATATAAATTTCCTCACTAGATAAATAGTTCACTCTGTGTAATGTTACAATAGTTTAAGAAGTTCATCCATACACACATCTAAGGAAGAGTAGAAAATAAATGCTAAAAAAGGACCCCCCGGCATCCAAACACATCATGAGATGACCCACTATCTTTCTTCTACCAGAGGAACTGGCCAATAATGGAAGAGTAAGTAAAATTTGTGTTTGATAGGTAGATAATAAACAATTAAATTAATAAATTGCCACTCCCTTTAATTCATTCAAAGTGTCCTTAGCTACACACATACACACACACACACACACACACACACACAATGGAATACTACTCAACCATAACAAAGAATGAAATAATGCCATTGACAGCAACATGGATGGACCAAGAGATCATCATACTAAGTGAAGTAAGTCAGACAGAGAAAGACAAATATCATATGCTATCACTTATATGTGGAATCTAAAAACCAATACAAATTTTATTTACAAACCAGAAATAGACTCATGAACATAGAAAACAAACTATGGTTACTAAAAGGGAAAGGGTGGGATGGAGGGCTAGATTAGGAGTTTGGGATTAGCAGACACACACTACTATGTATAAAACAGATAAACAACAAGGACCTACTGTACAGCACAGGGAACTATATTCAATTTCTTATAATAACATGTAATGGAAAAGAATCTGAAAAATATATGTATGTATATGTATAACTGAATCACTTTGCTGTACACCTGAAACTAACATTATAAAGCAACTACACTTCAATAAAAAGTAAAATTTTTTAAAAAGCATCCTTAGCAAATTAAATTTATAACCCACAATTCTGAACTCATAAGTCAAAAGAAACAATTTAATAACTTCAAGCTTCTACTTAAGAGGTAAACCATAAACATGAAACAAAGAAAGTCTAAGTCTGTATTGCACGTTTTAAGACAGCATCTTGCAAATGCGCACTGTCTCTGCGTAGGAACAGAACACAAGGACAGTCTCACCCCCGATGTTGTCTATAAATAGCATAAAGCTCGTTCCTACGCCTTTTCAATGTGTTTATTCTTCCTGTTATTTTCAGAAATCTCTGGTAGCCTAGATAACAGTGTTTAAATATTTGCTAAATCTGATCCTCTAGTCTTTCAACCTCAGGTTATGTTCATAAAAGTTGAGCATTGTTAAATTTGCTGGTTTTTAACAGTTTGAACCCTGATTCCCTGTAGATAATGAGGTCCCAGGGTAAATTTTCTGGCCTTAGATGAAGTATTCGTAGTGAAGTGTTTAGATGTTTCATACTCGTAAGATGCTCATATACAAATATCGTTGCCCACAATCATAGAGTTTTGCAAGTCCTAGGAGAGCTATAAAAACCATTTACACTTAATAACAAACATAAAAGCCCAGAGTATCATCATACAACTAGTTGCCCTCTGTTTCTCACATTTAATGTCTTATAATGTTGTCCTGATTCCAAAGATAAAATGTCCTCTTGGAAAATCTTCAAAAATGTTAGCAGTCAAACAGATGTACACACATGTTCATGGCAGCCCAGTTCATGAAGCCAAAAGACAGACACCACCATTGGGTTGTTGTCTACCAAGTGATGTGTGGATACATAAAATTTGGTCCAACCACCCCACACTAGGGAATTGGATTTTGCTACAAGAAGGGGTGAAACACTGACCCATGCTTGGTGGTGATAGTGGTGGTGGTGGTGGTGGTGACGGTGATGATGGTGGTGGTGTGATGGTGGTGATGGTGGTGGCAGTGGTGGTGGTGGTGATGGTGGCGGTGGTGGTGATGTTTTTGGTGATGGTGATGATGGTGATAATGATGATGGCTCAAGAAACTCTCTACAAGTACACTGAAAAATATCTGATAACATACCCCTTTGCAGAATGCCTCTATTTACATAAACCAGAAAGAGCTCAGGATTGAGAGAATACAGTTGTTTGGTTCTTAGCAAGTCCCTTCACCTCTCAGACTCCAGAGTCTTTGTTTTGCATAAAAGGGGAAAGTCATACCTTCTTCCAAGACCTTGAAGAGAATTAATGAGTGAGTTAGCAAACTTTCTTGTGGCAGCACTCTAAATACTCTACAAGTAGTAACTCATTCAAGTCTCCTAACAACACAACGGGAAGGTACAATTATCACCCTTATTCTACAAATGAGGACAGTGAGGAAGAAAGAGAGCTGACTAGCCCAAGTTCACACGGAAGTGAGAATGGCACTGAGATTTGAATCCAGGCAGTTAAGCCCTAGACTGTGCTGTCGGCCACCTCGCTGTGTGCACAGAAAAACGTGCCCCTGTAACACATTACAGATACACACAAGTACATATGTGTGTACACAAAGTTGACTTTAAAATGAAATTGTTCGCAAATGATGTCTTTTATTATAATGAATCCCAAATCTACTTGGATCAAGAGAAGAACACTGCCAGACTGGGGTGGTCTCCTTAATTTCTTTCCTTGGCAGAGACACATAGGAAGAAAGCTAAAATATTGATAACAGATTTGATTAGATTCTTTAATGCATATGGTTACTGTGGTTTGTTTTTCTGAATGCACATAAATACTGTGTCTATTGGTGTCTGTCTAAGGCTATCCATGGATATCTCGCATTCCTGTCTTTCCATCTGGTTTTATTTGTACGTAAATGACATACATAGTTTGACCACCTGGTTGGGTTGCAAATACCTAGGTACTTGAGACTAAACCAAATTTAATTTGAGGCTAAACCTAATTTCTTTCAAGAGACATATAACGTGGTGGACAGTGTTTGGGGCCCACAGGATTGTGATTTCAAATACAATCATGTGAGTGGAGCAGGGAAAGTAGGAGGCAATTAGCACCTTGCCTGGCAGTCTCCTTCCTCCCTTTTCACAGCACTGCCTGACGATGGGGCAGACCTCTCAGGAGTGGGGTCAGAAAGAATCCTACTAGCAGTTTCCTGACAGCCGCAGATAGAGCCACACAGACGGCCCTCAGTGGGTGTCCAGGCCTTCAAGCAGGTGCCACTGTAAAACCTGCAGAAATAAGATGACTAATGGTGCGTGAGAACAGAAAGACGAGAGGTTTTCAAAGCTCTTTTTCAAATAATCTGGGCACAACCCGAGATGCGAACACACCCTTCTTCCTTTTCAACTTGGACAGACCAGCCCTGTGGGTATCTGAGTCCTGATGGCATTTGAGATCTGGCCACCAAGGAAACTACCAGTTGGTCCTGGGGCTGCCTTTCTGTAGGGTCAGTGGATCACTGGTCAGCTGGAGAGCCATCTCCAAGCTCAGCCATGGCAAAACGTGGGCTCCTGACCCCCAAGTTCATCCCAGCGGTCCCTGGAAGGATCTGATGAGAGTGAGGGAGACAGCAAACACCTTGTGGTGACATTGGGGGAACAATTTAGAGCCTAAATACAATTTATGGTTTGTAGCACAATCTTTTAAGTATAAATTTATCTTATGATACTAAAGGAATTATAAACAAAATAATTGGCTCTAATCAAGGAATTCCAGCAATATCCAATTCCTCTGAGTGTGATAAAGCGGTTTTTGCCTCATAGGAACACGTGGATTGTTTGCATCCAAATTCTTTAGTGACACAATAGAATTACTCTAAATTTACTACTACAATAATAGAATTCTACTGAATGTTCTCTAAATCTCCAATTTTTTTAAAAAAACATGTGTTGCGTAAATCACGATAAAAGGAAAAGTAACATGTGCTCCCAATATTACTTGAGTGTTTCTTCAGTTGGAGCACATGCTGTTGGTTTAGAAGATACACAATCATGTGGAATCAATCTCATCATTTATTTGGAATCTTCTAAAAAATGGGATAAGCCAATCATGTGATAATTCAATATGGAGCAATATCAGCAGGATACTATCGAATGTGAAATATTTAACTGGGGGGCCACCTAGAAATCCACCATGGAGGGCTCAGGTCTTTCAGTAGGAAGGCCATTTCCGTAGTGTCCCAGCCGGCCCCTGCGCTTCTCAGTCACCTCAACCCACCGATTTCCTGGGCCACCACCAGCTCACAGGGAACACACAACAATTTGAGGAAATGTTCTAGGGTCCCTGTTCACTTTTCTTCAACCAAATCTTCCTCCGAGTCTAAAAACACCGTCTCTGAATTGGTCTGGGGAGCCCTCGCGTCTGCTCTTGGACCCGCAACCTCGTGCCAGTGCTGTTTTCCTCGGTGTCGGAACTCGTTTTGCCCCTTTTGCTCCAGGAGTCTCTCACGACCCCCCACAGAGGCTGAGATCTGGGCTCAGGGGAACCATCGCTGTCCACTGTGTCTTGCCAATATGTGGTCCAGCCACCGTGAAGGAGATGGCAGGACGCAGACACCTGACCAGAATCCACAGCCCCGGAATCTCCCCTTCCCGTGCCAGCCTCTAACCCAGGCTCCGAGCCGGAAAGGTTTTCCCCACCCCCTTTGCCTTGAACCGGGAGCGGAGCCATGAGAAGACAGCACGGAACACTTTCCGCTTCTTCTGCTCGTGTCTCAGAGAGGAGCGTGGGGTCCCACCCTGAGCTTGCTGCAGGGGCTGCGAGACAATCACCAGTTGTGCTCCCCCACCTCCAGGCCCCCCAGAAGATCAGAAGGGGCAGTAAAAGCCTGGGTCTCAGCAGGCAGCCGCAATGATTTGTGGGTAGCCTGTGATGGATGTTTGCAGGGCCCAAAGGGACGTGGCCCACGGGTCAGGGGGAGGCCAGCGGCAGGTCCAGCTGCTGCATCCCCTTCAGGGAGGAATTCTGTTTTAGATTAACTGTGTCGCAAGTGGAATCAGCATTCCACAGAGTTTCCCAAGAGTTTCAGTTAGTCCAGACCTAATTCACCCACGTCTGCCGCAGTCACTGCGCATGGGTGACTAGCCAGGGTGGTGCAGCCATCAGCGGGTGTCGGCCACTCCAAGCAGGTGCGTGTCCTGCAGATGCGGAACGGCGTGCCTCTCCACAGTGGGTCACGGTGGAGGCAGAACCCTGAGCACACCAGCGTGCGGCCCATTGCCAGGATTCTCCCAAGTCTGCTAGGGGTGGGAGGGACCAGAGTGTTCAGCCTGGACACCCAGAAGGGAGGAGTGACAAGGGCTGCTCTGCAAACCCACTGTTGTGAGAGGAGCTGTACCCTGTCTCCTGGCCAAACCCAAGGTGGGTTCAGGGACTCAGGCAGCTTTGAGATGAGACGGACTCCCTCCAAAGACCTTAAAGATGAGGCCCAAGTCCCCGCCAAGGCAGGTGGGCCGTCCCGCACAGGTCCTCCCTGTCCTGTTCCTCCTCAGCATCCCAGGCAGGAAGCCCCTGTGTGATCAGGTCACATCTGGGAGAAGCACATGCTCTTTACTTCCAACAACTGCCACCCGGACGGCTGGAGCCCCTGGGCTGGCAAACCAGGGCTACTCAAGTGGACCCACAACAGCTCCTAAGCCCTCCCTGCCCAGGGCCCGGCTGCACGGCAACCCCAGGGCCCAGTTGCCTAGGGCCCGGCTGCACGGCAACCCCAGGGCCCAGCCCTGTCCTGTGTGTCTGCCTTGCTCTGGGACAGCCACAGCCCTCCAGGAGCCTGCGTCCCACCTGAGGGCAACGTCCCCAAGAAGGACAGTGGTTACCGACATGGCAGCAGGGCAACAGAACAGAAGCCACACTCCCCCAGAAGAGGAGGCGCTGTCGGAGGCAGAAGCACGTCGGCCCTCTCAGCTCTGCTGTCTGCGCGACACAGCCGGACACCGCCCCTCCAGGACAGTCAGCAGCGCCGCGAAAGCAGCCAGCCCCGTGGGGCTGTTCCTACAGATTCAGCCACGCTCACAGTCCCGCCTTCCACCGGGTCTGGGGCCCCCTCCACGGACAGTGCGGCCCAGGTGTGGGGCTGTCGTGGCAACGGCGGAGGTGCCGGCTGCCTGCTGGTGGGGCAACCGCCCCGACACCTCGCAGGGAAGGACCACAGGGTGCGCCGGGGAGTTTCACCAGAACTTTCCTCTGGACGAGGTCAGAAACACCGGAGGAAGAGGTGCCGTCTCCGTGTGTGTGCGTGCACAGGTGTGTGCGCGTGCACAGGTGTGTGAGGAGGGAGACTTTCCACCTCCAGTGTTAGAATCACTAACAAGGAACAACTATACTTTTCATAAAACAATTATTTATTGCTCCAAAGATAGTCAAACTCACTGAAAAGTGCAGCTACAGAGTGTCTCACAGGGGGAGCGACCCCCGGCAGAGACTCGGAGGAGAACCCCCAGCCCGGGCCCAAAGCGGGGCGGCCGCGTGTGATCTGAAAGAGAACTTTTAAAGGAGCACCATCTCTGGATGGATATTTAAAGTGCTTTAACCACTGATGCTCTCATTATATTTTTTTCACCAAATTAAAAATAATTATGCTCAACCAATCAGCATGCCTTCGAGACAACAGACAAAGGACGTACTTTCAGCCGGAGTACGGAGCACATGTAAGAATTTCTGGGGCTTTCTTTACCAAAAGGGGCAGAAGAGGGGTTTCAGGTGAGTTTCAGAAGAGACCCAACTTTGCAGCTGCTCACAGGGACCCCAAGATCGCAGAGCACCTAGAAATGAAGTCCAGGGTTGCCCACATGGAAGGTCACTGGGACAAAACCGTCTGCCGCCAGACAGGGCGACTCCAGAACCTTCCTTCCAAGGCTGCAGAGGCCAGCAAGGCCACGGACTGTTCCAGGTCTGATCTTGGTGTCTGCGAACCACCGTGAACACAGACCACAGGGAATTCCTCCTCAGTCTCAGAGGAAATCACATTTCAAATTCAAACACAGAAACGTTTTTGTTTATATCCAGAACAGGAACATGTTCAAGAAAACAACCTGAAAAGAAAAAGAAAACTCATGGTGCCGATCTACTGGGGCTCTTGGATCCTCAGGAAGAAGGCCAGCTTGAGCTGGCCAGTGGTCCCCACCAGTTCCATTTCGGCCACTTAAAGGAGGACACGCATGACGTCCAGCGTCCCTCACTTAGCACCGGTAAGTCCCAGGTAGTCTTTACACAAAATGCGATCAACACATCTCCTTATTAAACTTCCCATGGTGGCTGAAGTCGTCCCGAGCCACTGCTGTTTTCTGAATTTCAGATGTGCAATGTTGGGACTTGTTCCCCTGAGAACAAGCTCCTCTTCCCAGAAGGCGTCCCAGTCCTCCTGGGGCCAGGCCTCCTCGGAGCTGTGGGTGCCAGAAGGCGGCAGGGTCTGAGGCAGGATGGAGATACCCGTCCCCAGCCGCCCCGCGGGGAAGGCCTCCCCAGGCCCAGGGAGGAGGCGGCTGCCCGGTCAGGTGTGAGCGCCCACTCACCCGTGAGCTTTCTGGAAGATGCAGCCATCGTCAGGAGCTCCCCCCGGGCGACACCCAGGCTCCTTCCGGGCAGAACTGGACTCTGAGAAAGCACAAGACCCTAGTAGCCAGATGTTTCCTCAGCTTTGAAAATGGTTAACCTTCAGAATTCTCATGTTTGGTCATCAGTGGGATCGGTTTGCACAGGGGCCGTTTTTTAATCCATTGTCCCAGTTTTTCTAAACAAAAATGTACAGACTCACTTGAAAGCATAGTCACACCTACCTCAGCGCTCCTCATACAGCAATGGTACCTGCGTTTGAGGATGCTTCTCTCCCAGCACGGTTTCCACTTACACCAACGTTTCCAAGGTTTCAGAAGGACCGGTGTGTGCCCGTCACCCGGCAGAACCGTGGGAGCTGTTATCCTGCCAGCAAAATACTCACCCGTCACCTGACGCTGTTACGTCCTGTATCCCTGGTTCCCGGTCCAAACTTGGATACTCTGCTGGTGGAATGAAAGCACATAAAGCATCAACATTTAAAAATTCTCCCCTTTCATCCATCAGCCAACTGCAAAGTGACCTCCTCTTAGGGACAAATGTCTTCCACTCAGTCTGCAGAGCCCCAGTGGGTCACGGGGAAGAGCAAACACCAGGGCCACGGCCCCGGGTGAAATGCCACAAGCCAGCTGCGCCCCAGCATGTTCAGGACCCCGTCGCCTCACTCCCTCCGCAACAGGAAGCATTGCCTGGAAGCAGGTGGGAGGAGTGTGACTGCTTATTGCTCTTCCACCGACTTACATGGAAACAACTTGTTTTTAAAATTTGCAGGCAACAAAATAAGCACCTGCTGACGCTTGACCTGAGCCTAAGTCAGAGACTCAGGCTCGTCCTGCGTGCCCGACTGGCTGCCCCTGTAGGTAACGGCTCCAGAAGATTCTTTATCTCTAAATAAACCGCTAATTTTCTCCTCTCGCCACTGCTGAGTTCCGACCCTGGCAGCACTTGGCCCAGATGCAGAAGCGGACTTGCCCTGAAGCCCAGCAAGTCTAGTGCTTCCCTGGCGTGTGCGTGTGTGTGTGCCTTTCACCCACAAAGATACTTCACAGCACGTGGCTTAGATCACTGTGTCTCCCCGCTCTGTGTCAGGTGGCACTGGAGTGACCCTGGGCATCCTTGGGCACCATTTTAAAGGGTTCAGACTGGGGAGCTCCTGGTTCTGGCTCAGTGGGATGACCGGTGTGGTGTCCACGTACTTCTATACATGGTGAGCCACTGCTAACTGTTCTAGGGGAGGAGCACCTTCAGGAATATATCTGCATCCTACTGTATTGACCCAAACACTCACTTTTGCACTTAATTTTCTGTTCATAGTTTTAATTCTTTATTTTTTAAGAGGGCCCTTTGAACTGCGTAAGTCTTAGGTTTCCCAAAACCACTGCCAGAGCCTCCTAACTGGTCTCCCAGACAGGAGTCGCCTCTGTCCTCTACATCCACAGCCCCCCTTCTGAGCCATCCACCCATTCACCTCTCCACCCACCCACCCATCCAACCATCAGCCCACCCACCCATCCATCCATCCATCTGTTGACTGAAATAAACGTGCAGCCTAAAAGTTAAGAGTTATGTTTTATTTGGCGGGAGGACTCGAGCCAGGATGACAGCCTCTCAGATCGCTCTGAGGGGCTGCTCCGAAGAGGGAGGGGAGGGGCTAGGATATACAGGAGCTTTACAACAAAGACCAGGTAGTTGGAACAATAAAAGATTACTTGTTAACTGAAGGAAACCAGGCATCTCAAGTTAAATAATTCAGCACTTTTCTGTGTATGGGAGGAAGCAAACATTTGGGCTCGCTGAATTCATTCCTTTGACAAGCACCTAGCTATCCAGGGCCAGGGTCCTGTCCTTTCTTATTCTGAGTCCCCTCAGAGGGCACCACTGTGAGTGGCTGCAGAGGCCGTGCTGCAGCCGCTGATGACCTGGGCTCAGCATTCTTTGTTTACTGATGTGGTTGCAATATTTTCGTTCACACATCCACCCACCCACCCACCCATCCACATCTGATCTTGTCACCTTTCAGAGCCCCTTAAAGTCCTCGTTTGTCCCCTGTCCAGACTCCTTCGTGTGGCGGCTTACCCCCCCAGGACCTTGTTTCTGCCATTATTCTCTGTCACATCTTCTCCTCAGCTCAATTCTCCACACAGGCGACCCCCCCACCATAGCTCTCATTGGTCTTCAAACCAAGGAATAACAGGGCCTGGGGGTACTCGTCAGACCAGAGGACCCTTGAGTCTGCAAAGCACCCCAGGCCTTTCTTAGACTCCAGCTCAGGATCTATTTGCCAGATGAACCCTTCTCTCCCCTCCTGTGCCTCTGCGCATGCTGCCCCCGGGCCCTCGGAGAGAGCAGGGCTGGCAGAGTTCTCAGGCAGAGCAGCTACACAGATGGAGAGGGACTCTGAGTCATGCCTGCGGAAGAAAACCAGAAGGCGCACTGTAGTTCTACTGGGGTTTACGCCCAGCACGGCCGCTGGACCTCCCTCTCCCTGCCGGTCCGTTTGTGCCTGTGATGCAGTGAAATTATTAACAGCAGTCACGGTCACTTTCAGCAGTGTCCCAACCCTGATGATAAGCCACAGGGCCCCCTACGTACACACCAGTGTTATACACACCAACTCACTGTGGAGACGGAGACGAAACGCTAACTAACGCTACTAACGCCATCATCGTTACCGCTGCTGTTCTGAGCCGCAGCGTTAAGAAGCAGTTGAATAACCTGCAGCAGTTTAGGAATGTTTAAGAAATAAAATGTGATGGCACATCAGTCAGAATGGCCTCATTCAGCAGTCCACAAATGGTAAGTGCTGAAGAGGCTGTGGAGAAAGGGGAGCCCTCCTACACTGCTGCTGGGAACGCAGTTTGGTGCAGCCACTATGGAGGACAGAATGGAGATTCCTCAAAAAACTATGGTCCAGCAATCCCACTCCAGGGCATATATCCAGAGGGAGCTTTAATTCGAAAAGACACCTGCACCCCAATGTTCACAGCAGCACTGTTTAAAGGGCTAAGACATGGAAGCAACCAAATGTCCATCAACAGATGACTGGGTAAAGAAGAGGTGGTATATTTATGCAATGGAATACTACTCAGCCGTAAAAAGAATAAAATAACACCATTTGCAGCGACATGGACGGACTTAGAGATTATCATATTGAGTGAAGTAAAGCAGACACTGAAAGGCAAATATCATATGACATCACTTACATGCAGAATCTAAAAAAAAAAATACAGGTTCTATTTATAAACCAAAAACAGACTCACAGAGATAGAAAACAAACTACGGTTACCAAAGGGGAAAGGGAGGGGAGGGATAAATTAAGGGCTGGGGATTAACAAATGCACACTGCTGTATGTAAAATAGATAAACAGCACAAAACTGCTGTACAGCACAGGACACTATATTAGATTTCTTGTAATAATGTATCATGGAAACCAATCTGAAAGGAAAACATACGTATGTACGTATATGTATGTATAGCTGATTCACTTTGCTGCACACCTGAACTCATACTGTACATCAGCTACACTTCAATACAAATTTTTTAAAAAGAAGTAAAGTGAGATGGAATTTAGAAACGTGGTGATTTGGGTTCTCTGGGAGGAAGCATTAAAACCCATGGGCACAGGGCAAGTTTGGATCATCCCACAGAGATCATAATTATAATCCTTTAAGTTATGAGACAAAGAGCCAAAGCCTTAACTGTGACACAGAGGAAAACTATGCCTTTTTTCCTGCATTTGCCCTTCAAGTAAGAAGTGAAAATCTCCTGTGGTTTAGGGAAACTGGGGACAGCCCCGTGAAATGCTCCCAGAGTCTCAGGGGGGGTCCGCTGTGCTCTGCTGTGCGGGCGCACGGGAAGCCTTCCTGTCATTACACGTGACCGTGCAGGGTGGGAGCTGCAGGTCACGAGTCAGCACGCCTGTCTTTCCCGGTACACGTCGTCCATCCGGACCACAGTCCGCGCACACTCACCCTGATGGCCGCCAGCTCTTTCTACTCCTGCTCCACAACTTTGTGGCACTTCCCCCAAACTAACTTCCCCAAAGAGGAAAAGAAAGGCAGTGCCACACACACGCAAAAACACATTCTTATCAAATGTCTGAATCTCTTTACCAAAAATAAAAGTACTTTTTTCTTCTAAGTGTTCCAACTCTGCCATTATAGTGGAAAACCACAAAGAAAGAACAGTGAGGACCAGAGATAGAGACAGGCCCCCTGCAGGGAGTCCCCCCCCCCCAGAGTGAACAGGGCTCATCTTTCTGGCCAAGAAAAAGCTAGCTCAGTGACAGCCATCAGGTCCTGCTGTCCTTCCTGCGTGCGGAAGATGTGACGATGCCACGGAGCCCCCGCCGCACGTGGACTCTGCCTGGGGCCGTTTGCCTGAAACGAGCACAGAGAAACAAAGACAGGCTCAGTCAAGACATAACTGAGGGTCTGTGCCAGGTGCCAGGAGGAGCGAAAAATGAAGTACACGATCCCTACCCTTCAAGAGGTTGCTATTCATTTGGACAGATTTAAGCAAGCATATAAATTATCATGCAGCAAACCACAGTGTGAATAGCTTAAAAAAACTAAAACACCCTACAAAGTAGCACTTTAAGACAAATTTATGTTCCTCAATTTATTAGGGAAGAGAAAAAGAACTTGGACAGGCTCCTTGCTAAGAAAATCAGAGACGAAACTTCAAAAGTGAAATAACAGAGGGGCAGCTGGCACAGCCCTTGTGGTGCAGATGAGGGTCACAGACATCGGGACAAATCCCCCCACTTACTCTAGAGCTGATGTGCACGCAGAGAAGGAAATGGAGATGTTACATCTGTCCTGATGCAACACGCGAGCCAGTGACGCACACCATCGCTGCGCACTCGTCCGTCTCCAGTCTGCCGGCCGAGAGGACCTAGACGCGCTAATACCCCAGCAGCCACAAGCACACCCAGTGCCCAGAACTTGGCTTCTAAGCTGCACTCTCCATGAAAAGCCACCAGGGCACTTGGAGCAATGACCCTAAGACTGACTGGGGCAGGAATTACACAAGATAAACCCGGAGCCTCTTGTAATGTCAGAAAGTAGGGGTGAAGGCAGGTCAGAGGGACCCAGGAGCCAACGGAAGGGACCCCCAGTGGTCAAGGCTGGGATAGTCTGAGCAATGAAATAAAATCGTGTCGGATTAAAACCCAGAGAATGAAATAAATGTCCACAAGTCCATGCTGATATAAACACATGATCAAATAAACAAGCAGACCAGGGGGAGTAGGCCAGTCTGCACACAAGAATCCTGAGTAATTTACAGAGATGCTCCCTAAGCCGGTCCCTGCACATCGACCCCTTCCAGAGAGGACCATGTGGAAGGGGCAGGAGCAAGGTGGCAGTGGAGACACCTGGCAGCCACCCTGACCTTCTGGTGAGACGCAGGAGCAGGGGCTCGTTCGTCACGCAGCCTCACAAGCTGATGCCTGTTGACTCCTGCCTGGGGCCTCCTGCCCCAGCACCGCCCCTCCACCGCCCCATCCGTAACTCAACAGTGAAGACACCTTCCCGTGTCCGGTGAGACAGGAGGAGCCAGACACCAGGCGGGAAGTCGAGTGTCTAAGAAACGTTAGAAGGTGCACGTGAGCGCGTGTGCTTTATCACCGACCTGGGTGTGGGGCTTCATTCCTGCACGGGAGACTTTCTTCTATCAGCTTCTGTTAAAAGTCAGTCCTGGAATCATATTCTGACTTGAGTGATTCTGACAAAAGGAACGACACTCTGGCCTGTTCCTGTGAAAAGGGACCAGGGCCAACGAGCTGGGTGAAGGTGGAGTCACTGAATCTGTCAGCTCACAGTCGACCAGAAGCTCTGGGGACAACGTCTTCCCCGGTGTCGCGTGGCTCATGTGGTCACAGAGCTGCGAGGCAGGTGGCAGGTGCCCCACAGGCCTTGGTGAGCCAGGACCGGCTGGAGGACCAGCCTGGGGACAGGAGCAGGTCCCCCCGGTGCCCATGCCCTGCAGGGCCCCCTGGTGCTGACACCCCCCCTCACAGGCAGTGCAAGGACCCCAGAAGGCCACGGGGTGTGGCCCGACAACGAGGCCCCCTAGAGGAAGGCCCCACCTGCCACGGAAGCCGAAAACCCAGCAGAAGGCTGGCTTTCATCCTGAGATACGTGGCTAGGGACCCAGAAGCCGAGAACAAGGATGTGATCAAAGCAGAGACTGCAGGCAGTTTATTCTAAGTGCTTGCAAAGGAAGGGGACGACCGCGCGCGCGGGAAGGCGCCCTCGGGTCTCGTTCACCAAAAGCGAGCACGGGCGCCCCGAGACGTCTGGAACAACGCCCGGCCAGCTGACGCCTGGAACCGCTGACCTCTCAAAAGTGAGCGCACAGGACTGCTTTCGCCGAGGTCCAGGCGCCCTCAGCCCAGGGCGAGGTCAGTGAGCCGTGGGGAGGCCAGCGGGGTGGGGAACCGCGCGACCCTCTGCCTCCCCCCGCCCCCCCCAGACATGGGAAGAGCAGGTAAACGCTGTCCTGGGGGCTCCTCGTCCTAACGCAACCGCCCACCACTGGCAAAATGTGCTCGCTCAGAACCCCAGGGACGAGCCCGTTGCGCCAGCACTGAAGCCCGGGACTGTGCGCCTCGCCGCCCGCGGGAGGTCAGCCCGGCTCGACCCCGGCGCTGCCCACGGGGCGGAACTGCCCGCTGCGTCCCCGCGGTACGCCCGGGCCCGGCGGGGCACATCCTGCAAGCCACGGGTCGGAAACGTCGCCCAGGGAGCCGTTCCCAAGAGCCCACGCGGACCGAAGCGGGCCTACACGAGGCACTCTGTAGTGAAACGCTCTAAGCTCATTGTGAATGTTCTCTTGCCCTCAATCCCTCTCGCCCTCTCGCTGAAGGTAAATACGGCAATTGCCGGGCATGTGTTTCTGAAGAGGGAGCGCGTCTGCAGGAGGAACCGGGCCGGAGCTGCGGTCGGGAGCCGGCCTCCCGCCTGCGTCCCGGCGCCTCGCGCGGGGCAGGAGGGCTGCTGGAGCTGCCGCCCCACCCCCGCCCGTCCCCGAGGCGCGGGGCCCCCGGGCGCCGCCAGCTGCAGCGCCCCTCGTCGGAGGCCCGCCGCTCGCGGAGGCGCTCACCTGCGGGCTTCGGTTCGCGTTCTTTCGGACTGTCTTCGTTGCTATTTTTGGGGTGGAGTTTCTTCCTGAGCTGAGGGATTGTGCCCAGGGGGGACTGCTGGCTAAGCTCCTTGTTTTCCACTCACATTCTTACTAAGAAATGTGTTGGCTTTAAAGTACTAAACGTGGACTGATTTCATTCTGTTGCCACTCCGGTCCTTTGAGGCAACGAGACGGACTGTGCTCTACCCTCTGCTTCTCAGCGCTTCATCATCCGCATCTCAGAGTCACCTTCGCAAAGTGGGCGCGTGGTCTGGGTCACCTCCGGAGGGGGGGCTGGTGGCCCCCGACAGCGCCGCGCCCTGACCCGGACCCCGCGCCCCCGCCCCCAGAGCTCCCGCGCTGCGGCGTGCTGGACGCAGCCAGACCTCAGGCGGGGGCGGGGGCGGGGGGGCGGCTCGTCTTCCAGGTCTGGGCTGCGCTCCCCACGCAGCTGCTTGCTGTTAGTGCCTTCGCGGTAGCAGCAAGATTACCCACAGCCAAGTGTCGGAATTCTGACCCAGACGCAGCCAAAATTCCATCTGCCACGTCCAGGAGGAGGTGGGAAGCACGGAAGGAGGTGCGGTTTCCACACGCGCCGTCCTTCTCCGACGTCACCGCTTGGAGATAGAGCGTTTAAACCCCCGGGTAACGCGTGCACAATTCGAGGAACATGCGGGGACACTCGTGTGCCTTTCCAATTCGTTTTATGATACAGAAGAAAAAAAAGCAAGTCGGCTCAGAGTAAGTTAGTGAGGAACCCGCAAGGAGAGGCCGGAGTGGCGGCTGCAGGGCGGCTCCCACGGCCGGGCCAAAGCCCACCGTCCCGTCCCGGTCACTCCACCCACCAGGTTTAAGAGACACGAAGCCGTGAAAACGGAAGGCAGGTCAGAAAGGCCTTTCTTCCAAGGGGCCACTGTTGGCCGTGGTCCCCGGACGCCCAGGGACGCCTACACACGGCCAGCACTTAGAGCGGCTGCTGGAAACAGCTCGGAGACGCGGGGCTCCTCCCCGGAAGCCGCGCGCACGTGCGCTCGTTCGGCCGCCCCGCACAGCCCGCCGAGCGTCTCCGGGAGCCGCGCCCCGTAGCGCGAACGCCCGCGTCCGCCGGGGCTGCCCCGCTCTGTCCGGCGCAGGTTTGCCACTTCTGCTGTTGGAAGCGACTCTGCCACGACCAAGTGTCCGAGCACGGCCGCCTTGACTGTCTTTCAAAAGGCAGCGGCACTTCTGGCCCTCGTGGCAAACGCGGTTTCCGGAGCTGCTCTCTTGCTGAAAACAATTAAAATGCTGAATGCAGCTTTAAAACCACCTTCTTACGCTGCGTCGCTGAGCTGCCACGGGAGCAAGGAGCCCCCGGGGCCCAAGACGGGCGTCGCAGGCGCCGCTGGCCCGGGGGCCCGGGGCCCTGCGAGCCCAGGAGTCCGCCCGCTCCTGGGACCCTGAGCCCACGCGTCCCTGAGCGACAGAGGCCTCGCCGCAGGAGGAGCTGGGAGGGTACCGGCTCCTCAGCAGGGGATGCGGGCCGGGTGGGGTCGGGGGCCGAGGCAGACGCCCGCGGCGGAGGGCAGCCGACCCCCCGAGGAAGCCGGAGCGCGGCGCCGGGCCCGCCGCCTCCGCACGCCCCGGTCAGCAGCTCCGCCGGGGCGGCGCTGGGCTGCGGGTTACGCTCTGTCCTCACTGATCCATTTTTCATGGTTTTGTCTCGTTCCGTCAGTTGCTGAGAGAGGAGTGTGAACACCCGATCCTGGTTTGGAATCAGCCGCTTCACTCTTCCCTTCGGGTCGCTTCCGCTTCTTGCTTGGGGCGGCTCTCCTCCTCCAGGCGCGCAGCTTTACAGTCACCCCGACCCCCCTGAGGAGCGTCTGCGCCGTGCAGACACCCTACCTCCCTGGCAGGGCTCACCGTGCGAGTGCGTTTTCTCCCCGACGAACACACCTGCTCCAGAGACTGAATCGCAACATTTACATGGTTAAGAATAAGCTTTTCCGTCCACTTATTTTCTAATGCTCCATGTCACCTTTTTTTAATTTTACTTATTTATTATTGTATTATTTAATTATTTTGTTTTGGCAGAGGTGGTAATTAGGTTTGTTTATTTTTGGAGGAGGTACTGAGGCTTGAACCCAGGACTTCGTGCATGCTAAGCATGCACTCTGCCACTGAGCTATGCCCTCCCCCTCTGTGTCTTCTTGCATGCAAGGTTGTCTCTTGTAGGCAGCATAGAGTTTGGACTTGCTTTTTAGCCATCCTGAAATTCCCTGCCTTTTATTTGGAGTGACTAGACCATTAACATTTAATGTAATTCACTGATAATATTAAACTCAATCTACCATTTATCATTTGCTTCTGTTTTTCCCCTTTGACTTTTGTTTTTTATTTTACACACACACATCTTTCATAATTCTTCTGGACCCACAGAATGCTGAGTGAGAGAAATAAGTATTAAGTTTCTCACAACTATGTGTTTTTGGCCATCTCTTGTAGCCTCTACAGCTTCTGTTTCATAGAATTTTTTTCCATGTTACTTGGTGCATAAAAATCTAGAGATATTAAAAGAGATTTTAATTTTTGTGATGTTAACAGGTCTGGGATCCCAGGTTTTGTGAGCTTGAAAGTTGTATAATTTGGAATATCTCAAGAAAATTATACACATAAGAGAATAACATAAATTAAAAATTTTAAATATGACAAGTACCACAAGCATCACACAATTCCTTTTTTTTTTTTCAATGTAACAGCACAGCACACCTCTACACAAGTCTAACTGCCCTTCTGGCTGCATATTGTCTCATCTTTTCTTGCTAGGTCTTCTTATCATGACACTGTGTAAATCACAGTAGGTGGTTAGAGCATTTTTTGAAGTCACTCCAGCATTGAGATAGAAGTGGCTGTGACCCCCACATGGATCCCACTAAACTTCACCAAATGCACCCCTGACCCCACGTCCCCAGAGTCTGACTTTGCTGCAGCAATCCCGTGCCCCCCAACCATGGGAAACGTGGCTGAGGAGAGCTGGGCTGGAAAGAGGCATGGTCTTTCTCTTTGCAAGCAACAGCTCTGAAATTTCACAACACCTAAGGGCGTGAGCCTGCCACCGAGGACCCAGCGGGTCTGGGGAACAGCCTGAACGCTTCAGCATCTTAGCTTCACAGTAAACCCACTTCTGATAATGAATGACAAGAAAACAGCTAGCCGGTACCGCGTCCCCAGCACCCGTCCACGGCCCCAGCCTCTCCGTGTCTCCCCGGGGCCCACTTCCCAGCAACGTCGGGTGTCAGGAAACAGTGGGAGCAACACGGACAGTTTTAAAGAAAGATTGTTTAGATCAAAACCTTTCCCTTTATTTACTCAATCACTCATGCAACAAGTATTCAGAGAGTCCTTGATTGTTCTCCAGACTCTTGTCCAGTTGCTAGAGAAGCGGCCGTGAATAAAACGAGTTCTTGCCCTGGTGGGTTACAGTGTGGGGAGTGAGGCAATTGTTTTAAACAATCGCTTACACAGCTTTTCACACTATTAGAAATTATTTTAGATAATGTTTTTATTAAAATTTGAGTTTAATATTGGCTGAAAAGGCAAAGCTCACTTAATGTTCTATTTCTAAGAGACATACCTAAAACAAAGCAATTCATAAAGGCTGAGATTTTTAAAAAGTACCAAATGATAACAAGCAAAAAGAGAAAGTACGGTCCACATTCACACTGTATAAAGTGTGAGTCAAGGTGCGATAATTAAATATACCAGATAAAACTGTGTCTGACACGAACGAGGTAAACACGGGCAAACTCCAGTCTCCACCAGCAGGGTGTGAATGTCTCTTCTGTTCAAATCAGCACTGAAATAATCTCCTTCTTGCATCAACAGCTATAGAAAATGGCCAGTTCCCAGGCCTCCCAGATGCTGTTCGTCTCTTCCAGACTGAGGTGGGGTCTTCACCATTTCCAGTGTCTAATTTTCAAACTTAAAGCAGAAAGAATCATGCTTCAAGTACAGAAGGTGGCAGATAATCATTGCTTCAAAACATGCATGAGTGAGTACGGCGGCCCCGGCCGCAGCCCCCCGCCCGGCTGGCTGCCCCCACCACCCCGACCCCCGCTGCGTCTGTCCTGGGAGCCGAGGTCCCCCCGCGGGCTGGCGTCTCAGGACAAGGAGACCTGCTCAGCTGCCGCCCTCTGAGAAGAGCCGGCCTGCGGGAGGCCGGCCCAGGTAAGCGGGAAGACTAGACCACCCCCTCAACCCAGCCCCTTCGCAGAGGTGCCGCCCTTTGTTTCCGAGGGTGAAGAAGAAGGTTAAGGTTTTTAAAATTTGAATGCAAATACATCTGCCCATTATTACTGAAAGTTGCTCCCAGAATGCTATAGAACGTTGATGGCTATTCTGTTTTACAGCACATTTTTAGTTTTTGGTGTTTTCTGTTCCTCGGACGTTTTAACAGGAATTTGGAAGTGGACCATAAAGAAACAGCCAGATGCAATCTTAAACTAAAAGCACTAATTAGAATTTAAAGCGCACTTAAGGATTTTACGCATCAAGATAATTCCATGATAAATCAATTAGGGAAGCAAAGGAACCTTTCATAAAACCAATAATCAGCCCTTCATACGCCAATTCCATGTTTCTTTTCCATTTATAAGAGGCACTTCACCTCCTAGGATTTCTGATTCAGAATCCACGTGACTCAGAGTAATCGAGGCGCATTTTGCCAGCGCATGCTGCTGTGAAAGTGGTGCCCTCATGGACAACGGGCCCCAGTTGAAAGCCACGGGTAAGGCTGGATGACAGAGGCCGAAGTGCTCACCACACTTGCTGTTCTGCAGAGAGAGCGCCCAGGAGCGTGAGCCAGGCAGGTAAGGCTCACGCCTAAGGCACCTCCTTACTGGTGTCCTTCACCATCAAAAACGTCCTCAGGGCAGTAGCTGCCCTTCAGAAATACGCTCCCGGCGAGTGAGGGCCGAGCTGTGCCTCGAAGGGAATAAAGACCAGATGAGCCAACGAGGCTGCTGTGGGTACCAGGCCCGGCAAAGCAGCTGTCACACTGGAAGGAGGGAGGAGCGGGGCCGCGGAGAGCCCTGCAGGGCTGACCTGGCTGCGTGCAGAGCCCGCAGCCGTGAGGCTGAGGAAGGGACGGTCCCGGAGGAGGCCCAGCAGACAGGAAGAGGCCAGAGACCCTGACGGGACACCTAGGACTACAGGCACCCCAATCCACTGACTGTCTTCACACCCAACATCAAAGGTCGGGGTTGGAAACTTGTTTAAGCGCAGACAATGGCTGCGCCAGAGAGCTTCAGTCACACCACACCGTAACTCCCTGCAGGAGCTCGGGGAGCTGTGGGTGCTTGTTGCCGAGCAACCTGACCCTTGGTCCCCTTCGTGCTCCCTCCCCCCGGGGGCCAAGGACTCAGTGCGCTTACAGGGCCACCAGCAATATCTTTGGCCCACGAGCCCTTGTACATTCTAGTCGCTTCACCATTGTTTGTGTGATAAACAGAACCACAGCTACTCAGAAGGAGCGCATTTCCCTGTGCCCCCAGGCCGGGGTCGGCAGGGTCACGGGGTCACACGGTCACACAGTGCCAGTGCCTCGACCTGAGGCCCTGGGCTTCCACCCGCCTCCAGGTCTTGGCTGGGATGTAAACATCCTCCAAGAGCCACTCACCGACCCTAAGAGTGGCCACGGTCCCTCGGTCTAGCCTCCTCCTTCACTGAGACTACGAGCTGCTGAAGACAGGACGGCCACAGCCACCACACAACCCAAAAGTGTTCAAGACCCTGGTACATACGAGATGGGTCTGCAAGTGTGCGCTGAAGAAAGAGGGTGGGGAGGGGGGTGGAGGAGGAGGCCCAGTATCACTCGGGAAGATGAAAGGGTGGAGAGAGCCAGGTGCTCCGGGTGAACAGGACAGACGCCAGGTGCTACCCTCTGAAGGGAGGTGTAAGGGTCAAACAGACTTCATCCGGGAAAAGGAGAGGAGCGCGCCCCAGGCAGCAGGGCAAGCTGGCAGGAGCCGGCACCGAGTCCACCCCGGTCTGCAGCGCACTTGACAAAGGGAGGGCGGAGCTTCACATGCAGAGAAACCTGTTACTAGCTTGACCCAGAAGATGGCTTTCAGTCCTTTTTTTAGGATAATTCAACATGTTAGAACGCGCAGTACTAACGATGCTGTAACATGACCTCGTCGGAGCTTCTGGCAAAGGAAGGAAAGGAGTCTCTCTCATCCCCTTCAAGGCTTGTTTTAGAGGGAATCACAGCCAACAGCCATCCGCTGGCATTCCAGGGACACGCTGGGATCCCCTCGGGCACGCACGGGGGAGTCTTGGCAGAATCTGAGACTCCTCCTCACAGTTCATGTCCGTGGAAGAGAAGCCCTGGATTTCTCCGCAGTGGAAACTGGGCTTTTTAAGTTAATGCATATCTGGGCCCCGCATAATGGGCTAGATCGCAAGGCTAACAAGCAATTCTTTCCTCTCAAGAGCAGTTTCTGTTTCAACGTGTGTAACAGCGCCCAGAAACGCC
The DNA here is from genome assembly GCF_048564905.1 of Vicugna pacos. NCBI lineage: Eukaryota > Metazoa > Chordata > Mammalia > Artiodactyla > Camelidae > Vicugna > Vicugna pacos. The sequence continues at coordinate 78,430,728 of NC_132994.1, forward strand.
ACTGCTGCTCAGTAAATGTACATGTTTTTAGTGACTCTGAAGTTGTATATTATCACTGCGCTGTTTGCTCATCTTATAAACCTGTGAAAGAGGGAAAAAATACCATTTTCTACCCACCAGTGTATCCCCAGTTCCTGGCACAGTGCCTGGAATATAGCTGGCACCCAGTAAATATTGTTGAAATACGAAATGAACATATAAACAAATATCTATTTGATGGAAATAAGCACCAGTGAACAAACATTACCTCCTCAGTATGCAGAGCACAGGCACCTCTGGAGGGTCTGCCCTGCCCGTGCCTCTTGGGATCGCTCCAGAGCTCTGCTGCTGTGCAGACCCTGACTCCCTCCCCGGCCGCTGCACCGCCACCACAGCACCTCCACCAAGGCACTGCCAGCCACAGCACCGCCACCACGGCACTGCCAGCCACAGCCACAGCACCACCACCACAGCACTGTCACCACAGCACCGCCACCACAGCACTGCCACCACAGCAGACTTGCTCAGGGCCATGCCCTGGCCCAGTGGCCCAGTGCACAGGAGAAACGAGGGGCCTTGCAGAGCAGGAGGGGAGGGCAGAGGCCCAGCCGTGCCCTAGCAGCTTCCCAGCCCCTCAATCTCATGCTCGCCACGTGCAGTGAGATCCCATTTTGAGGTTCTGAGGGTCTTTTTCTGAGTATTTGCAAAATACTTTTGAATCTTTACTTTCAAAATCTTATTTTTCTTAAAGTAGCTAGAGACTGTTTATTATTCTTGCAGTGAAGTAACCCCCTAGTAAAACCCAGGGACTAGCATCCAATCCAGGGAACTCTTTACTCCCTAAACCAGTTCCTTTGTTTTTTTTCAATGCAATGGGAAGAACCATCAAACTAAACAATGTCTAGTCACCTTTTGAACTTTAATCTTATTTCATAGCCACATTGCATTAATAGATCAAAATTATAGGAAAAAATAACCCATAATCTAAATTCTAAAAAAGTAACTATAAACTGTCAATGTGCTTCATATGCTTTTTTCATGTTCTTTCCTATAAAATATACACATACTTATTCCATGTTGTTTACTGCTGTGTCCTCAGCCCCTCAGAGATGCCAGATCCAGCCTCATGTGAGGCAGCAGTGCCCTGATGGTTTTTAGTCATGTGAACCAATTTAGTCCCCATTCTGCTTAAGAGAGTCTGCATGGGTTTTTGAAACATGTGACCAGAAAGGTACTAATTACGATAATAATTGTGTTTTCTTTAAATGCATTAGTCCCTTAAATCCTGTAGAAAACAGAAAGTGCACTTATAATCTGTTGTTACAATAATACCAGCTCTTATAACTGCCCGTATATTTACCTTGGCTGAGATTTTTATTTCTCTACACAGCTTCGAAATACTGTCTAGTGTCCTTTCATTTCATGCAGCAGGACTGCTGTGAGCATTTCTTGAAGGGCAGGTAGCGACCACAAACTCCTCAGCTCTTGTTTATCTGAGGGTGTCCCAATTTCTCCCTCACTTTTGAAGGACAGTGTTGCTGGATATGGGGCTCTTGGTTGACAGTTTTTCCTTTTAGCACTTTGAATACGTCAGCCTAGTCTCCTGACCGCCAACGTTTCTGATGTGAAATCTGTTGATAGTCTTACTGAGATTCCTTGCATGTAATGACTTTCTTCTCTCTTGCTGCTTTCAGGATTCTTTCTTTGTCTTTAGTTTTTGCACGTTTGATAGAATGTGTTTCAGTGAGAGTCTCTTTCAGTTCATCTTACTTGGAGTACATTGAGTTTCTTGGATGTTTGCGTTCACATCTTTCCTCCTGAGAATTTGGGAAGTTCTCAGCCATTACTCTTCAAATATTCTCTCTCAGCTTTTCTTTCTTCTCCTCTGGGACTCCCACAATCTGTACACTGGTGTGTTTGACACTGTCCTACAGGTCCCTGAAGCACTGTTCACTTTTCTTTAACCTCTTTTCTTTCTGTTCATCAGACTTGGTAATTTCCATTGTCTTATCTTCAAGCTCACTGACTCTTCTGCTTGCTCAAATCTGTGCTTGAATCCCTCTAGTAATTTTTGTCATTTCAGTTATTGTACTTTTCAGCTCCAGAATTTCTTTTGGTTTCTTTTTAGGTTTTCTGTCTTTCTCTTGATATTTTCATTTTGTTCACACATCATTTTCCTGACTTTATCCACATCCTCCTTTAGTTCTTTGAGCATCTTGAAGAGAATTGCTTTAAAGACTGTCTGATATACCAGCCATCAGGCCTTTTATAGGGACAGATTCTGTTGATTTATCTTTTTCTCTTAATGGGCCACAATTTTCTGTTTCTTTGCGTGCTTTGTGATATTTCATTGAGTGCTGGACATTTGATTTCACAATGTGGTAACCCTGGAAATCAGATTGTCCTCCTTCCCAGTGTTTGATTTTTGTTATTGTTTTTGCTTATTTTTATAGTTTTGATTATTGCAGGCTATCTTTGTGCTAAGGATTAGCATGAAGTGTAAATTTAAGGTCTTCTTAGATTTTTTTGAAACTTTCCCTAGGTATTCTCAGTCACTTTTTAATTTCCTCTGTATGTATGGTCACTTTTGAATGTCCTAGTGTTTGAAAGGGAAAAAAGCAAAAAATAAAGGGGTAAAAAAGAGTGCCAGCCTTTTCAATTCCTTTGCAGTTATTTCAGCTAGGGAGGGAGGGTGTTGCAACAATGGGGGAGGCTCAACAACCATGGCTGCCCTCCTCCTTCTCGGCACCTCTGTGATCAGAAGCAGCAATCAGTGATCAGAGGACAAGTCCTGGTCTTTGTAGGACAGAGTCCATTTTGCCCCCCCACCCCCGGCTGGCTCCCACAGCTGTACACACGCTGCTCCAGGAACACATATATAGCTGCTGCCAGGGGCTGGGGCTGGGAGGTGGGCAGCTGCTCCTGTGGTAAGAGCTGACATTGACCAAAAGTGACTGCAATTTATCAGCCAAGCCTTATCCAGAAGTTGCAAGCCTTCAGTAGACCTCAGAGTTCCAAAACAGTGACATCAGACAGATCCTGCAGGTACAGGTGTTTTCGGGGGGGAGACAGGTTTTTGTCTCCCAGGTGCTTTCTGCCTTAAAAAAGCTACCAATTAAATAATCAAACACAACATTTTTGGTGTAAGAGCCAGGGCTCCAGCTGGTGGTAAAAAGGCGTTCAGACTATATTTTCACTCTTGTGTGCCTGGGGGTGTGGGTCTAATGAAAAGCTTCACTCTGCTTCTTTGCAGAGCAAATAGTAAATAGAGAAGCATTTGGGCCCTGAAATCATTCTCCTTGGGAAAAGGTAAAGTCAGAAACCAATGAAGAATTCTGAGCTGTTATGTATCTTGAGAGAAAGTAAGTTAATTACAATTGACTAATAGAGCCAAGATTTAATTTTGGAGATTTATGTTGCCAGAAACCATAAAAACAAAAGCAAAAAGTAGAAAAACAATTTGAAATACAAAAGGACCGATTCTGCTTCAATGCCATTCTAAGCACGAAAGTATGAACAAGAAGACAATTCTTCCAGGACGGAAGGTTTAGAATCCACATTAAGTATGATTTTTTAGACCAGGGGACTGCCAAGGTCCATCTGAGTTTACCAATAGCCCACTAAAGACAAAGATTCCACTTTGGCATGAGTCAGAGAGAAGCCACGTGGGCACCGCTCTGTCTCGAGTCCAAGACCCCCTGGTAGAGCACCTTTACCGTCATGGCACCTCCCACTTCTGACCACCCACGCCTCATGCGCCAAGGTGTCAGGGGACTGGCTTTTTGATGTGTAGGTCAGGACCGAACAGCAGGAGGTATCGACACATTCCTGGTTTAGAGGCAAGCACTTCGGTCATTAAAAATGAATGTGGCTAAAAGAATTAGAGCAAATTTTCAGAATTAACAAAACTGCGTAAAACCCTCCCAAATTACAGAAGCGGCAGTTGACAGACAACATCATACCTCAGAGTTAAAATGGTCTGTGTCAGACAGCACGCTGGCAGCACGCGCGAGCTTGTTCTGCCGCACGCGCAGGGTTGTACCAGAGCTGGGCGCTTAATTCGGCCAAACTCACACTGTCCAGAGACCACACGTGTGCTCTCTGCTGAGTGTCAGCTTCTTAGCACCATATCATTTTATCTTTTCATAAATCCACAAAGTGAGCCAAAGGAAGCAGTGACACTAAGTGAAGTGGGAAAAAATATATAAAGGATCCTAAAAATAAAATGCAAACGTAATTGAGAAGAAAGGGCTGGAATCCAGACAGAGTAAAATACAAAATTCATACAAACATCTTTTTTTTAAAAGTCAAAATTATCCTTATGAAATCATCCATTACTTACATTCATAGTGAAAATACAGAATAATAATGACCAATCTTGGAGAACTTAGGGCATGTACAGCTCTGTGATAAGCTAACTGAGAAGCAAGCTTGGAGGCAAAAATCAAGGGAGAGACTGTTAAGCAAATAATAAATTTTAAAATGACAAAGGAAATGTTCAGTAAAAATCATTAAAGCCGTTACCTCTATGTGTTTTAATAATGCTCTTCAGTAGCGTAGTGACCAGTGACATTTAAATCAATTCAACATGCTTAGTAAAATAAACTATTTGAAAGTACTTTGGAAATCTGATTATGTGAATTACCATCTCTGGTCTTAGTGAAATCACTTCTTTCTTTTTTTCCCTTCCATTCTCTTTGATATCTTCTCTCACTTCCTCCCTACTTGAAAATCCACCCCAATTGTGTTTTCTACGAGTCTGTAAGTAAGAATCTATAGGAAGCAGCAGCAAAAATGTACCTGTTCCCCTAAGGATGGAAGCTAGTTACTTCCAACCTGCCTCTGCCCCAGCCGTCTGTGGCCGTAATGATGGAAGCTGACGGCAGGGCTCAGAGGAGCCCGAGTCACAGGTCTCTGTTTTGAACAGAGCTCTCTGTGATGGCTTCAGTATCGAGGGACAGACTCTTCCTTCTTCTCAATCACATGCTATGGGATTTGCATTTGCACAGAAAAGGTCCATCACAGAAGTGTTTTGTGGACTAGGATTTTACATCTAGAATATAGGGAGGGAGTTTGGAATAGTTAATTCAAAATAAAGACAGGAAGTTGCACAACCTTTGAGAAGCTGGAAACCAGCCTTGTGAGGTCACACTGAGCCATGTGATAGCCGAGGGCCTGACCAGCCTTGACCCTTTCCATCCCTCCCCTCTCCAGCCGGGGGACTGGAGAGGAAATATCTGCATCCGAGCTCCATTAAATGCAGAAAATTTAATACGTCGTGATAGAAGCAATGCCACCGGTGGACCCCTGAGGAACAAATCACTACTGCTGCTGGAGCTAGTGGCTGGATGATTATTTATTTCATGTCACTTTAAAATAGCTTAATATCAAAAAAAAGGGCAGGAGAACAGTTAGAGGTGGCAACATAGGAAGACCCTGGGCTCACCTCCTCCCTCAGACGCAGGGAGCCTGCAAACGCACATGGGGCAGCTTCCTCCTAGAAAAGACCTACTGCCAGCTGAGTGACAGCTGCCCCGGTGGATAAGCAAGAAGGAATGCACATCAACGTCGGGAGGAGGGGCTGGGAATCAACCTCACCCTAAACGTCACCCCACAGCTGGGAGGGAGCGCAAAACCCAGAGCTTTCCTCTGAGAAGCAAAGGGTTCAAACCCCACATCAGGCACCCAGACTCTGAGATCTGCACCTGAGAGATGAGCCCCCAAAACACCTATGTTTGAAAACCAACAGGGCCCGTGTCCAGAGACCCCCAAGGCTGCAGAAAACTGAGAAGAAGGACCACGAACTCTGACCCAAACACCCCAGGGCCCAGCTCGGAATGGCAGATGGCGCCCAGAGCTGAAGTGAAGGCTGCTCACCTGCTCATCGGAGGGTCAGCCTGAGGGACGGGCATCTAACTTAACACACACATCTCAGGCCGGCGGGGACGCTCCTCGGGCACAGAGGCCGCGGGGGCCACTCGTGCTCTGCCTTTGCAGTGTCTCCTGGAGGGGACATGATACACTCATCTGGGGTCCCACCCAGGGGATGCCTCTTGATCCCCTGGATCTGGACACCATGGGAGATTGTGTTCCAGGTCCTATGGGGCTAGAATAACTGGTGATTATTATAATAATCCAGAAAGGCGCTCACACCCTTGTCTAGAACTCCAATTTTATCAGCTGCTGCCAGGGGACACTCTACATGGCCTCGGTTTGGTGGCCAGTGGGGCTTATGCTCACGGGTCTCACAGGACTGTAACCAGTGCAGAAAGAGAGTTCTTCAGCAGCTGCCTGCTGCTGCACAACAAGAGGCGGCAGCCCCTGGAGCCTGGCCTCCCTGTGAAGGACAGCTAGGCAGGTGCGGCCTGAGGACGCGCTCCCGGAGAAGCGTGCATCCTGGGCTGACTGTAATTCTTCCCAGGAACCTCAGAGGGCGGGCACTGTCTTCACTCCCCCTCCACCATGCTCCAGAGTGCCAGAGTCCCCTGGAGGAGGGCTTCACACATGGCCAGGGCCCTGGTTTTGGCAGCTGCTGCCCTGGGGACACCTCCAGATCACCTGGCCCCAGTGGTCAGAGGGGCTTATGCTTGTGATCTCACAGGACTGTTTATTGTTGCACAAGCTTAAAAGCTACTGCCTGAAGGTCTGGCTTCCATCAGCCTGAATCCAGGTGTCCTCCCCCTTGGGACACTGACAGATCTGGGCACACCCTCAACCACTGGGAGCTATTAACAATGTAACAGGCTGCTTGGACAAACACAAAGGTTTGGGAGACAACCAAGAGCTGGGGCAGGGTTGAAGGACAAGGTTTATTGCCTCCCCAGTGCCACTTCTTCCAGACTGGGAGAGGTGACCATCTCATCTGCTACATAGAAACCAACAGAGAGAGTCAAGAAAATCGAGAAACAGGGGTCTGTGTTCCAAATGAAATAAGATAAAACCTGAGGGGAGAAAACCTTAATGAAATGGAGATAAATAATCTACCTGGTAAACAGTTCAAAGTAACAGTGTAAGGACGCCCCCTGAACTGGGGAGAGGAATGGATGAACACAGTGAGAACTTCAACAAAGAGACAGAAAGTATAAGAACATACCAAAGAGAAGTCCTAGTCCTGAAGAATACAACTGAACTGAAAAATACACCAGCAGAGTAGACAATGCAAAGAAAAAAAAAGTCAATTTGAAGACAGTGCTGTGGAACTCACCCAGTCAGAGCAGTAAAAGAAAAATGTGAAGAGAGGTTAAGGGACAAATGGGACAACATCAAATAAAGTAACACTTATACTATAGGACCCCCAGAGGAGAAGAGAGAGAGGAAGGGGCAGACATCTTATCTGAAGAAACAATGGATGAAAACTTCCCAAACCTGGGAAAGGCAAGACACATCCAGACCAAGGAAGCCCAGAGAGTTCCAAAGAAGATGAACCCAAAGAGATCCACACAGAGACAAATTGTAATGAAAATGTCTAAAGGTAAAGACAAGGACAGAATCATAAAAGCAGCAAGAAGGAAACAACTTGTTATGTATGAAGGAAGCCCCGTCAGACCATCAGCAGATTCCTTAACAGAAACGCTGCAGACTGGAGCACCACAACACAGTCAGAGTGCTGAGGGGAGAAGACTTCCAGCCGAGAATACTCTTCCTGGCAGACTTAGCATTCAGAATTAAAGGAGAGGCCAAGAGTTTCTCAGACAAGCAAAAACTAACAGAGTTCATCAGCAGTAAATCATTCTTATGAAAAAATGTTAAAGGGACTTCTTTAAGCTGAAAAGAAAAGGTACTAATTAGTAACAAAAAACACAGTAAGCTAGAATAAAGGATAAAGGTAAAAAGTAGTGAAAACATCTATTATTAAAGCAACGAGTTATGGGATGCGAGAGATAAAAAGATGTGAAACGTAACATCACAAACATAAAACATGGTGGAGGGAGAGTGAAAATGTTAAGCTTTACAATGCAGTCACACTTAAGTAGTTATCAGCCTAAAATAGACTTACTTCTAGATATAAGCTGTTGTAAGTGAGCCTCAGGGCAACCAAAAGCAAAAACCTACAGTAAATACACAAAAGAGAAAGAGAAAGAAATATAAGCATACTGCAAAGAAATGCATTAAACCACAAAGAAAGAGGAAGAAAACGAGAAACAAAAGCAAGAAACTACAAAAACAGCCGGAAAACAGTTAACAAAATGGCAATAAGCACATACCTACCATTAATTACTTGAACTGTAAATTGACCGAATTCTCTAATGAAAAGACATATAGGGTCTGAATGGATTTTCAAAAAAGAAAAAAAAACCTATCCATACACTGCCCACAAGAAATGCACTTCAGCTGTAAGGATGTACACGGACTGAGAGTGAGGGGACAGAAAACATGTTTCATGCAAATGGAAATGAAAAGAGAGTACAAGGAGTTAGACTTGGGCAAAACAAAGTTTAAAATAAAGGCTGTAATAAGAGCCAAGCAAGGGTGTTACATGTTGATAAAGGCTGTCCTCATGAATGCGAGTTTCCTTCCACCTGTAAGAATCCAGTTACTGCGATTCAGGTCAATTTTCTTTAGCAGGACTGAGATCCTGTGCAGAGAGTCGTCAGCGGCGGTGCGGCCCTGTGTACCTCTGTGTTAGGGGTCTCACTCTGCGTCTGTTGAGATGACATGATGGAGTTAATAGCCAACGTATATAAAGAACCCATACAACTCAATAACAGCAAAATAACCAATCGAAAAATGGGCAGAGGAGCTGAGTAGACATTTTTCCAAAGAAGTCGTAGCAGATGACCAAGTACAAGAAAAGGTGCTCAACATCATTAGCTACCAGGGAAATGCAAGTCAAAACCACAGCGAGATGTCACATCGTGCCTATAAAAATGGCTGTTATTGAAAAGCCAAGAATTGACAAGTGTTGGCAAGGATGTGGAGAAAAGGAAACACTTGTGCACTGCTGGTGGGAATGTAAACTGATGTAGCCACTGTGGAAAACAATATTGGAGATTCCTCAAAAACAAAGACTAGCATTACCATATGATCCGCTATTCCACTTCTGGGTATTAATTTGGAAAAACAAAAGACAAAAACACATATATTGCAAAGATATCTGCATCCCCGTATTTACTGCAGCATTATTGACAATCGCCAAATACAATATTTACAATATTTCAGTACACAGTGGAATATTACTCAGCCATAAAAAGAAGGAAATCTTGTCATTTGCAGCAACATGGATGCACCTGGAAGACATTATGCTGAGCGAAATAAGTCAAGCAGAGAAAGACAAATAGTGTATGATTTCACCAATATGTGGAATCTAAAAGAAAAGAAAAAGAACTCTCGCAGACTGCTGTTTGCTGAAGGAAGGTGGTGCAGGAGAAGTGGGTGAAGGGGCCGAGGGGAAACAGCTTATTCGTAGCCTCTGTTCAATTCTGACCAGAGTTAGGAGAGAAAAATGAATCAACAGGGGCCTTTCTTTGGCAAAGCACTTGCATTTCAAATAATATGTTCAACCAGATACACCAGGCAAAATTATAGCCAAAAAAAAAATTTAAAAGAAAATTCTGAGAAGTTATTAGAATAATCTACCTGATGATGTGATGATTTAAAAATGTTTCTCATAACTAATCCACTTGAAAATTTAAAATGCCATGACTACCTAGCATGATGTGTTTTATAATATTAAATGAAATCTCAAAAATTGGTTACAAATAAGACAAATTTACTCTTACTGTCATTATTGCCACAGCAATTGACAGTGTTACTCACCCGCAAGGAATGACAACTAACCCCTTGGTGGAGGAGCAGTAAATCCCCAGACCTCAGTTATTAAAAACAAACGATCAACCAGATCATTCAGTTCTTTGAGGTGGAATTTGAAGACTGAAATTATATTCCCAGTAATACAAGACACATGACTGTAGTTGACAGAGCAAACATTAACTCTTAAGTCATCGCAATCTGTAAAAAATAAAATTTTGGACCAATACATGGTTTTTGCACCCAGTGGAAGCAAATAAGAAGGCTGATTAGGATAGGGACAAAAAAACTGAAGGCAGTTTCTCCAGGACTGACTGAGAAAGGCAAAGTTTGGTAATGGATGGTGTAAGAAATGCCGTCTTTCACAATAATAAACATAATTGTGGATACGTGTTACTGGCAGATAATGAGAAACATGGCAGCGCAAAGGATGGAATCAATTAGACCATGTGGATCTGAGCACCTTGCAGCCAAATCACTCTCGATTCAGAATGATACACAGAGATTCCCCTTCAGGGGATCTCAGCTGTGCAGGTGCATTTCAAACTGCTTAAGTAAATGCAACGCGGCCAAATGGCACATAGGCCCCACAGCTGGACAGAGCAAAACCTGAAACGCCAGTCAGTGCCAGCTCCAGTGGAAACTGGTCCTTTGAAGTCAAAATCCCTTTGCTGTAGGAAAATTGTCTTTGGTGGAGTCCCAATTGCTCAGCTGTCCACGGCGCCTGGACGGAGCTCTGACCTGGAACTCAAACACAGGGGGCACTATGCTGACCATACGCATCTCGCCCTCTTGCCTTGCGCCTTGATTCCTTCATGGGGTCTTGAAAGTGCTGAGTTCATTTTGCTATTTTTACCTACATGGGGACCTAGCAATGAGGAGGAGGAGGCCAGGGAGGCATTGTGGGCAGGGGTGGGGGGTGGGCACACATCAAGTCAGAATGGATTTTCCGTGGAGCCAATGCCACTTCTGTGAGCCTGCCTGCAAGTCTGCACCTAACACATAGTTACTAGGATTCAAAAAGGGGCTTCTGGAAACCCGGCATTCTAAAGCGCAGAAACAAGTGCCAACCCCAGTTGCCTGAAGTAGCAGGTGCTATAAACGTCACACCATGGCACATCACATCAGGCCGGGGCAGGACAACGGTCCTTGTCCCAGTTTTTCTGCTTGAAACAAACTTCTGTAGTTAGTAGGATGGAGCTTCCTCTGAAATCCGGGGAATCCGTTTGCTTGGAGGAAACATACGCCCAGGGGAAACCTTTTCTTCAAAGCCACACAGCTGCCCAGCACAGCACAACATGACCATGGCCGTCGCCCCTGCGCTCCAGCAAGTGTTGCAGGGCTGCCTTCTAACTAGTCGGTGGGGGAATAAAGAGAAACAGACAGGCTTCCTGGTTCCAAACTCCCGCCTGCAGTTCCTGGGGGGGCACCTGGAAGAGCCACGGCAGCACCATGAGCCCGGGTCTCTTGGGTGCAGAAGCAAGGCTCTGGCCGGGGCCGCTGCAGTGACCCATGGGAGTCACCAGCGGAAGCGCCCCCACCCCCAGGGCCAGGGGCAGAGGGAGCCTCGGGGAGGGCCGGCGCCTGTGTTTGCATCAGTATCACCCTTCCTGGCCCTTGATTCCTGGAACGTGGCTGCTCCAACTCAACCAAGCTTTGTATAACCGGGCGGACCCATGAGCCTGAGAGCTGTGCAAGCACGTGTGCGTGAATCAGAGCGGGGTGGAAGGAGGGATGGGGAGACACACTTCCTTAGCAGACCTTCGGGGTTTCAGGCCCGGGCTGAAGAGCTCTGCGGCCCGTCACTGGTTCTCGGGGGCGTTAACCTGCGCCAGCAGGAACACAGAAGCCTTTGATGACCATTGCAGGGGTTCTGTATCTCCTCTATTGGGTCAGCCCCCCAGGCGGGAGCATTCTGGGTGTTAGTCTGGGTCTGGGCGCAGTAAGTGTTCAGTCAAGTGTGTCTGGAGAGCTAAGAAAGGCCTGAGGAGGAGACACACAGCCGGGGCCTCCTGGTGCGGGGAGGGCACGGAACCACGCGGGAGCCCAGCCAGCCCCGGAGTCAGGAGGCCTGCTGGGTGCCGAGCAGCATGTCCCTCACGTTCACATGTCCAGGCCCTGACCCAGCACCCGAATGTGACCGTGTCTGGAGGGAGGCCTTTGTAGAAGTGATTCAGCTAAAACGAGGCCATCAGGTGGGCTCCAACCCAGCCCTCCGGGAGTCCTTACAGGAGGAGGAACATGGACCCAGAGCGGCACCAGGGGTGCCTGTGCCGCGAGGAGAGACGTGGAGGGTGCAGGGAGAAGGCGGCCATGCGCACGCCGAGGAGAGAGGCCCCGGGAGGGGCCGGCCCTGCCACCCTTGGATACTGGAGAGCCGGCTTCCAGAGCCTGAGGAATAAAAATCTGCTGTTTCAGCCCCAGTCTGCCTTTCTTGTGGCATCCCCAGCAGGCCGCCACCAAGTCCGCATCCTGCCCCAAGCCCGCTAGCGACCGCCCGTGTGCCCTGCGACACTGGCTCACAGGCCCCCGGTGTCCCCGTCGCCACAGGGAGGTCGCGTGTGCCCGTTCTTGGGTTTGAGGGCAAAGTCTGACAGCCAATGCGAGTATTCTGAGAACTCGAAGGTGCGGTGGAACCAAGAGGAGCTGCTGCTCACTCCAAGCAGTCTGAGGGTGTCACCCCAACAAGGTCTGAGGGTGTCACCCTGTGATGGTCTGACGGTGTCACCCCTAGACGGTCTGAGGGTGTCACCCCAAGACAGTCTGATGGTGTCACCCCATGATGGTCTGAGGGTGTCACTCCATGATGGCCTGAGGGTGTCACCCCGAGACGGTCTGAGGGGCCCTCAGCGTCCGTCTCCTCCTCCACTTCCGCAGGCCCCTGCTTAACCCTCGCTCAGCATCTCCGGCCGTGCTGCTGTGTCCGCTGCTGGAGCCCCACCAGCACTGCCAGTCCCTGTCCGTCTCCTCGCGGAACCTGACGCTTCTTGTTGTCAGGACACGGCTCCAGTGCCTGGCTTCTGACTTCAAGAATCAGAAACAACTACCAGGAGACACGGGCCAGCAGAGCCAGGGCCAGGCACAGCACGAAGAATGGACGGCTGGGGTCGAGGGAAGACAGCGCACGCTCGTCAGCGTCGGAAAGTCCTGAGGAAAACACGCGCTTTGAGCCGGGCCTTGAGAAATGAAAACACAGAGGGCAGACATGGAGGACAACCGAGGAAAGGGAGCAGGAAGAGGGAGCAGACGGCAGGAGGACCGTCCGAAAGGCTTCTGGAATGTTCTAGAGTCTCGGGACCTACAGTGGTGTGGAGATGTAGTAGGGGGCCAGGGTCAGGCAGGCAGAGCCCCAGCATCCAGGCCAGAGGCCCTGGGGTGTCCACTCCAGGGGACCACGGACCAGGCCTGCACTGGGGAGGCCGACCCTGGATTCCAACAATTCAGATAAAAGCTCTACAATTAAGCTGGTACAATGCACAGGTTTCCAACAAGTTGATAATTCTCTGCTCTGTCCTGGTGCTGAGCAGTCGGGGTGACTCGTGGGATGGATCTGAGGTGCCAAGGGGTCAGCGTGCCCGTGGACCATCCCTAAAGGACCGACCGGTTACTCCCCAGTCACCATGGTCCTTGAGAAATCCCACCACCCGAGTGGAATTCACAGTTTCTCTGCTTGATGGAGTCAGAGGCCGGGGGCCGCGCAGAGGGAGGCCTGGGGGCCGCAGGTTCTCGCAGGCCAGCCGGGGGCAGTCCCCTTCCGCGCGGTCAGGCGGGGAGCGCACCAGCTCTCTCTGCGGCCAGCCGGCCGTCCCTCCAGTGACTTCCCCCAGGATCCCCTTAGCCTTCCCTTGTCCACGCCCGGAACCCACCTGGGCTGGTCTAAACACCGGCCGCGGGCCCGGCTCACGCTAAGCCTGGGTGGGATGGGGATGTGCTCAGACTCCGGGTCTGGCCTGGCCACCGCCTCTGTCCCCTCTGCTCTCAGCCCCTCCCAGCCGCGAGGAGCTGATGGGGGCTGCAGGCAGGAGGCGGGGTGACAGCACTGGGCCTAGCCCCAGGTGACCCTGACGAGGGGCACCTCTCCTTCTCTGCGACCTCGGGGCCTGGACTCCCCCGCAGGGAGGTCAGTGCCGGGACGGGAGGGACGGGAGGGCTGGCTCCCCTGCCAGGCCCTGGGGCTGGGGCTCCCCTGTGACGGTGGTCCTCTGCCCCCCACACCGCTGGTGCCCGATGGTCTTGTGGGGGGGTGTTTCTGGCAGTGACCGGGGCCCCCCGGGCACAGCTCAGCCCCGGGGGGAGGGGCTGCTCCCTCTCACGGCTCAGGCAAGTGGGGCAGATGCTACGGAGCTGCGTGCGCCCCCTCCGTTCTCCCACCACCTGCGGGGACCACCGCCCGCCCCACCTCCAGGCTCCAGTGGGAGGCCTGCCCAGCTCCCCAGTGTCTGCAAGCTTGACCTTGACCTCAGCACATGCCCTGCTGCTTCCTTTTCCTGATCTCTCTCCGCCTGGAAAGGACAAACAGCAACAGTGAACAGCCCGCACGAGCCCAATACGCGCTGCTGTTTCTGCGCTGCCACCTCAAACTGGGGGGGGGGGCACTGCCCCGTGTACCCCGGGGACAAGGCACCTGCCTGCTGTCTCCTCAGACTGCAGGGTCGGGGAGCCTCTTCCCCCCTGCGGGGACCTCCCCTCTGTGGGGACCCTCCTCTCCCTGGGAGGGTCCTCCCCTCTCTGCTTCTGTTCCAGTAAGTGGCTTGGGTCCAGGACTAGGGTGGGGGCTGCATCTGCTTGCTCTGCCCGGGCGTCTCAGACCATACAGGGGTGGCCTGGGCTGAGCCTCCCCTGAGCCCTTCTCGAACACCTGCCTTGTAACAGGAGAGAGAGGTGCAAACACAGTTCATCCAGTTTCCCGAGTCGACGGAAGACAGAGGAGAGGGAAGGCCTCAGGCAGGAGACTGGGTGCCTTAGGAGGAGGCGCTGGTGTCTCCCCGCAGACAGGAGGCGACAGGTCAGAGCAAGGTCAGGGCCACTGCACTGGAGGTGAAACCAGCCCAGCCACACATGGCACCACGGCCCCCACTGCAGGGCGGCACGCGACACGAGCACCCTGCCCTCGGCTCCGGGCGCCTGTGGCTGCGGCCGGGTCTGTTAGGAGGAAAGCCCGCGTCCATGTCTGTGCGGACCTGCCTACTCCCGCTCACGGTCACGCTGAGGGGTGCAGCTGTGGGCCCATGGGCAGGCGTGCGTCCCACCTGGGGACGCGGCTGAAGAACGTCCCAGCCCGGGGCGGCTGGGCCTCTCCCCGACCCAGGCACGGGGGCGCAGTGGCCGTGTCCCCGCCGGGAGGCGTGTTTGCTGGTTCCTCCACCTCAGACACTCTGGCGAGGATGAGTTCGCCCTCCTTGTGGGTTCCAGCCACACTTCCTCGCAACCAGCGGCCTTGCCCGCCCTCCTCAGCGCCCCCCCGGCGGCGGGGTCCTGGCCGCGGGCCCCCGCGTGGGGTCCTCCCAGCTGCTGGGTTGCCGCGCCTCCGATGAGGGACAGGCAGGGGCCCTTTGCCGGGGGCGCACACGCAGGTGGCCAGCCTCTTCACCTGCTCAGCGCTGTCCTTTGATGCACAGAAGTTCTTCGTTTTTATGAAGCCCACTTTTACCTGTTTTATCTTCTTTATTATATGCAGTGCTTTCCGTGCCTTCCTGTGAATACCTGCTCCCGAAGGCCATGAAGATGCTTCTGAGAAGAATTTCCAGAAGAAGGAGGTGAAACCTGACCTGACAGAGGCGAGACGAAGCAGGAGGCACCCTGACGTGGCGCGTTCCCTTCCGCTCCCTGCTTTTGCCCCTCAGTCCCCACCTGACTGCTCACGGGGGGGCCGCTGGCCTCGGGGAGAACCACAAGCCCGGCTGGAAGCCCGCGCCTCAGCGGGGGAAGGGGACGAGGGGAGCTCAAAGCAGGCTCTCCCTCATCTACGCACCGGCGTGCCCTGCGCACAAACACCCCCGGGACAAGCAGCCTGTCTCCTTGCCCGGGCTGCCAGCCCCGACGGCGCGCTTCACGTGGGCCTCATGAGAAAGTGCTCAGCCGAAGGCCATGAGTTCAAGTGGCCCATCCAGCCTGGCGTAAACAACCGTGCTGCCCGCCAGGGAGCTCGCGCCAGCCAGGCGGGGACATTCCGATGGCGACAAGTAATGGTTATCGTCCCAGCGTCAGGATTTATACCAAATTTTGCCTCTGAACTTTATTTTCCTTTTCTCTCCAAACCCCAGAGAATGCCTTCTCCTGTGATTGTTCTGTTGTAAAAGGAATGGCTTGGATTTCTGGGGAGGAAAATTCGAACCGACAGTCAATTTTACCAAACAGTTTCCGCCCTAGTCACAGCCCACGTGCCAGCACCCATCGGGGGAGCGAGGGTGCTTCTCAGTAAATCAGAGTCAGGCTGCCCCCCTTGTCGGATCCCTCTGCGCAGAACAGAGGCTAGAGGTAAACGGAGGGGGAGCTCTCAGGCATTCAGTGTTGTCTTCGGGCAGCTGTCAAGGCTCTAAATCAAAATTGCTCTTCTTCTTTTTTCTTATTTTGCACTCACAGCGTTTATCAGAAAAACACTTCAGAAAAGGAAGTCTTCCACAAAGACATTAAAACTTTCTAAATATTAAAAACATACACTATCAATGCATCCTCACATTTTTAAATTAAAAAAAGATTATTTTTTCATATCATGTTAGATTATAGCACAGACCGAATTAGATGTTTTTAATCTCTCTTTCCTGCCATCACATAGGAAATGATGCCACCGTTTCTTAGGATTAGAATTTCCTTCTCATTCTTTTTCTCCACTGAACGAGTCTGGTTTTAATGCAGACAGTTCTGTCGGTATTGCCAGTCTTGCCTCAAAACCGTTTGCTTCTGTGGCCGTAACTTGAGACCCGCGAGATGGCGCATCCCAGGCCGTGTCTGTGGGTGACTCACCTGCAGCCTGACTGTCCACAGGTCACTCGCCATCACTCATGTGCCACTGGCCTGATCTGAGCCCTCCCAGAGCAGGCTCCCTGCTGTCAGCAGTGTCTCACGACCCCTCTGCCCCAAGCCAGGAAAAACAGGGTTTCCCCCCAAGCTTCAGGCCCTGGACCATCCCCAGTGGGTCTTCTCTCGGCCTCCTGGCCCTTGTCACCCCCTCGTCAGAGCTGCTGTCACCTGCTCCTCCTCTGACCACAGCGGCCACCTCCTTCCCAGGGGGACTGCACCCCAGGCCCCGGGCTCCCAGCTCAGCCGGCCCGTAAGCCCCAGTAGCCTCCGCCCTTCCCCTGCTGGACACACCCTGGTCCTGGGGGTCGCCCAGGGAGCGTCACCTGTGCGGCCCAGAGCTGGAGCGTTGGCTATCTGGGCACAGCCTCCCTCCTTCTTCCCGACCGTCTGACGGCTCCAGTCCCGTGGGCTCCCAGGAACACTTGCCCCGGACCAGTGCGTAGTCTGGGCTCTCCCGAGAAGCAGAACCTGTCTGTCTCTCTGTCTGTCTGTCTATCCATCCATCCATCCAACCATCCAGAGAGATTTATTTTAAGGAATTGGTTCACAGGATTGGGGACTGGCAAGTCCAAAGTCCAAAACCCACAGGGCAGACCTGCCGGCTGGAGACCCAGGAGGGGCTGGTGCTCCAGTCTGGAGTCCAAGGCTAGAAACTCAGGCTGGATTTCCCCGTTACAGTCCGGGGGAGAACTCCCTCCTCCTCAGCGGGTCTCAGACTTTTCTCTCAGTGTCTTCAACTGCTTGGATGCGGCCCACCTACATCATGGCAGGTCACCTGCTTTACTCCAAGTGAACTGTTTCAGCGTCGCCTCATCTAAAAGTACCTTCACAGCTACACCGAGGTGGGCGTTTGGGCCCACACTGGGCGCCATGGCCCAGCCAAGGGGCCCCATAAATCCACCCCCACACTGAACCTGTTATCCACCATAAACCCACCTGCACACCTGTGCCCTGTTCTCTCCAGTTTCCATCTAGCTTAAAACTGAGTCCTGCCCCTCTTCCCTACGCCGTGAACAAGGTTCCCTAACTTTACACTCATCCTCTCGGAGAAAGCGCAACCAGAGGTGAACCCGATGACTCACTCTGCGTGTCTCGTATGAGTGAACCAGCACGTCTGGGGAGTCACAGTGCCGCGTGGGTTACCGCACCAGGCCCGACCGCTCTGCCAGCCTCCAGCCCTCAGCCGCTCTTCCCAGGCGGGTCCACGTCATGACCACGGCGGCCGCCCTCTGCTCCTGCAGGTCACCCCCACCCCCAGGAACTGGACTTGACCACAGAGCCTCCTTCCCAGGCCCAGCTCCCACGTCGCACCCCCATTACCATCTGCACGCGGCTCCAACTCAGGCCCCAACCCGGCCTCCCTCCCCAGCACCGACTGCCCTCCAGGTTTCTAAATGCACAGTGCCGCGGCGGTCCTCACCTCCCCTTGCCTCCAACGTGGCTGACCTCTCTGTTTTCTCCAGAACTGCCCCCCTTGCCGTCTGGGACCCTCCTCACGTGGGCTTCCGTCCCCTTCCCTGGTCGCCGTCCCAGTTGTCTGCTTCCTGGTTTTCCTTTTCAGGGCTTCACAGTGTCTGCACACCTCAGCCCCATCGTGAGCCTGAAACACCCTCGTCCCTCTGAACCCCTTGCGGGGGCCCCGTTCAGGCTGCAGTTCACACACGATCTGTGTGGTGAGGAGCAGGAATACGGTCTCCTGCGTCTTTCTGGAGCACCAAGACCACCTGGATTTTCTTCTAAAATAGAAGAAAGCTTTCAGCAAACAAAGCAAAACAAACAAAAACACAGCCGCCCTACGCAGATCAGCTCCCAGACCGTCGTGGGAAACAGACCTCACGGCAAACAGAAAACAAGGGAGCCCTCACTCAGCCGGAAACAGGGCTCCCCACGCGAAGGGGACCTTCGAAGCAGGACTGCGTGGAGAAATGGCCTCGGCGTCCCAAGCAAGGGCCGCAGGCCGGGTGCTGCCCTGGGCTTTGCTCTCAGACGGTCCTGCGAGCCCCGGGCTGGGCACCCTCACTCAGCCCCAGGAGGCGACAGTCATGCAGCGCCGTTCACCCAGCCACACCCCGTTTGGGGCAACTTTCCGGGTCTTTCCACACTTCTTTGCTGTTGCTGGCGGCGATCAGCTAAGGCCAAGGTGGTGTCTGCGAGGCGGTGCTTCCAGCACCTCAGGACGGGCCCTCGGCTGCCGTCCGCACGTCCTACTAGGAGAAGCCACCCTCCTGGACTGCGACTTCTGGAAAGGCCACTGACAACGTTTGGAAACATGCTGAGGCACGCCAAGTCACGTCGCCGACGTCTAAGGTGCCACGCAGCGTAGGTGCTCCGCTCAGCGGAATTTCACCACAGTGCGAGTTGCCCGTGTCACACTCGGTGCACGTGAGCATGTACGTATGCATATCCTCAGCACACGACCTCGGAAGCTTTTAAACCAAAAGTGAGTAAATAACAGGCTCATGACTAGGTGACCAGGACAAGTCGCTCGAGGACGCTCTAAGAAAGCGCAGCAGCAGCATTTCTGACCGGGGCCGCCCACGGGAGAGAGACTGGGGTGGCCGCGACATCCCCGCTGCAGAACCAGGCCGGTCACGCTGCAAACGTCACGTCACCAGATGAAGGTGGCTTCGTCTGCTCCCCCCCGAGGCCGACGGCTTTCTCTGGCTGTGCTGTGCCCTGGCCTCCCCACCGTATACCGTCTGCCTGAAATTTTAGACTTTTTAGGGGCCGCACAACAGGCTTCCCGGACATCACCTGCTTTTCCATCCGCTCCGTCAGTGATGCCAGAAAATGCCTCCCCACCAGAGGGAAGGGAGAGCACAGCGTTCACAGGGAGGCCGCCCGCCTTCCAAAAGGCAGAGTCCCTTCTTCAGGTCCCCTGGGTAAGGGGAGCAGTTAGATGCAGGCTGTGAGAACGGCCACACTCAGGTGTGGGAGGGCAGGCTGGGGGGGTCCAGGCCGCAACGCAGAGTCAGGGCCGGTGGGCGTGCGAGGCCGGGTGAGCTGAGACCCCCAGGGCTGCGGGGGTGGAGCCGAGGCCCGGAAGTGGGGTCCCAGCCATGGTGCCCCTCGCACCCCAGAGACCTCCAGCGGCGGATGACAAACCCCCTCCACGGCCTGCTGTCTGTTCAGGTCCACACTTGGGACAACTGGGTCTGCAACCAGGACACAGAAAATAAACGACATGCCGATGAGCCGTCGCTGCACATTTGGGATCTGGGGCCGTGAATTTTATAAATACCTGCGTCAGCTGTTTCAGAAACATCCGAACTGGAGTGAAATCCCAGACGTTCCAGGACGCAAGCCCGTGTTCCACTCGCACTCCGGAGCAGAAGGAAGGCCTCTCCCTGCCAGGAAGGCTGCTGCCCACACAGATTCCGCAACGGGTGGACCCCGCTCCCCTCGGGCCTCAGCCGAGCTCGTCTGCAGGATGAAATGCGAGGGCAGGCGCTATAGCTCTCACAGCGAGATATGAGGCAGTGCTAGAGGGACATGGTCCTGGCCCTGCTTCAGGCCTGAGGCCGCGAAGCTCGAGGCACTGAGGGCGTCTGTGAGTCGGGGTGGGGGTCGGGGGCTGTGAGCAGCCAAAGCCCCACGGCTTCAAACCACTGCTAAACACTGTGACTTGCTGTCAAAGCACATGTCACCGTGGGAGCGAGGACGCGCCACTCCAGCTGCGCCAGGGAGCATACGGGGTCGGGAGGCTTAACAAGGGGTCCGGAGACCCGGCGCTGGCTGCGGAGGGCTCCCCATGACACCAGGCCTCTCCGAGCAGGGACCCAGGGACGGGAGGCGGGACAGTAGTCTGAACTCTCCCCCTTTCCCACAGGAAAACACGTGAGCCCCGCGTTCACGGCCAAGACCACAGCCCAGCAATTGGCCAGCAGCCTCCCAGGGCCACAGCCAGGCGAGGAGGCCTCAGCTCGGAGGTGCGGCTCATCTGCCATCAGAGAGAACTGGGGGGCGGCTGAAGAGCCAATGCAGAGGCCCGGCTGGGGCTGCCCCTGCCGCATGGAGAGGCAGCAGGGCTCCACAGGGAGCCACACCTGGGTGTCCTGGACACTGGCCCGGGAAGCGGGACCATCCCGGGGGGTCACAGCAACTCCCAGTGCTGACGGTGCAGCTGGGTCGTCTGTCTGTCCCCCCAGCCCAGCACCTTCCCAGGGGGAGGCAGCCCGCTCCCTCTCCCAGCTCTGGTCCGACAGTGGGGCCCCGTGAGCCGGGCCTGAGAAGGGAGAAGGGAGGTGAGATTAAAACAGCTTTGAACCTAGGCTGTCAATCTGGACTGAGTTTTAGTGACCAGACATGACCACAAGCAGAATGTCATGGGGGCTGGAAAGGGGCTCCAGCCAGGTGGGGGGAAAGGGCCTAGAAAGCCTGCGGCCTCTCGTCTGAACCCTCAGGGCGGGCCCCCTACACCCAGCCCAGCGGGAAGGGCAGGGCAGGGCCTCCCACCCACGTGGGGCTCGCCGTGCAGACCAGGAAGGAGTTGTCCAGGCTGGAAGAGGGAGCTCACAGCTCCCTGAGGCTGGCGGAAACCAGAATCTGGGGAACCCAGACTCACTGGCTGAGGCACGAGCCGTGCGGCTTCTCGGTTCAGGGAATAAAGCCTCTTACACATTAAACGATGTTTAAAACAGTCATCCAGCGCTACACGTTTAAGGTATCCAAACCCATGGATCAGATTTTCCTTAAAATTACCATGCTTTCAAAACTAAGCAGAAAAAGGCCTGGCGATACCGCTGAGATTGCTTTTGCAAAAGGCTTTTGTTTAATTAGAAATGTTCGCTGGATCCAGAAGAATCTCGGGGCCCGTACATCTCAGCCAAAGTCTACTCAGTTATTCTCGCACACACCTGGGCAGTCAGTGCTGCTGCCACCCCAGAGTTACCAACATCTCGTGAATTTTTAAGAATTTCAAAGGACACCGTGGTCAAGCTTATCTTTCTTTTACACTTTCTTTTGCAGTTAACTCCAGAGATAACACGCTCAATAGTCCATATTGATTTTCTACTTTTTAAATCTATTTTATTACATATTTATGATCAAGCAGATGGTAAGGCTACGTTCTGGGCATAACTATGAAGACAGTAACACCACTGTGAATTTTTAACCATGATGCAGGCTCCCGACTGCAGTGCAGAGCGTCCCGGGGAGAATTTGCTGTCCCTGCACTCACTCCAGACGGCTGTCCCCGTCTGGGCAATAAGTCATCGTGGTGAATTCTGAGTGAGATTTGGTACGAAACAAATCAGCACCTTGCTTCAGAGTCGCACTTTATTTTGGATCAAAAGTGCTGGTATCTGTCTCTACAGTGACATGTATAAGAGAACATGTAATATGGTCTACCCACCTGTCTCGCTGTCTGTGCCTGAAAACAAACTAAAAAGCAAACGCTGTGTTTGGAGAGAAGGAGCGAAGGAAAGCCTGTTGCTGGAACTTGCTTGTAAGGTCATAATGTTTAGAGAGGATCTTCAAGTATTATGTAAGGGTTGTGCTGTATAATTTGTAATTAATTATACCTTTAAGTCCCCCAGATTGATAGGGAAGAAGTCCTTCTACAGCACATCCTCCTGCTCACCCCGGTGGGGGAGCGTCGGGGTGGTATCTCAGGCGTCGCTCCGCCATGCACATTCACCAGTACAGAGGTAGGCGTGGCCGGCTGGACGGCCGTGCCCTCCGTCTGCAAGTACACACAGGGATTCGTGCACAGTTTGTACGTGTGTGTGTGCGCAGATCCTCCAGTGTGCCGTGTGTGTGTGTCATGTGTCCACGTGCATGTGCGGCGAGCGTGTCCAGCGCAGCCTTGGGAAGCTCAGCAGCCGGCGCTCAGCGGTGTGTGCAGAGGGGCGACGGCACTTTTCTCCCCCGATGGCGGTGTCTGGGTCAGGGTGGCCCGGCCTTGCCGAGACGACGAGGACCCCCCAAGGATGGCGGTGAGCAAGACCTCTGCGCTCCGTGGTGTTTGCTGCGCTGTTTTGCTTTTCCTTGTTTTTAATTGAAGTAGAGTTAATTTATAACATTGTACTAGTTTCAGGCACACAACATAGTGATTGTGTATTTTTATAGATTATACTCTAAAGTTACTATGAAATAATGGCTGTGTTTGTCTGTGGTGCACGACATATCCTGGTTGCTTATCTGTGACACACACAGTAGTTTATGTCTCTTAATCCCACCCCCCGTCTCGTGCCCTCCGCCTTCCCTCTCCCCGCGGCGAACTAGCACTAATTCTCTAGGTCTGTGAGTCTGTTTCTGCTTTACAGCACACAGTTGTTTGCTTTATTTTTTAGATCCCACATATAAGCGATAAAAGAGTATTTGTCTCTGGCTGACTTATTTCACTAAGCATAACCACCTCCAGATCCACCCACCTTGCTGCAGATGGAAACCCTCATTCCTTTTACGGCTAGTCTTCCACTGCGTGTGTGCATATGTCGTGTCTTCTTCACCCCCTCGTCTGCTGACGGGCACCTGCCTCCTGTGCCCCGGCCGCTGTGACTCGCGCTGCCGTAGACACAGGGGCGTGTGTGTGTTTCCTAGTTGTGTTTTCGCTTTCTTCCGATACACACCCGAGGGTGGGACTGCTGGTCACACGGTGGTTCTGTTTTTAGTTTTCTGAGAAACCTCCACACTGTTTTCCACGGTGGCTGCACCAATTTACATTCCCACCAACGGTGGATGAGGCTCCCTTTTCTCCACGTGCACATGCTCATCAACATTTGTTATCTGTGATCTTTCTGGTGATGGCCATTCTGACAGGCGTGAGGTGGTACCTCATTGTGGGTTTGACTTGCGTTTCCCTGATGGTTAGTGACGCTGAGCATCTTTTCATGTGCCTGTTGACCACCTGTATGTCTTCTTTAGAAGAATGTCCATTTAGGTCTTCTGCCCATTTTTTAATTGGGTTGTTTGGTTTTTTACATTGAGTTTTATGAGGTATTCATACATTTTGGATATTAACCTCTTATCAGTCAGATCTTTTGCAAAAATTTTCTCTCCCATTCGGTAGCTTGCCGTTTCATACTGTTGACAGCTCCTTTTGCTGTGCATAAGCGTTTACATTTAATTAGTTCTAGGTCTCATTTGTTTATTTTTGCTTTTATTTCTTTTGTCCTAGAGGACAGATCCAAAAAAGGTAGGTCTACAATTATGCTGATGAGTGTTCTGCCTATGTTTTCTACTAGGAGATCCTGCTTTCTATGGCTTCTGGTCTTACCCTTAGGTCTCTAATCCATTTGGGGTTTATTTTTGTATATGGTATGAGGAAATGGTCCAATCTCATTCTTTCTCGTGTAATTTTCCAGTTTTCCCAGCACCACTTTTGGAACAGACTCTCTTTTCTCAGCTGTATGTTCTTGCCTGCTTTGTTGTAGATTAATTGACCTCAGGTGTGTGGGTTTATTTCTGGGCTCTCCATCCTGCACCACTGATCTATGTGTCTGTTTCTGTGCCAGTACCATGCTGTTTTGATTACTGTGGCTTTGTAGTATAGTCTGAAGTCAGGGAGTATGATTCCTCCAGCTTTGTTCTTTTTTCTCAAGATTGCTTTGGAATTTGGGGTCTTTCGTGGTTTCATATAAATTTCAGAATTATTTCTTCTAGTTCCGTGAAAAATTCCATGGGTATTTTGATGGAGATTGCATTAGGTCTTAGATTGTTTTGGATAGTATGGACATTTTAACAATATTAATTCTTCTAGTCCAAGAACATGAGATAGCTTTCCATTTCTTGGTGTAATTGTCAAATTCCCTCACCAGTGTGTCATAGTTTTCAAAGTACAGCCCTTTCACCTCCTTGGTTAAGCTCATTCCTAGGCATTTTATTCTGTTTGATGTAATTTTAATGGGATTGTTTTCTTGCTTTCTCTTCCTGATAGTTCATTATCAGTGTACAGAAAAGCAACCAATTTCTGTATGTTAATTTTGTATCCTTCAACTTTACTGGCTCATTTATTAGTTCTAACAGTTTTCTGGTGGAGACTTTAGGGTTTTCTATACATAATATCATGTCATCTGCAAATAGCAACAGTTTTACATCTTCCCTTCCCATTTGGACACCTACTATTCTCTCTTATTGTCTGAATGCTTTGGCGAGGACTTCCAAGAAGAAGAACAAATAAATGCCAAAGTCGGCAAAAGGAAGGAAATAATAAAGATTAGAGGGGAAATAAATAAAATAAATGTTAAAAAATAATAGAAAAGATCAATAAAACCAAGAGCTGGTTTTTTGAAAAGATAAATAAAATTGACCAACCTTTAGCCAGAATCATCAGGATGGAAAGGATCCAAAAACACAAAATAAGAAATAAAAGAAGAAAAATAACAGTTGATACTACAGAGACTCAAAGCATCACAAGAGACTACTATGGACAGTTATATGCCAGCAAACTGAACAACCTAGAAGAAATGGACAAATTTCTAGAAACATGCAACCTACCAAGACTGGAACAGGAGAAAGAGACAATATGAACAGACAGATCACTAGCAGTGAAATGCATTTGTAATTTAAAAAAATACTCCCAGGAAATCAAAGTCCAGGACCAGACAGCTTCAAAGGGGAATCCTACCAAACATATGAAGAAGAGCTATTATCCATACTTCTCAAACGATTTCAAAAAATTGAAGAGGATGGAACCAAAATTCATTCTTTGAGGCTGCAAACACCCTGATACCAAATCCAGACAAAGACACTACAAAAAAAGAAAATTTCAGGCCAATACCTCTGATGAATATAGATGTAGGAATCCTCAACAAAATTTTAGCAAATGGAATTCAACAACACGTGAAAAGGATCACACACCATGATCAAGAGGGACTTACTCCAGGGTTCGTTCAATATTTGCAAATCAATCAATACGGTACATCACATTAACAAAAGGAAGGATAAATTTCACATGATCTTCTCAATCGATGCAGAAAGAGCATTTAACAAAACTTAACATCCATCCATGATAAAAACTCTCATCAAAGTGGGAAGAGAGGGACCACATCCCAACATTATAAAGGCCATTTGTGGCAAACCCACAGCTAACATACTCAATGGCAGGAAGTTGAAAGCCTTTCTGCTAACTTCAGGAACAAGGCAAGGAAGTCCACTTTCACTCGGCTGTCTCAAGACCAGGCGGAAGGTGGGCAGAGCTGCGTCTCCTGCTCATGCTGACCCTCCTCAAGCTACAAGTCAGAGCAGATCACCTTTTAGGGTGAGCAAGTGTCCTCTGCCGATGCAAGGTGTGGTATGTGGGTGAGAGCAGGGACCCCCATCTCCACCGGCAAGCAAACCAGACGAAGTTCCACCCAGGTGCTCTGTCCAAGGTTGAAGAGGACGGCTTCAGGGATGGATTGGGTGCCAGCTGTTATCCGGGGTCCCCTGCACACCTCCCCACTGCAGTGTATTCCGTTTTCTTTCCCTTGCAGTTTTTTGGTTTATCTATTTATTTTATTGGCACATAACATCCACTAGCTTCTTGAGAAATGGTGTGCAGGCCACAAGGTTTTTTAAAGACTTACGTGTCTTAATACATTTTCCCTCTATCCTGACACGTGATGGATAATTTTACTGGGTGTGGAATTTCATGTTAGAAATTAATTTCCTTCAGAATATGAAGGCCACTTCCCACCCTCTTACTTCCAGGTATTTCTTTTGAGAAGTCCAAAACCTTTGTGCATGCCTGTTCTATCTTTGAAATTCCGACAGCTTCCAGTCGCTCCCAGGTGCCCTGAAGTTTCCCTGCACGTGCATCAGTGTGGTTCTGATTTCATCTGGCAACTCACGTCTCACGGGCCTGGGAACTTTTCTTGAATGACTTTGCTGTTAACGTTTCCATCTTACTTTCCTTTCATTAGGATGTTGAAACTTCCAGGCTGATCTGGTAATATGCTGATGTTTGTCTTATGTGTTCCATCTTCTGTGACTTTTTAACATTTCAGATCTTCTAGTGAGCTTTTAATTTCCGCTAGCAATCAAAGGCAAATATTTTTTCCTGAGTTGTTCTTTTTTCTGAATGTTCCTTTTCTATGATATCCTTTTCTTGGTTCAATGTGTTCTTTTCTCTCTGAGGATGTTAATGGCATATTTCTTTTCCTTCTGTCGGCATAATTTCTGCTCCTTCAGGTTGTGTTTTTCTGCCTATGCTTTTGGATTTCATCTCTCATGCTAAGGCTTCCCTTAGGCGTCCCTCCATCCTTGTGTGTGTTCCAGAACGGGGAGGAAAAGCTGGTTGGGAGCTCAAAGGGGCTGAGTGGCACTTCTTGTGTCTGAATTTACTGTGGTTTATCTGACTAAGCCACTTGCTGGGAGGCACCTGGTGTCTGTGTGTTCAGTCCTCTAGAGGCTAGGGGGCAGAAAGTCTTCTAATTCCTGCTCGTCCACACGGGCTGCCAGCCTGGGGAGGGGAATCCCCACCCACAAGCCTCACTGTGCAGGTGAGAACTGAGTGATGCTTTGGAACAGCCCCCCATAGAACCCGGTGTCCCTTAAACCTTGTGGTGCCAGCCAAGGTGAGAGGACCTGGGATGGAGAGGCGGGTCCAGGGCGACGCTCGGATCTCTTTTCAGTCTTCGCCACCTTGTTTGTCATTTAGCTCCACTCTCAGTCCCCGATTCCAAAGGTGGCAGAAGCTGCCTGTCTGACAGCTTTGAGGACTCTGCCCTGTAACGCAGGTTGGTCTCAGCTTCTCCAACTGCTGCCCTGGGAGCGTCTTGTGTCTGCTAAGTCAGTTACCAAGAATCCAGCTTCTCTCTGCCCTCGGATCTGTGCTGCTGTGCAACACAGCGCTGTGGGTTTTTTTTTTTTTTACAAAATTCATTTATCTTAAGTTTGGGGCATTGTCACCAGATAACGAGATGTGATATGATGTGCATTTTCAACCAAGCATCTCTAATCTAAAAATTGCTAGTGCCTTCCCAATTCGAATTTTCACGTACGACTTCTGGCCTGTCTGCAGATGATCCCGGTGCCCAGTAGAGGTAGTATTCCAACTCGCTACAAGCAGAAGTCGCCTTTGCAGAGCACCGGGTCTGGAGGAGCCGCCCTGTCCTGCGGCAGAGGGTGGCGCTGTCGTTGCTATAAATTAAGCTCTTAGGTCTCTTCGGGTCAGTTGTGAGACGGGGTGCCCTCCCCTGCTGGCCTGTAAGGCAGTTATCACACCTGAGCATCAGACACTCTCGCACGCACACACACGCTCACACACATGGGCTTCCTGATCCTGTGTGTCCTGGCAGACGGAGGGAGGCAAGGGAAGATGGCAGGAGGAGCCCCTGGTCGCCCCAGAAGGCAGCACCAACTCCCGAGTCGCGCGCCCGTCTTCGGGCCGCTCTGGGTGTCCGACAGCAGCCACGGCGAGAGGCCGCGCCCTCGGAAGCACCTGAGCGGCCGGGTGAGCGGCTCCCGGCCCCTGTTCCCGCGTTAGCCTCCCGCAGTGGCTAAGCAGTTCGTGGAAGTTCTCCCTGTAGTTTGGACATCAAAAGCACTGGCGACAGCAACTTCGGGCAAACCACCCCCCAGCCCACACTCAGCGCTTCGTCAACGCTCTAGCGAGTGCGCGCTTTGCCAAACAGACAAAAGATAAACACACACACACATAAACACACACCCCTAAACGCACACATAGACACACACATGAAAAGTAAAGGTTCAGAGAATTCCTTCTGAGCAGCCAAAGCTGAAGACCCACGCTGCTGATGTGGAAAGGCTTCTGGTCGTGATGAGATGGAATAGCTCGTATGTCTTCCTTTGGGTCAGAGAGGAGAAAAGAAAAGACAAAAGGAACAGGAAATTCAAAATGATTTCCCAGAGTCTGGGAGAGAGAAGCTGCCTATGGCCGAGTTGGAGAGAAACTTCTGAAACGCGGATTTATGCTGCCAGGAAGGGCTGCGGCTTCCGAGCTGCTAAACATACAGACAGTTGGGTTAAGCGCACAAGCCACAGGAATGACTCAGGGTGAGCTGGAAAGAGGCGTTCCAGGGAAGGCTAAGACGTATGATTAAAAAGTAATTTAAAATAGTCATGACCGTGAAGAGCTGGGCTGGGAGTCAGGGAGACTGCGTCGCAGTCCCAGGGTCTGCTTTCAATTAGTCCTGTAACTGAAGGAATGAATTTCTCCTTTCAAAGCCTCGGCTTCCTCGTCCAAAGGGCAGAGGCCGGCGCAGAGACTCCCCAGGGCCTCGTCTGGCCCAGAAGCCTCCCTGTGGACAGTTTCAGCCAGGACTCGACTGACCCCCTGGCAGCGGAGAACGAGGAGAGTCCCTGGGGCGGGGCCGCAGCCTGGGACGCGAGGGCTGCACCCAGCACGGCGCCTCCTGCAGAGCCTCGGGGTCTTCTTCACTTGTCTTGGAGCTTCCAAATGCAAGGAGAGAGGCGGTCTTAGGTTTCATTTCTTAATTTTTGAGGGACAGAAAGAGGGAGGGGCAACCCGACGGCCACCCCCCCCCAAATGCCACTGAAGCCTGAGCCCTCCTGGTGTCCCACAGGAGGCTCGGAGACCCACCCCCACGTGTCCCCTCCTCCCACCCAGAGGGCGATCAGGAAGCTGGAGGGGAGTCCAGACGTTGTCACCCGTGGACTCAAACCCTGTCCATGGGACTTGTCTGTGAATTTCTAACATCCATTATTTACCAAAAAGTGTGACAGGTGTGTCAGGTAGGGGTGTTGGTTGTGAGCAGTAGTTACCCACTTGTGCTGGTATAAAAATATCAGGGCATTTATTGTGAGGGTAGAAGGTGATGCCTGACATCAGAGGAGGAGAGGAACTGGGACCTCTGCACAGACACTCTGTTCCCTGGACACACCACTCTGTTCCCCGCGCAGGCAGGCTGTGTCGCTCACTTCTCCCATCCACGTGGGGGACGCCAGCCACCACAGCTCAGGGTTCTCCATCAGCCCCGAGGCTCAGTCCCCAGCTCTAGGACACACGGTTGGATGGACGGGCCGACTCAGGTCAGATGTCGGTGCTCGTCAGACCGGCTGTGGCCCAGGGGAGGGAGTCAGGCTGGGTTCCATCAGGCAGGGGACCATCTTGTACTCACGGTGGGAAGTTCCCAGAACCACTGAGCTCAAGACAAAGGAGGCTTCTGCAGGGGCCTTCACACAGAGCGAGGAACTGATGGTCTTTTACTCCTGAGGGGAAACTTTAGAGTTGCTCTTTTTAAAACATTTTCCCTGTTTGAAAATATTTTTCTTTCCCCCAGGAAATCAGTATGATAAGTAGGAAAAACAATTCATCTAAAAATAGTCCTGTATGTAAATCTTTATCCAAAATGCTTTGGCCGTTGCAAGATGTGTTATCTACTCATAAAACTATTTTCCATTTTCACTCAGGACCAGGCTGTGCTGGTTGGACTTGAGGTCCAACTACTGGGAGGACGACGGTGCCTGTGGGGGCGGGTGACCTGGAGACAGGTTGGGCCCAGGCTCCTGTCGGGCCGCAGGCCACGTTTGCATCACTGTAGGTGGCCCCGGAGTTCTGGACCACAAGGGGCAGGCTCACGGGCTCAGTGACCAGGAGGTAGACGGCTGGACGCCAGGAAAACTGAGTTGTAGTCCCAGAGTCTGGGTCACTGGCTCCCAGACACCCACTCCAGTGCTTTTCCAAACCTTTCTGCCTCTCACACAAGCTCTGTGGCTGAGCTAATCCAACAGCAAAGGCTGGGGTTTATAAGTCGCGTCCAGCGTGCGCCCTCTGCCAGTCCATTTTTTCTCTTTCTTTTCCTCTTGGGTTGTCAGTGATGCGGTTCCAGGGAACCAGGAGATGCCAGCACAGGACACTGCCTTTCCATCCTGCCCTGCTCACACCATGACTTGGTCCCCAGAGTTTGCTTGAATTTATTCTTTCTCCTTCGGTCATGAAAAACGTGTTACTTGATTATAGGATCTACCTTTTCAAAACGTTGCTGAAGTCTTGTTTTTCCTCTAATACTGATTTGCTAGGTCACAATTTGGGGCCAGAGGGGATGGGAAGGTTCCCTTTTTCCTTTTATTAGGGACCCTGAATACTGAATGGGAAGTCATGATTCTGATTCAACTTTTGCCTTTTATACCAAAGCCTCGTAAACATCATCGATAAAGGTAAGAATGACGCCGACATTTCAGAGTGCCACTCTAAGTCCCAGCGCGAATTCCTGCCCTGCAACGACCTACGGACAAACAGCCGAGGGAAGCTGCACACAGTCATACCAAGCGCGTGTTGACCCCCGAGGGGAACTGGCCGTGACAGGAGGGACCGGCCATGTGAAAGCTCAGGCCTGGCCCCGCGCGGAGCAGTGTCTTGCTCACCCCCGGCTTGGACCTCTAATACGCCACCAGTGCCTCTGAGGCCGGGTTTCCTTCCTGTTACGAGGCAACCCTGATCCTTCCAAAGTTGGAAGCCGGGATTTCATGAAATAACCCTGAGAAATTCTTTCCTAGAGGGCACACCAGCATGAGCTGCACCCTGAGGACCTCGGGAGGTGCCTTTCTGCATGTTGTTTCATTGCTTTGCTGGAGGTCTCAGGAGCGTCCTTCCAGGTCAGACAGCACCGGCTCAAGAGTGGCTTCCAGCTGAGCACCAGAAGCCCTCACACCTGGACGCTGCCCATGGCTGGGGCCTCGAAGGACTGGGCCGCACGTGCTGGCGCAGGACCGTCCATCCAACAGATGGGACACCTGGACAGACGGAGGATGCCAGCCAGAGAGAGGGACACGGTCCCTGAGATAAAAACGCAGGGGCCTTGAGCCTAGACTGCCCCTTCCATGTGGGCCGGGCTGGAGCGAGGCCGGGAGGAGAGGGGGGTCCACCTGCCGGCGATGCTGCCCTGCGTCTCCCAATCACCTGGCTCCCACAACCTGAGGCCCCACCTCCCTGGCAGCCGTTTTCTGTCCCAGCCCCACGTCTGCCCCATGTTCCCCTGCACGGCCTTCCAGAGCACCTAGCCTGGGCCCATTTCCCTCCTAGGACCATCAGTCCAGAGACACCAAGCCCCTCGCCTCCTGCACTGAGATGCTGCTCAGATGTTGGTGCAAAACGCTAGTTGCACACAGCAGAGGGGCCTCTGTGGTCAAAGGCGCTTGGCATGAACAGCCTTTGTTCTCAGGTCGGTGCTTCCCTGGACGTTAGTGCTAAAGTGGCGCTGGAACCATACGATGTCAACAGCCCACTTGTACAGCCTTTTGCAGGGTTCTTTTTATTAATCTTACTTTGAAGAATCAAAAATTGGCAATGTGTCCCATTTCCCCAGCTTTTCCATTCTTACCTTCTTAAAAACATGCAGAAGCCTGGGGTCTGCCGGCCTAGACAACGTGCATTTGGTTCAATTCAACAAATACTTGGACGTCTACCATATGCAAACCTTTGTGGTCTGCTGGAGCTACCAAGACAGATAAGAAATAATTCTGCCTAACTGTTTACAACAGCCAAGACATGGACGGAACCTAAGTGTCTATCGACAGATGACTGGATAAAGAAGATATGGTATGTTTGTACAATGGAATATGACTCAGCCATAAAAAAAGAATGAAATAACACTATTTGCAACAACATGGATGGACCTGAAGATGATCATACTAAATGAAGTAAGTCAGACAGAGACAAATATCATATGATACCACTTTTTTTGTGGAATCTAAAAAAAGGGGACAAATGAACTTATTTACAAAACAGAAACAGCCTCACACACAGAAAACACACTTCCGGTTACCACAGGGGAAGGTAGGGGGAGGGATGTTGGGAGCTTGGTATTAGCAGATACACACCACTATGTGTGAAGCAGATAAACAGCAAGGGCGCACCGCAGGGCACAGGGAACTCCATCAGTATCTTGTAATGGTCTGTAACGGAAAAGAAAACAAAAACGAGTATCTGCACAAATGTGTGTGGCTGAATCGGTTTACAACACACCTGAAACTAACAGCATAGCAAACCGGCTGCAGAAGCCTCTGACAGAAGGCGTCAAAGGAGCGCGTCAGCTCAGTGAGGGCGGTGCTGTGACCGCGAGAGAGGCGGGTGCCAGGGTGGGGGGGTGCCAGGGGAGGGGGAGGCGGGGGGGGGGGGAGATGCGGGGGGAGGCAGTTTCCCAGACGAGACTGACCCGGCAGGATGTTTGGAGGCCACACGGTAACTGAACGCGCGTGTGCATGTCCCACCGCAGCCCCACGAACACGCGAGGGCTGTGTGCGGCCTGGGAGGGCAGCGGGGCCAGGGCGCCCAGCCTGAGCCGCGCGGGGACGCGGGCCCTGCCGGAGTTCTGGCTCCGGCCCGCAGGCGGCCCCGCGCGGCGCGGGCAGTGCCGGGGCTTCGCCGGCTACACAGCCGTCTCATTTTGACTCGGGATTCGTAGGTCAAGACCTCGAGGAGGCCGGGCTGAGCGGCCTGGCCCTTCCCCGGGGAGCACCGGCTGGGGGGCATCTGAGACCCCAGAGCCTAGGAAACCTCCCTGCCCCGAAAACCAGCGAGCACCCGAGCGGCCAGCGGCCTGCGCTCCAGGCTCCGGAGGCGCGGGGAGAAGAGGCCGCGGCCTGAGGGCTTCACCAGATGGGAGGAAAGATGTATGGTTGGCTGGGGCCAGGGAGGCGGCCAGGGCTGTGGCCTGAACCTGGCGCCCCAACGTGGCCTCTCCTGCCCGGCTGCTGGGGCTGCTGGGGTCTCCTCTCGTGGCCATGCGTGGCACCCGCCAGCAGAGGCCCAGCCCAGAAACTGGGACAGTGTCACTTCTGTGACACTGACCACCCCACCCATGGTGCCAGGGGCAGCAAGGCGTCTACCTCCTCCTCGGGCCTTGGCAGCTCTGGACCAGGTGTTCGCTGGACCCTGGACCCCAGAGGGTGGTGCTGTGGATTGGTCTATGGCTCCCATGTCCCCACCCAGAACAGGATGGGTGCCGAGTGCAGGGACAGTGGTAGGCAGGGTAACAGCCCCCAGGATGCTCGCATCCTGACTCTGGAGCCTAAGGACACGTGGATCACCTGGAAAGTGGGAATTAAAGTTGCAGCTGGAATTAAGGCTGCTGGTCAGCTGACCCGTGGGGGCTGCATCCACCATTAAGCAGGTGGAACAAGATAATCACACAACTTCCCAAAAGTGAGGGGAAGAGTGAGGAGGGAGGGATGAGGGAGAGGGGCGGCTCTGGATGTGGACAGAGGGCCCCAGCCCAGGAGCGCAGCCAGTTCCAGGAGCAAAGCTGACGTAATGACCCCGTCCCACAACAGCAGAGAGCTGGGTTCTGCCAACACCAGACGAGGAGGAACGTCTTCCCTGAGTCTCCCAGCTGCGTGCAGCCTGCAGACGGCCACCTCCTGCAGTCAGGCTCACCCAGGCCTGCCCCCCAACAGCAAGATTAGCTGGCATTTTTAAGGCACTGCGTGGGCGGGGATTCCTTCCAGCAGCAACACCAGCACAGTACTTAACAATTGTTGTTGAGTAAATTTTAAAAACATGCAAAAATTCAAGCCATGAAAGTACTAGAAAAATAGCCTAATGTTTCTATAGAATTTCAGTGGGAAGGACTTTCCTAAGCGAGTCACCACCAAGACAGGACACAAGGGCCAGCGTGGGGCCCATAATCCTCACAGTTGCGCCACGGTCCCTACCCTGCACGGCGGGGCTCAGAGCCCTGCCCGCGTCTCACGGCCTGCATCCCACATCTCAACACCTGGAGAAGCTCCAGACCATCTCCAAATCCCACAGGAACCCCAGGAACGGCCGAGAGGTTTGTCACAGTCCTGCAGAGAGTGTCCACAGGGGCTGCCCTTGGGGTGGCCTAAGTGACGGACACGTGGTGTGAGCCGTCCCAGCAGCTCGAGCAGAGGACCAGGCAGCGTGAACACACTGGGGCCAGTGGCCTCCATGGGAGAGGTCACTAGGGATGGACAGCGGGAAGCAGAAGGCCAGGGAATGGGGAGGGATGTCGGCAGTCCCCCAAGAGCCAGGCACTGTCACCTGCAGGCAGATGGCACCCCTGCAGGTGGCTGAGGAGGTGGCTGGGGCTTGCAGGGGAGGCCTGCACTGTCCACCCTGGGGCTGACCAAGGCCTGGGCCTGGGCTCAGAGGCCTGAAGGAGAAGGCCGTGAGGCAGGGGGGTAGGCGGGGCCTGGACTTGGACGCTGCCCCCACCTCAAGGTCAAGGTGAGCCTGCAGGTGGGGCCGCCCTGCCCCAGAGCCTGGCCAGTTTCAGGGAGAGCTGGTCAGAGAGCGGGAAGGACAGGGAAGTGGAGGAGGGGGGCCTGCCCGGCTCTGCCTTCCCCATCTCTGCAAATGGCTCCTGTAACCGACTCCAGCCCAGGCTCCCAGTGGGAGGGGTCCCCAGCCTGGCTGAGCTGAGTGCTCAGCACGAGGGGTTTAAACACCCGTGAACCCGGTACCAGCCCAGCGACTTTGAGCCCCTGGGGAGCGAACCCCCACCTCCCAGGCACACAGCGGCTGCCGGCCGTTTGGGGGAAGATTAAACACAGGACTGGCACACGCACATGGCGGCTGGGAGAAGTGCCCCCAGCGCTCAGGAGCTCCTCCCTGGAGCCTCACCTCTCGGCCTTGCCGCCCAGCGCAGACTTGATTTCCCGACTCCAAAGTCCGAGAAGTGCACGAGACCGTTGTCCCTCCTGGTGTTTTCCACTCCCACGAGCGAGGCTCTGCCAGTGACACACGGACGAGCTCATTCCGCAGAGGACCCCAGCCCCGTCTCGGGCGGCTCCCCACGGACGTCAGAGGAGCGAGTAGTCAGCAGGCATCTCCATACGTGCGTCAGCCCAGGGCCGGGGGCGCTCGGTTCCCGGGTCCACGTCAGGGAGGCTCTGCCAGCCCCGGGCCCTCCCGTCCGCGAACGCGGCCAGCTGCCTGCTACAAGGTGGTGGTGCAGCTTGAGAACCGGTTCCCCGGAGACACGAGCCAGTCCACACCCCACGAGCCGTCGGAGCCCTCGCTCTCCTCAGCCCTCGTGGTGCGGCGGGGGGACACCCCGCCACGCGCTGACCGTGTGCTCCCTGTGCGGTCCCACGTGCCCTCGCGAGCGACCACCTCGTCCTGCGCCTGCTTAACTGTTTCCTTCCTTCTGGGAGAGTCTTCCCGGTAACCGCGTCCACCAGGCTGTCCCCGGCGTTTCACTCTTTTTCACAGAAAAACTTGGGATTTGTACGTGTTCAAGCCCAAATCTTTCCCTCCGGACACAGATCCTCTTCCCCACCCAAGACCACGTGAACATTAACCCGCCTTCTCTTCCCCACCCGGTGTTTTATTCCCTGACGTTTGCATTTCTAACCCCCATGGAATTGTCTCTGGATGGAAGGCCTACGGCAGAATTTTAATTTGACTTTAGTACCAACTATTCACCATTTCCTGCAACACTGTTCATTCCCTGCTCTGAAGTGTCACCGTAATTCTGCACCAAACGCCCACGTATTCCCGAGGACCTTCCCGGACGTTTCTTCCAAGCCTTCAGCCTCGTGCCTGGCGGACCGCGCGGTTTTACGCCCTTTTTGTGTCGCTGTGTGACTCGGCCCGTGCGCCGCGCACTCCGGGTCGCTCTCCAGGAGTCCAGCGTTGCCTTCTTCCTGATGTGCTGCGGGTTAGTTTCGTCGCCGCCTCCTGAACGTTCACTAGGGATTTTATTTGTGTCACGATGTTACAGTTTCCTTTAAAAACGTTAATCTTCACAGTATTTTACCTCTTCTCCATTTATTCAGTCCTTCTTGATGAAAATGTTTCTATTTTCTTCAGAAAGGAGCTTTACCTTTTCAGCACGGTTATTCTTTTAACTTCTAACTGTTATTGGGAATCATTTTTGTTACATTTTATGGTTACACAACTCCAGTTTTCAGTGTCGACAGATTCTTTTCTCTTACTTCCTGGGTGTGTGCGCACCCGCTCACCTTCCTGGGCCTCGCGTTGCTTTCTCCAAATAAGCCCGCCTCTGCCCCGAGTCCCCGCCCCCCGCCTCGAGTCCCCGCCCCCGCCCCGAGTCCCCGCCCCCGGCTCCCGTGCTCACCGCAGGGTCGTTGTTGGATTCAGACTTAGGCTCCCTGTCACGATGGAAAACTATCTTTGTAATTATAACAAATTACGATTCTGAATTTTGTTAAATGCTTTTCTGGTTCCTGTCAAGATGATCACAGGTGGGAAATTCTATAAATACAAGCTTTTAATAAGAAACACTATTTTTCCTGGAGTAAGACCAGCTTTATCTTACTGTATCAGTGTTCACGTGTTAATGTCAGCGCGCTGGGTTTAGGTGGCAGCATCCCAGTTCATATTCTTGTCTTAAAGGTCACTGCGATTGTCAGGTTTGGTACCTGGGAACACCCGCTTCATAAAATGGATTGTTGTATCTTTTGACATTTTCTAGGTGCTTGGCGTGCTCGCATATTTGAGTATTTGCTATTTCCTGAAAGTCTGATAGGCTATTCCCCCAAAGGCATCTGAGTCCCACGCCGTCTTATTCCTCAAATTGTGGTTTTTGTTGTTGTTTTGTTTTGTTTTCGTCAACACTTTCAAATTCTTCAGGTTTACTGGTTTATTGTTGCAGGATTTGGGTATCCAATGTTAGTAATTCAAGTATGCATCTAGTTTTAGTCATTGAGAGTCAGAGGGAAAAACTGGTGGTCGCCCACCCTGGTCCAGAATCGGGGTCCTCATTCATGTTTCTGGGCGAAGAGGTGAAGCCTCGCCCTTTGCTCAGCGATGGGAGCGGAACTGCTGGCCCGGGCAGCGCGGGGCCGCCTCGGGAGCGCCTGCCAGACGGCTTCCCGGGGCTGTTTGCCAAGTCCGGCCCCTCACTTCCAGGCGATCACGGACGACGGAAGACGACCTCTCCGGGGCTTCCACTCGGGAGGACGTCTTGGCGATTTGCTTTCTGCGTCCACGGCTGGAGAGCCCCGTTCACCCGCCCGCACCTGGCGGCCGCGGGGTGGGCAGCCCTGCAGCCTGACGTGCTGTCACGAGCTCGTCGCTTCGTCCCTTGACTGCCGAGAATGTGTTCTTGCAGAGACGCCAGCCTGGTTTTTGTAATCTGTTTTTAATTAGCTTGTTTTCTGTTGGAACGTTGAAAACATTCTTGTCTTCTTTTAAAAATGTTTTGCTTAAAGACGTTTGCTGCACGGTCTTTGGTGAATTCTGGAGAAGCTCTGTCCCCACCCGGAGCACGCGCCCGGCCCGGCCTCGTCCCCGACGCCACGTGCGCCGTCCCGTCGGTGCCCAGCAGCCTCCGGACCCCGGGCCCCACAGGAACGCCTCGTGCCTGGCCTTCTGTCCAACCCAAAGGAGCCACCCCGATGTGTCCCCCACTCCACCAACTGGCTTTCAACATCCTTCATGACACTGGTCCTGCCTCCCACTTGAATTATAAATCAGGCCGTTATTAGTTTTATTCCAAACCTTTCCTTTTATTGTTCAGCTTCATTTACATCTCAGGATGTTTTCTTGTGTTTAGCTCATATGTCTACTTCTGTTTCATTAATAATTTGAAAAAATTCCCTGCGTTGTGGAGAACACCTTGAACCATGCTTTTCCTCCACACTTTAAACACTCAGCTGTGAAAATATTTTGTAGTTTTTATTTAGACTTTTAAATCATAGGTTCGACGTTCTACTGTGTTTTTCTCCCTCTTTATACCTTTATAAACAAGATGCCATTTGCAATTCAAGTTATCAAAGCAAGAGTAAGTGAATTTCTCTTGGTCTCTCTGTCTGTTGATACAATGGTGAAATCATTTTTCAAAAATAACAGGAGAGAAGGTGTGGTGTCCACTGCTAGCCTTTATAAATTACGACCCTTTTAGGTCTTAGCTCACTTTGTACGTTGAAAGCAGCATTACCCAGGATGCATACCCAGATGTCCTCTCCCCGTGCACCCTGGTAACCTTGCTGCCAGAACTAGTGGGTCACCATTAGCTTCCCTATCATTCGTTTCAACTTATTTCCTAATATTTGTAGTAGTGTATCATTTTAAGAACATTACAAAAGACAGGGAGAAGAGAAAGTCACCTGCACGTTGTGAGAATTCTACCTCAGAAGCAGTTTCAAGGTAGTTAAGAGTGTGAATTATTATCTCTTGCTGCGTAACAAATTACCCTAAAGCTTAGTGACTTGAAACAGCAGACACCTGTTATCTCACAGTTTCTGTGTGTCGGGAATCTATGCAGAGTTTATCTGGACACCCCTGGTTTAAGGTTGTTTGTGAGGCTATGGTCAAACGGCCAGCCCAGGCTGTGGTCTCATCTGAAAGCCTGACCAGGAAGGCATCCACTTGCACCATGTTCCTGGTGAGCTCCAGTTCCTCGTGGATGGTTGGAACGAGGGCTTCGCTTCCTTGCCAAGCCTCACGGGCTCCGTAAGACTGCTTCCAGTGTGGACACTTGCTTCCCCCAGAGTGAGCTGAGAGAGCAAAAGACAGAGCTAGGAAGGGAGGCCCCCAGGAAGGAGTTACAGTCTTTTTAAAATCAAACACTGAAAGCGGCATCTCATCAACTCTCTTCTACCACATCCTGTTAAAGCCACCCTCAGCTGGGAGAAGACTGCCCAGAGGCAGGGCCACTGGGGTCCGTCCCCGAGGATGGCTTCAATGGGTCGCCTGTCTTTCTGGCTGGTCACAGGCAGTGAGCCCATGGAGAGACAGGAAGGTACTTTCTCTCATTTTTCGGGTACTGCTGCCAGGACATAAAACTGGAGTCTCCCAGGAAGAAGACCAGAGCCTTGGTTGACCTCCCCACTCATCACCATTGCTCCTATTAGCCATTAACCAGGAACAGCTAGTAACCAGAACCAAAAGGTCCTGGTATTAGATTGTCCATTGTTTGAAAAAGTTAACTTCAAAATTGTTCTGGCTTCTGTTGCATTTGTTGTGATGTTGGATATAAAGGTTTTCGTTGGAACTTGTTAAACAGACCAGACTTTAAGATACTCGCGCTTCTGTCCTGAGTGTTCTTTGAACTAAATGTTCCTTCTAAAGAGTAAATAGAGCTGCAGTTACATACACAGGCCATGCGTGTGTTTACTCTGGGACGAGCGCAGAGCAATGGTTAAAAGCACCTGCATAGTGCAGGGCTGAGTCTTGCTTTTATTTGCTCCCATGCAGTCACATAGCAGAGAAACCCCAAACACTGGGAAGGCGTGTTTGACTCGGGTGTGATGGCAGATGCAGGAGGGTATGCGCCCTCAGACATCCTGTGGCATTAATTCAAGTAGAGAGCAAGTCTGTGTAACATTTCCATCTAGCCAGAATAGACACCACAGTTGATATGAATACAGTGAAATTATAGTAATCTCATGGAACAGAGAGAAAAATTAAAATGGTGACAACTCCATTGGATAAGGTCCTTTGATGTGTACATTCTTTCCCAAATCCAGGAATTTTAACATCAGGAGTAGCTGTTAGTGAACAGAATCACTCATCCTTGTGTTTTCTACCCTATAGCAAAGGCAACAGCAAATCCACGGTGTGCTCACCATCAATATCCTTACCATGCTGATGAGGACAGACACTTGAAGATATTTCCAAGGGCATCAATTGGTAACTGGTAGGACTGGGACTTGAACCCACGAAATTAGACTCCAGAACTTTGGCTCCTGATTTGTTATGACATGCTGCCTCTGTCAGGACAGGTCCACGATCCATACATTTGCTGAATTAACAAATTCATGACTGTTTCCATGAAAGGATGGATCTAGATTTTTGTAACAAAATTAGATTCAAATTGTGGGGCACTGGAAGGTTCTTATCATAACAAATCGTGCCTACAGTGAAAAGCTACTTTGTGTTCTTTTTCTTAGTCAACACAAAATCATGGCAGTGCCGTTTCTAGTGGGGACAAAAGAAAGGAAAAAGCACAGCCTCTACTGTGCGCGGGTTTTGTGTGCAGAGGCAGCCCCTTTACCTTCCTCCTTCATCCGGTTTCAGAAACGTGGCAAGGTGTGAGGTTACCAGTCACCTCCTAAGACTTCTGGTGCTGGAAGCGAGACCCTCGCTCTGGCTGAGTTATGTGCTGGAAAAATCTGGTCTCCTTGTGTGTTTTCCATGTGGTTTGCTGCAGTCTCTCTGTTCCAACGCTGGGAAGGCCAGCGTGTCTCTCTGGCGGCTCTGAAGATTTTATAAAGTGGAAAATATTTTGCTTCCTTGGATTGTCAAATGAGAAAGAATGAAAGACACTGCTATCCTGTTTGCTGCTCCTTTATTTTTCTGCACGTGGTGATCTCTTAGATCGATGTGAATTTAGGGGCTTTAAAGTTTGCGTCTGACCGTGTAACAACAGAAATGCGTGTGTGTTTCTTTGTTAATATTTTAAGTAAAACAGCTCCTCATCTTTATTAGAGTGATAATTTCTCTGCCTTCCGTTACCTTCCCCAAATGTTGAGTGTCTTTTAGTAGAAGTAAGACATAGAAAAAATTAAATTAATGCTTCTCCCTACCGAAAAATAGAAGGACTGAGAGTCGTTGAGGAACTGAAGCCAGGCGTGATCACTGCCACTTCAGGCCGGGCGCTGCACATCTCTTCACCAAAACCCCTCGCAAGCCAGAGCTCTGTGAATATCGACACTTTTCATTTTTATCTCAAGTTGTTCAACAACACATCTAAGAGCTGCTAATAAAATGGTGGATGCGATGATCCTGACCAATGACCTGCTAAAACTTGAGGCTAAAATGCAACTTTCATCCTTTTCAGCTGTTTTCCCACTGAACTGAAACTTGGCAGGGTTACTAACACTGCCCTGAAATTCTTTGCTTTGTCATGCTCAGTTTTATTTTGTTTAATTTACCTTTTGACCATTCATAGAACAATTTTCTTTTTCCAGAGGTCACTTACATGTTTGTTTAGCCCATTTGGCTCGACAGTTTGCAACGATGAAAACAGAAATGAAAGGTAATAAAGGAAATGGAAAATTAATTCAGGTTTTGGTTTAGTTTTTATTCATATTATTTTACTTTGAGAAGTGCATACTGCTTCAAAAGGTTTGATTTGACAAATAAGTTGCAATTCCTTTGCCAAATGAGACCAAACAATGTAGAATGTGACAGATCAAGACAGCTGAGAAGGAAAATTCTACTAAATGTGATTTTGCAAGAGACATGCTTCAAAATTAGAATTTATTTTCTGGGGAACTTAAGCAAGCTTAAATAAGAAGTAGTAAAGGACTTGAAACTCTGTCCCCGCCCACCCAGCCTTAAGACACTTTGTTCAAGTCATATTTATTTTTATAACCCCAAATACTTCCTGGTAAAGGGAACTTAGGTCCAAGCCCCAATGTAAGTGAACACACGAGCAATTTACTAGGAAAGGTGAGCACACAACACTGAAGATAACTCAGCCCCTAAAGCTGGGGTCTTGAAATTGATCTATGGTGGAGGAGGCAAGAATACACAAAGGGAAAGACAGTCTCTTCAGTAAGTGGTGCTGGGAAAACTGGACAGACTTTTACATGAAAAAGAACAAGGTTAGAACATTTCTCATACCACCTACAAAAATAAACTCAAAATGGATTAAAGACCTAAATGTAAGACCAGAAACCATAAAACTCCTAGAAGAAAACATAGGCAGAACATTCTTTGACATAAATTGTAGCAATATTTTGGGGCTCTGTCTCCTAAGGCCAATGAAGTAAAAGCAAAAATAAACATATGAAACCCAATTAAACTTAAAGGATTTTGCATAACAAAAGAAATCGTTGACAAAAAGGAAAAGACAACCTACTGAATGGGAGAAAATGTTTGAAAATAGTATGATAAATAAGGAGTTAATATTCAAAATATAAACAGCTCATACAATTCAATATTGAAAAATCAAACAACCAATAAAAAATGGGCAGAATACCTGAATAGACATTTTTCTAAAGATGTCATGCAGATGTCCAACAGGCACATGAAAAGATGCTCAACATCACTAATCGTCAGCTAAAGGCAAAACCACAACGTGGTACCACCTCACACCTGTCAGAATGGCTACCATAAA
Source organism: Vicugna pacos (assembly GCF_048564905.1). NCBI lineage: Eukaryota > Metazoa > Chordata > Mammalia > Artiodactyla > Camelidae > Vicugna > Vicugna pacos. Next base: position 78,473,375 of record NC_132994.1, read on the forward strand.
AAAGATCACAAATGACAAAAGTTGGCAAGGATGTGGAGAAAAGGGAGCCCTTGTGCACTGCTGGTGGGAATGTAAATTGGGGCGGCCACTGTGGAAAACGGTGTGGAGATTCCTCAAAAAAGTAACAACAGAACTATCATGTGATCCAATAATTCCACTCCTGGGTATATATCCAAAGGATGAAAACACTAACTGGAAAAAAATACATGCACCCCAGTGTTCATAGCAGCATTATTTACAACAGCCAAGACATGGAAGCAACCCAAGTGTCCATCAACAGATGACTGGATAAAAAAGATGTGGTATATATATACAATGGAATACTACTCACCCATAAAAAAGAATGAAATGTTGTCATTTGCAACAACATGGATGGACCTGGAGAGTATTATGCTTAGTGAAACAAGTCAGTCAGAGGAAGACAAATGTTCTGTGTTATCACTTAAATGTGAAATCTAAAAAATAAAATGAATGAATATAGCAAAACAGAAATTCACAGATACATAGAACAAACTAGTGGTTACCAATCAGGGGAGGGGAGAAGGAGGGGCAGATGGGAAGATAGAATTAAGAGATATAAACTACTATGTTTAAAATGAATAAGCAACGAGGATATGTCATGCACCACAGTGAATACAGCCATCATTTTATAACAACTTTAAATGGAGTACAGTCTACAAAAATATTGAACCATTATGTTGTACACCTGAGTATAACATCATAAATCAACTATACTTCAAATAAATAAATGTTAGTATTTTGACTGAAATTAATTGGGTCCAAGGGACTCTGGCTTTTGCAGTGAGCTGACATTTTGTTCTGAGATAGAGGACAAGGCTTGTCGTTATCTCAGAGGAGGAAATGGGTTTTCAATGATTCACCTCTAAGTAGGTTCAGTGTAGGCCTTTTCCCCAAGGTATTCTTTAGGGAGTTCCTAGAGAACTTCTAATCTATTCTCACTTTGCTAAGCATCTTTATTGTAATGTGGGCAGTTTATTGTGTATCAATTTTCTGATCATTTAACCCTAGTTTATTCTAGTTTTGATGCCACAGCTGGGGACGGTGGGGGCCGTGGAAACTGCACTCTGTTCCTCCAGTTTCTAAGATAAATAGGGACAGACTAGATTGTCAAATTCCAGGGTTTGGATCAGAAGCAAGTTACTAGGTTTTGGTAGTGACTGTCAGGATGTGTTCCATGGAGACTGATTCTGCATGATCTTAACACATTTCCTGAAAATAACTGGTCCGATTGCCAAATGTGGGTAGAAAATGCTGGTTGAAGAATAAGAACAAAAACATATGAATTCATTTGGGAAAGAGTTTTCAGAGCTTTACCATGAAACTCTTCAGTCTAAGCCCCAGAAAAGGTGAGTGTGTGCAGCCTGGAATGCTTTATCTCTTGGTGCATCTTAGGGGAATACACAAAAGCCCTGGTTATCTGCACATTTATTGACTGGCCTTAACCCCTAGCAAGTGGATGAGGCTGCTATGGGACTGACCCAAAGTCTTTTTTGTTTCTAATTACCTAATAACTCTTCATCACACATAGAGGGGGAAAGGAACCGGTCATGGGAAGGTTTGTTGGGAGGGGTGCTCATGAGAGATAATCATTATAATGGGATTCCCTGAGCCATAACCCAAGCTTTCCCAGACCTCACTCACTGTCAGATCTGAAATGGCCAAAAACTAGATGATAACCTAGTACTAGTTTTCTGATGAGTCCAGCAAACAACTTTATGGTGATACCTTGAACTAAATGTGAACTGTGAAGTATGCCATCCCAGCTGCACCACCTCTCCTGTTAAACAGCTGCGCAGGGGCAGGCAGCCCCAAGGGGACGCAGAACAAAACAAGACACAGGACCATCGGTGCTTGTCCAGAGAACCAGGCATGGAGTCTTTTGGCTCCAGATGTCAATGTTCTGAAGGAGAACAAAGTCAGAACAGGGCAGACACAACTCTGTGCTGTCCACCCAGGGGCCTAATGGAGGGCAGAGCTGTGATGACCGAGCCAAATGAGCATGAACCAGATGAACTGATGAGTAAGGCGGGATGTGGGTGCAGCGTGGATTGCTGATGTGGAATGCAGGCACCTGTGATGGATCTTTGCGTGGCCCCTGGCCAGCTCACATGGGCGTGCAGCATGCCTGAGAGTTTCTGACTCTGAGCAGATACACTAGCCAAGCTTCCAGAAAGTCGTGCTACAACTGTATTTCCAAAGAAGAGGGGAAGAAACGCAGTTTGCTCTGTTCCCAATCACAAGAAATCTTCCTTTTCTTTTCGGAATTTTCAATTGTCCAAGTGTGTACTGGGCTGGTATAATTTTTAACTTTTTAAAAAAATATGAATGGTCGTGGACAAGACTAAATAATTAAGTCAAAAGTAGACCACGTGACATTACCCATTTGAGTTTTATGTTTAAAGGGCTTGTGATGATCTACAGTAATTCCCAAACCTGGCTTTTTATGTTTGTTCGTTTGTTTGTTTGTTTGAATATATAGCAAATCATGGTTTACAAAACACTTTCATTTAATGATCTATCTAGAGCTATAGAGCAAACACACAAAGACAGAAAAGAAAGTATTCTGGTATCATAAAGGAGACCATTAAGCTCAAAGAGTCTAGTATGCACCAGACCACGTAGTGCTCCTTTTTTTATCCTGTAGAACTCTGCTTCAAGGATGCCAAAGTAAATAAATCTCCAAATTTTCTAAAATTTGAACTTAATATTATTTAATTAAATACATATTACTCAGAACTTTAAGACACTATTGTAATTAAAGTTGTTTATCAGTGGTATATGAGGAAGATTACATTTAAGTAAATACAGTCTTTTAATTATTAACAAATATTTAAAATACGTCCTTGGTGTTTATTTATTCTCTTAGCTTTAGCTACAATTTTCTCTTAACCTAAACTTCCTACATAAATTGAGTGCGTTTATCCTTTTTCTTTTTATCTTATGAACTATTCCCAGAAGATAAAATATAATCTATAGAATTAAGGCATCAGTACTTGAACTGTCCCATACCACTATGGCAATTTTCTGTATAAAGCATTTCAGCTCATTTTGTTCATAACAAGAAATGTCACAGCTTTCTAAAAGAAATTCTTCAATTGAATGCCTCACATTCATATAGTATTTGGCTGAAGCAGCCAGAAAATTATACTGACTCATCATCAGTTCTATTCCCACATAAACAGCAGATTAAAAAATATTATAAACCAAACAGACCTAACAGACACACCCAGAAGAACGTTCCTCTTGGCAGCAGAAGAATACACATCCTTCTCAAATGCACATAGAATATTCTCTAGGATAGAGGTCACAAAACAATCTTAACAAATTTAATAAGATTAAATCATTTCAAGTATCTTTTCCAACCACAAGGAATAAAAATAAAGGAAAATGGGAAAACTCACAAGTACATGGTAAACAACATACTCCTGAACAACCATTGAATCCAAGAACAAGTCAAAAAAGAAATTAGAAAATATCTTGAAATAAACAAAAGTGAATGTCCAACTGACAAAAACTTATGGAATACAGCAAAAGCAGTACTAATAGGGAAGTTTTTAAGACAAATGCTTACATTTAAAAGAAGGAAGATCTTGAATAAATAACCTATCTTTATACCTCAAAGAAGGAACACATACAAATTCATTTCCTAAGACCAGCATTACCCTGTTGCAAAAGTTGGACAATGACACCACAAGATAAGTAAACTACAGGCCAATATCTATGATGAACATTGATGCAAAAATCCTCACCAAAATATTAGCAGAATCAAATTCAATAGCGCAGTAAAACAATCACACACCATGATCAAGTGAAATTTATTCCTAGAATGCAAGGATGGTTCAACATGTGCAAATCAATGAACATGACCCACCACATTAACAGAATGAATTTCACATAAGCATCTCAGTAGATGGAGAAAAAGCATTTGACAAAATTTAATATCCTTTCATAATTAAAAACTCTCAGCAAATCAAAAATAGAAGGAATTTACCTTAACATAATAAAGGACACATATAAAAACTCCACAGCTAACATCAAACTCAATGGTGAAAAACTGAAAGGTTTTCCTTTAAGATCAAGGCTAGGATGCCCACTCTCACCACATATATTTTAGACATAGTCCTGGAAGGTAAGAAAAATAAATAAGAGGCATCCAAGTCAGAAAGGAAGAAGTAAACTTATCTGTATTTACATATAGAATGATCTTATATGTAGAAAACTAAAAGACTCCACACACACACACACACAAAACTGTTATAACTAATAAATGAATTCAGCATAGTTGCAGGATAAAAAATCAGCATACAAAATCAGTTGCATTCTATACACCAACAATAAACTAGCTAAAAGGAAATTAAGGAAACAATTCCATTAGCAATAGCTTCAAAAAGAATAAAATATTTAGAATCAAATTAAGCAAGGAAATGAAAGACTTACACACTGAAAACTATAAAACATTGATGAAAGAAATCAATGCAGACACAAATAAATGGAAATACATCCCATTTTCATGGATTGGAAGAATTAGTACTGTTAAAATGTCTGTACAACCCAAGGTAATCTACAAATTCAAAGAAATCCCAATCACAATCCCAATGGCATTTTAACAGAAATAGAACAAATAATCCTATAATTCATATGAAACCACAAAAGACCCCAAATAGCCAAGACAAACATGAGCAAATAGATCAAAGGTGGAGGCATCAAACTTCCTGAATTTAAATATATTTCAAAGCCACAGTAATCAAAACAGTATGGTACTGACATAAAAATGGGTATACAGACCAGTGACCATGAATGGAGAGCTTGGAAATAAACCCAAGCATATACAGTCAAGTCACATTCAGTAAAGGTGCCAAGAAGACACAGTGGAGAAATGTGAGCCTCTCCAATACATGGTGATGTGAGAACTGGACATCCACAAGCAAAAGAATGAAATTAAGACCCTTAGCTTACATCACACAAAAAACTAACTCAAAATAGACTTAAATGTAAGACCTAAAACTGTAAAACTCTTAGGAGGAAATATAAAGGAAGAGTTCTTCAGATCACTCTTGGTGATTCTTTATTAGATACAACATGAAATTGCAGGCAACAAAAAGCAAAATAAACAAATGAGATTCTGTCAAACTTCTGCACAGCACAGGAAACCACCAACAAAATGAAAAGACACCTTACAGAATGGGAGAAAATATTTGCAAACCATGTATTTGATAAAAGGTTAATATCTAAAATATACAAGGAACACACACAGCACAATAGCAAAAAAAACACTAATGAATAAGTGAGCAAAGGATTGACAACTAGATGTTTCTGGGAAAAAAAAAAAAGGTCAACAGGCTTAAGAAAAGGTGCTCAACATGACTGACCAACAGGGAAGCACAAATCAAAGCCACAAGGAGAGACCCCTTCACTCCAGTTAGGACGGCTGTTACTAAAGAAAAGCAAAGGAAACTGACAAGTGCTGTGGGGTATGTGGAGACTGGGAATCTGTACATTGTTGGTGGGGATGTCAGTCCGTGTAGCCGTGATAGAAAACAGTACGGAGAGTCATCAACAAGTTAAAGACAGAGCTACCACATGATCCAGAAATCCCACCTCAGGGTATTTTTCCAAAGAATTAAAATTGGGATCTGGAAAAGATATCCATTCTCCCAGTTCATTACAGCATTATTCACAATAACCAAGACATGAAAGCAGCCTAAATGTCTATCAACAGACAGATGGATAAAGAAAAGTAAAATAAAAATTAAAAATAATGTTAAATATCTCATTAGTATTTTTATTTTGCTTACATGTTGAAACGGTAATAATTTTATTATGTTAAATAAAACACATTATTACAAAAAAGATAATGTGGTATATACTTATAATAGAGTATTATTCAGCCTTAAAAAAGGAACCTGTTATTTGCAACAACATGAATGAACCTTGAGGACATTATAGTAAGTGAAATATAATCTTTTATCTTTTTTCCATCTCTTTACTGTCAGATGTTTTGTACCCTTCCGTTTTAAGGTACGTCTCTTGTAAGAAGAATATATTTAGCTTTTACTTTCTTATGCATCTGATAATAAATAATCTTTTATTTTAATCTGAGTACTAATTCAGATTATATAATAAAACAATTTCTTACTCATTTTTCTTCTTTTCTTTCCTTCTTTTGAATAATCAAACATTTTAAATTATGCTGTTCACCCTCTGTGAGCTGACTAGTGTCACACGTACACAGACACGTGTATTTCTCAAGTAGCTGGTGCAGACCCTGCGCCACACACCCTGGGCACTTTTGCCAGGTGCGTCCCAGACCACGCAAAAGCGTCTTACTTTCACATATTTTGTGCAATTGTTTTAGAATTTAATTTCACATATACTTTAAACTCCAAATGATATTCTTTTCATTTTGAATATTCCTTTAGATTCACCAACATATTTAATCTTTCTGGTGCTTTTTATTTCTTTCAAAAGTTTTTCTCCCTCTAGAATCATTTTCTTTCTTCCAAAAAAAAAACTCTTTTTTGTAATTCTTTTAGTGTAGCTCTGCTGCTGAAAAATTCTATCCGTTTTTATTTCTCTAAAGCATCCTTCATTTTTTAAGGACATCTTTATTGGCTATGGAATTCTAGATTGGCAATTGTCCACTTTGAGCTCTCTAAAGGTGCCTTCCCCTCCTTCTGTTTGCCATGGTTAGCTGTCATTCTTGCTACAGTTCCTTTGGAGATACTGCATCCTTTTTTTCTCTGTCTGCTTTTAAGACATTCTCTCCATCTTTGGTTTTTGATGGCTTTACTGTGATGTGACTAAGTGCAGCTTTCTCTCTGCCTGCCAAGCTTGAGGTACGTAGACTCAATACATGGACTGATGTTTTTTATTTTTTATTTTTTTTTTATTTAGGGAAAATCTCAGCCAGTGTTTCTTGCTTCTGATTTTGCTGCTAACTGAGTGTCTTTCCTCTGACTCTGGGGTTCAATTTATATAGACATTGACCATCTCATAGAACTGGTGCTGGACGTGGGTATTTTCAAATGACCAATGTTCCGTTCTGTTACTCCTCTTTTTTCTGTGTCTGAGTTGCCATTACATTCACCTATTGATTTTTTTAAATTCTAGAATGTCCTTTTAATTATTCTATAAATTCCATTTATTTGATCAAGTTCTTTATGCTTTCTTCCATTTTCCTGAACACACTAATTTAATTTATTTTAATGTCTCCATCTAAGATCACCTGTAGGTCTATTTTCATTATTTGGCTTTGTTTCCATGGTTTTCACTCATTTTGGTCTTGTTTTTGACATGCCTAGTAGTTTTTAATTGAATGCTTGACATTTGTGTGAAAGTTACAAAGTTCTGGCAAATGCTACTTTTGTCTAAGAAAGATGGAATTTTCTTCTTGCAAACACAGAGCTTTCAGACCACCTTGATCCAGTTTTAGGTTGTGAGAGGACTGGCCTCTTTCCAGTCCCCTTTATTTCGTTTCCACTGCAGGTCCCTCTGGACCTGGACTGGCTCCGGAGGCGGTCACCGAGTCTCCTTCTTTGTCAGGTCCTGGGTGCAAGCCCCTGACTCCCCAGCGCCTCAGAACGGCTTGCATTTTTGCCCTGGGCTCCAGCTTTACGCTGGTTTCTGGGAGTCTCTCGTGCTCAGGACCCACCAAAGCCTCAGGGGCTAGTGCCCAGGACTCAGGCAGAAGCTCTGCATTTCTCATGTCCCGTGCAGGCCCTGGCCTGTCACTCTTACCCAGCTGGGTGTCCCCAGCCCTCCCGGGCACTGCAGACCCGGCCTCTGCCTTTTTGCCTGGTCTCCATTCCTAATTTTGTCCATAAATTCCCTGCAAGAGGAAGCAGATGTGGAGGGCGGCTCCCCGAGCTCCTCCTTCCTGTGTGGGTCCCTCGGTCCCTGCCTGCGGTGGCTGTCATGGCTTGCAGCACTAGCCCCACGTGGTCACAGTGTTTCTGGAAGCTCTGTACCAGCTCCAACCGTGTGTGCAGAAGCTGGGGGATCAGGCAACAGTCTGACACAAGGTGGGACATCCTGACATTTCTTCCCATCTGCCCTGGCTGCTGGTAGGAATGACACACAGGGGACGGGAACAAAGGCAGGGACTCGGCTCTGTCAGAGGAGAGGGGCCCTGATGAGGCCTGGACAGAGTGGACGTGGGGCACTGGGTGCAGCAGCCAGCAAGTGGCCTGACCGATTTGTGAGGGGAAGAAAATCCGGGAGGACACCTGGGTCTGGCTTGAGCCACTGCAGGAAGGTGATGTCACTCACTGAATTGGGGCATAATCAGGAGAAATAGTGTGTCGACGTGGGGCTGCCAAGAATCAGCAGTTGCATCCGAGGTCTGTTACTTTGAAGCTCCTGTTGCATCCTCCACAGAAATGTCCAGTCCAGACGATGGTCAGAAGTCAGGAGTCGGGGGCTGCCGAGGCGCTGCGTGTCTGGGGTCATGAATTTGCACGAGGTGTTTAAAGCCAGGGGACATTCGGAGTCACATGGAGGGAGATGAATCTGGAAGCACAAGGCACTTGTTTGCGCCAGAAAACCCCAGGCGACCCCCCCCCACTAAAGCGCCCCCTGCCGGCACACAGCGCCCTCTCTGAACGCTTCTCCGTGGGGCGGTGCTGAACTTGGTCAACTTCAAGCGAGTTTTACTGCCCTTGGGTGACACTGCTGTGTAGTGACTATTACTGCGACCACCTTCAGGAGCGCGAATTCTGAATAGGCGTACCATTCTAGGTCAGGGGCTTGGAGAGCCCTCAGGAGATAAAAATTTGACATTGAGTTTATGTCTCAAGATTATAAAATGCACCTTGGAAATTAAGAAATAGTAAGAAAAGATAGAGAAAAACCTGACTGGAAATCTAGGTCTCATTTAAAGGAAAAAAATTACAAATTAGCTTTATTTCCTTTTATGTACATATGATTAGAACAGCAAAGTTAAGACACTCTGAACAACGTTTAGGAGAGTCTGCAGCTCAGGAAAGAGGCAGCAGCAGGACGCACGAGTTAGGAGGAAACACGCCGAGCACAGCAGCAGCGAACTCCGCCGTCGGAAAGGCGCCGCCACGAAGCTGGGCTGGAGGGTGTGCTGGCAATTTTAGAATCGCCTTTTCTCTCTTAATATTGTACCAGGAAGTATGATGTCCTGAGGGTTAATCAGGCCGCTTACTGACGTCAGGACTTTGTCCCGATTGTATCAGATCCGGTCTTGCCCGTCACTCAGCTTCTGTCCCCCTGGGGCCCCACGGTCCCCAGGTGGTGTCCAGGCCGGGCCCGGGCACCGCCCTGCCCACGGCCGCCTGGGGGAGGGCCTGCCCGCACCGCCCATGAACGCGCCCAGGATTCCCCCACAGGGGCCACGGCCGACGCCAAGTCCACGCATGAACCAACTCTGGGCGCCCCTCTCTGCCGCGGCTGCATTCGGGGCTCCGCACATCCCGCGGGGCAAAGAGCTCGAGTCTTTGTCACGGAGACCCGGGGCGAAGATGCGCGGCCCGATGCGCACCCGCACACACGCGCGCACACGGTGCAGTGATCCGGCCGCCAGCCTGCCCTGCCCCTGCGAGCGCGGGAGGCGAGGCGGCAGGTCAGGCCCGCGAGCCACCCCCCACCCCCGGCCTGGCGCAAACCAGGGGCCGTAAGTCGGCGCCGCGGCCCGGGAACCCGGGCGTTTCGCGCGGCCGCCGACCCCGGGCAGAAGGGCAGCAGCTCCGCGCGGGCGTCCCTCCACCTCGCGGCCTCACGCGCCCCTTACGGCTCACCCACCGGCCTCGTGGCTCCGCTCGGCAGCTGAGGCGCGCGGCCTGTGCTCCCGGAGGACGGTTCCGAGGCTGCTATCAGGCGGCAGCAGGCGCTCAGCCCAGTCCCTCGGGCCCGCGCGAGGCTCGTAGGCGCTCCGGTCACCGCACAGGGCAGACGAGGCCCCGGTGCCCACGGAAGACGCCTCTCGGAGCGGCGCCCAGGCCACGGGGGATTTAGCAGGTGAATTCACCTCCCCGCGTCCTCGGTGAAGACAACGCGCAACGGGACGCGGCGTCCGAGGGGTTGGAGTTGAGGGACCAGCGCACAGAGCAACCCTGAGTTGACTCCCTCGGCCGACCAACGCCGCGCCGCGACCTCAGGCGCCTGGCTCCCCCGCTCCGGAGACGCACTCTCATGGGCGGCGACGAGCCCCGCCCGCTCACTCGGGGGTGCAGGACCACGGCGTGGGCGAGGTCCCCTCCCAGGGCAGCGCGGATTCCATCGGGGCGACGTCACCCCAGCGGGACCGCCCGCTCCCACTGCGGCGTGGACGGCGGGCCGCAGAACCTCGGGGGGCGCGTCTTCCCAGCCCGGGTCAGAGGAGGTCTTCCAGCGTCACCGAAGGCCTGCCGGCCGCTCGGCAGACGTCACTGCCCCAACATCTGGTGCCCACCCTCCCGCCGAGATTATAGCGCAGCCGACTCTCGCCTGGAATGCCCTGACCTAGAAGGAAAGGGGTACGAGCCAAAGAAGCAACAAACTCTATTTTAAACTATGCAGGATGACTATTAAACAGTTACAAAAGCCATGGAAAATAAATAAACGGAATTAACGAGCCTCATGCCTTTCACTTCTGATTCCGTGAGTCTGAATGTGCCCGGAGGACAGCTTGCATGTGGGCTCCACGTTCAAGGGGGACCACGTGAGCCTTGGGTGGGGGGGAGGAGCGGAGTGGAAAGAAGCCTGGACCCCGGACCCTCACCGCAGAGGCGGGAGGTGCCGCTGGCGGCTGCCCGGACCCCCGCCCCCGGTTCTCCTGGACCCGCACATCAAGGGCTCATGTCTTCCCTCCCCGCTCTGCCCACACCCACGCCCAGCCTGAGGGGCGCACCGTGGACGCTGCCTCCCGCGACCTCTCTCCCCTTGCCATCGCTGGTGTGGGCAGGGGCTGGGGCCCAATTTCAGCCACTGAGTCATGAGGGGAAGTTCTGCCGGGGGGCTTTGGGGGAGAAACACGATCAGAAAGCAGCACTCATCTTTCTCTTCTGCTCAGTATTCTCAGGCCTGTATCTCCTCCTGGCTGCACCTCCTCCGTCCTCCCGCACTGCACCTCCCACCTACCCCCAACGCCTCTCGTGCCCTCACTCGACACTCTCCCACCGCCCCAGGCTTCCCCCTGCACCTCCCCCGTCCCCCCCAGCTGTACCTCCCACCCACCCCATGCATCCCCCCACCCCCGCTGCATCTCCCACCCACCACCCAGGCCCCTCTGCTGCACTGCTGCACTGCTGCACCTGCCTGTTCGTGTTTACACGTGATGCCAGAAACTGCAGTCCAGGCTGCAGAAGGCAGGCGGACAGCAGCAGAGCAGGAGGCGGAGAGACCCCGCGCTGATCAGGTGACCGGCAGCCCCTTTAACTAACTTTAAAGCCCGTCTACTCCTGGGCTGCTCTTCATGTGAGAAAACACAAACAATAACTCTGATGTTTTCTGTAAATCACTTTCAGTCAGAGTTTCTGTATCCAAAACACAGCAGCTGCTTAGAGGAAAGCCAGTATTGTATTTACAGTTGATGATAAAAAGAATAGGAAACAGAGAAAACTTTCGCCTCCACAAACGTGCATAAGCCAGAACCATCCATCCTTACAATAATCTAATAAGTATGAATTCAGTAAGAATAAACACACAAACACCAGTGTGCCCACCATTCCACCTGTCTCTGCTGAATGCCATTTTAAAATACTGCTTGATTTCGTTTTTGAAAAATAAAATATTATAGATATAACTCAAGCCCCAGGATTCCTCCTCCCTGGAAAAGATAATAAAACTTGTATGAACAAGTATAAATAAATTATTTGAAACAGATGTAACTTTGATAAAAGAACCTGATGGAGAACTCCCGAAATTCCTCTGGAACAGTGTAATTGTTACCTTCCAACTAAGACCGTGAAGACACAGAGCACAAACGGACCACTTCACGTGATTCTTGCATGAGAAATGGTGACTGGCATTGTATTTAGGAAATGACTTTCTTGTTTCCTTTGCTGCTAACTCTAATGAAATCGTATTGACTCTAAGCTCTGCTTCCAAAGAACTAATATATTCTTTTACCACCATCTGTAAAGTATCTGGAATGCTTGAGGAAAATAAAAATACACATAAGGCATTTTCTCGGTTTCTGCCATGAATTAATAGGATTAAACCTGGTGTCGTTATAGCAAAGAACATGGTTTCAGGCCTGAGCTCCAGGCCATTGGACGAAAATATGACGTATTATCACATGTAAAAGTGCCTATAAATAGTTTACGACAGAAAATACTATGTCAGCTGTTTAGAAAATATAAAATAACTTAAAACTGAACAAATCAGCTGAGCTGCTAACATCAGACAGAATTAGGAGGTGCTTAAAAACAGTCATCCGGAACAATTCTATGCTCAGATGGACATGAGACTGTGATCATGAGAAGTCAGGGAGATGCCATGGGCGCGCTCAGCCTTCACGTCTTACAGGAATAGCAGCAAGAATGTTCCCTGAACTGACTGACCCTTGGTTTCTAAAGTGTACGTGAATACTGGAAATTTACTATCCCTGGCAACAGGAGTCAAGCAAATGCACAAGTGGTTCCCGCCATGCTCAAGCACACTTGCCACATGTTAGTCTTGGAAGACCAAGAAGCGAACCAGTGCAAAAGCACAGGACAAATTAGAACGAACCAGGTCAGTGCCCCCGAGGACCACTTGGTCCAAGGAGCTTCGTAAGTCACAGCCCTGCAAGCCGTCCCTTCCAGCGATACGGTTTTGCTCTAAAGATCCCAGGCGGGGATTTGTGCATGGTCCCAACGGCTGCACTTTCCGAGGTGTCGCTGAGGGCCACTGTCACCCATGAGTCGGGGCCAGCTCAGCTCCTGAGCACCTGTCCTCACCCAGGGGAGGCGGGAGGGCTCGGCCTGAACCGCGAGCCCCGAGCCATCTGTGCCCAGGTCATGGGGCTAGAGATGCGGGTTTGCTTTCCCAGGGCAGTGTGCGAGCCTTCCCAGTTCTCCCATCAGTATGCGGTCCCCCTCGTAAACACTGAAGCACCCCAGCACTGCACAGGGTAGCAGTCTGCTTCAATGGACAGGGGGCCACCTGGCAGCGTGTGCCCCTGTCCCACCTTAAGCCCCTTCGTCAATGGTGTTCCTGGTCAACAGGTTTTGAAGATTCAGTTTGAAAGACAGTAAACTGGGGGACTGGACAGAAGGAGCAGCCACGAGAGGGAACGGCAGGGCAGCGGGTCCTCACTGCTCAGCCTCTAAAGGGGAGCGAACGCCGAGGTCAGCGCACTGTCGCGAGCTGTCCCTGTGTTCCTCCCAGAGACGCTGGTTTTGTCAGTTACCTCGGCAGAAGTCACCGCTTCTGCGTACGACTTCCCGTTTCAGCTCCTACTTCGGGATGAGCCAGCCAACTCCGTTCGGCTGGACCCCTCCGGGCAAGCGCCCGTTCGCACACGCCCGGCCCCCGCGCGGCGCCCACGGGCCTGCGGCCGGTTCCGCGTTGTCAGCTCGCGCGCCCTTTGCCTCGTCCTGATGGGGGTCCCTCTGACGGCTGAGCCCCAGCAAAGAGACCCCTGCTCCCCTCCCTCACAGTCGCCTCCCTGGGGACACGTCTCTGGAAACACGGCCACTCCCAGCGGGAAAACGCTTCCTCCGGCTTTGTTTCCGCAGGCGTCGCAGCCAGCGAGCCCGGGCGTCCGCCCCTGGAGGCCTCGGACCCGCAGCCCAGCAGTTGGCGGATACCCGCTGTTCATGGCACAGGTGTTTGGAACCACTCGGTGTGGTGAGAGCGGACGGATCGTCAGGTGTCCACGCAGTAACCGGACAACCACACGGACAGTCCTCTGTATCCCCTGGACCAAGGAGGAGATGGGGCCCCAAGAGAATTAATAATTCTTCCCCAAAAATTATACTGCCGAGGCCTGAGCTGAAACTAGTTTTTTACACCTGCTAAACCATCAATGCTTTGCTCAGTGTTTCTCCAATTGGAGTACATGGACGTATTATCAATGTGTAAGAATTCATTTTTCTTTAAGAGAGGTTGAAACATTAGTTATGCCTCCAGCTCTCGCTCTAAGAAGACACCCAGAGGTCAAGCCGACAGCACTGCCTGAGCGCAGCGTCACTAGTTCACGCAGTAAACACACGGGCAGTAAAGAATCTAAAAGCCAAAGGCCTTCGAGCTCTGACCAGGAACGAATTAGATGTTTTGAAGAGTCAATTCACGCAGAAAATTAGATGTGAAGGGGATGGCAGAATTTTTTAAATAATTAAGACTTTCTACAATCATATGTGAGAGCACTGGATTCCATTTGAGTGAAGTTTTTCCAAAGCCACTTAAGCTAACCCAATTAAAAATGCTTGACTCAATTCTAACTCCCTGCAAATATGTGAATTAGCCAGTTTTATCACTGACTTCATCTTGAAAAAATCCATTAGCGCAAAAAGAGTTTTCTGATTCGTAATGGAGATTTTTCTGGCGAAATACAAGATGACTTTCTTGAGCTCAGAGCCCATTCTGTGCTGCTGACAGGCCCCTGGCTCCACGTCCTCAGACCCCAGGAGGCCCCACGGACTTCCCTGTCTTCTGTCTCAGGAGAGAGAGACAGAGACCGCCTTGCAGTGTCTCGGGCGTCTTGACCCTGTTCCCAGAGCGCAGGACGGAGCACAGCTGCGGAGGAAGGAGGGGTGCTCGCCTGTGGAAGGTCTCAGAGTGCTGACTGGCTGACAGCCCACTCCCACAACCCCTGACGAGGGACCACCTGTCCCCTTCCCCGTCTGAGGAAGGGAGCATTTCCTGGGCGCCTGGATGTCCTCTACCAGGTGGCGGATGGCGTCCCTCCCCAGCTGCCTGATGTCAGCACAGCGGTGATTGTTGGGGATGTAAGGGGCCAAGTGGCTGGAAGGCTGAGCGCAGGGAGGCTCTGCACGGGCCAGCGTTTGCTGACCCTCCAATGACCCCAGGGCGGACGCCGCTGGAAAGTCAATGACAACACAGTGGTGTTTGAGGGGTGACCCCAGGAAGGAGTGGGGCAGCCTGGGTGTGGGGCAGAGAGGCCGCAGGTGACATCCCCACGTGGCGGGGCTTAGGTCAGAGCGTTTGCTAATCTTGAATTCAACTGAATGCCCATCATTCAGGAAAAAACACCTGCTGAGGGTGTGAGCTGCAGAGAGCAGCCCGAGGTCGGGGACGGGGCATCTTCCCAGCGGCGGAGGAGGCGGACCGAGCAGAGGAGGGACCAGGAGGGCTCGCCGCGCCCTGCATGCTGCCCTCCTGGGCTCTGCGGTACGTGTGTGACGAGTGTGCTGTGAACCTGCTGGGAGGTCCCCCCCGCACCCTCTGCGCCCACGTCCACTCTTCCACCAGACCCAGGGGGTGCTGGCCTCGGCATCCTGCTCAGGACGTGCAGCAGGGGACAGAATTTGCTGCAGGCTTCTGTCCGTGTTACTGTCAAGAGTCGTGTCTTCACGGGCTCGCAGGGGCCCCGGTGCTGCGCTGTCCCCAACCCGGCCCTCTGCGTGATCCCCCGCCCTCTGTGCCCACCACGGGCCAGCGAGGCCGCGCTCTGTGGGGCTCCTCCTGAGCCGCCTCCACCTGTGGGAAGTCGACTTCATCAGCCTGGTGGGCGGTGCGTGTGTCCCTGTCTTTGCCTTTCACACTCGAAGGTCACGGGCAGGGGACACTGGGCGGGGACTGACTTCTGAAAGTCTGGGCCATGGAATGCCACCCCGCACACCCGGCCTGCCCACCACCCCGGGGCCTGTCAGCGGTACTGGGTGCTCAGCGTTCAGCCCGTTTCTTTGCACATGCCACTGTGGCTGAGGCAGCTGGGGGACAGGTGTCTGTCTTGTTCCCCTTCCTTTGGATAAATACAGAGAAAGAAACCCATTTCCAGGCAGATGGGCCAAGTGCCCCAGCAAACGCCACACCCTCTGATGAACTCAGGCCAGGAGCCCAGGGCTTGCAGAGCGCTGGGGACCAGGAGGCTGGCGGGAGCTCCAAGGAAAGCAGATTAGATGTTCCCTGAAACACCAAGGGTCTAATCCCCACTTTAAATCTCTGCGGACACAAATCAAGAGGCAGAATCATCATTCTGGTGAGCTCTCAGGGGAAAACATAAAGCCAGTCTGAAAGCACAGCAATTTTTATTTTAATTTACTTGTTCTTCACTAAATATTTAGAGTGGGGACTCTTCCCCTTCCAGGTGGTTTTCTTCGGGGGCTGCGGGCTGGCGGCCTCTCCTGCTCCGTCTTCTCTACCTGGTGTCTTCTGCACTTCCCCCCGTGGGCTCAGAAGCCATGAACCAAAGCCAACAAGCTAAGGAGAGCAAGCCCAGCCATCTCGGAAGGTCTAGGGAAACGCTCAGACCAAGAAGCGTGGCTCCGGCGCTGCTGGCGCGTCCTCGCCATGGTCTCGAGGCACTAAGGAAGAACTAGGCAGTGTCTCCCAACAGGCACGGTCACAGGGTCTCTCCCTGCAGCACCTCCAGTGGCCTCTGGGGTATGGACGCGGGTCAGGAAAGCCTCCTGAGCTGCAGAGTGACGTCCGTCACCCCATCCGCAGGGTGAGCCAGGTGTCAGACGAGCCCTTGAGGTGAGTGAACATGTTCCCTGAAAACACCCACGTCACTTCTGCTCAATCCTCCCACAAAAAGTGAGCCCGTGCCTGCCACGCGGGGCAGGGAGCCGGGAGGTGGAAGCAAGTCCGATGTGCTCCTCCAAGAGACAGATGTGTTTCCAGAAACACTTTTGCACATGATTCAAGGCGGGGTGGGGGGTGAGTGACGGCGGGGCCGACCACTGATTTGTGGGTCAAAATCAGTTTTCCAGAGGCATGACCTCCCTCCAAGCCACGTGTTGGGACCCAGGTCCCTTGTGTCATGTGGGGCCCCTGATTTGAGTTGCAGGAGGGCAGGAGCAGGAGCCAAGCCCCTGGGGCCATAGAAGGCAGCCTAGGAGTGCGCTCACCCCACCAAAATCCAGGCCCAAATGCACCATGGGTCACGCCCTCCGGTGGGGGCGCTTGGGCTCCCACGAAAAAGCTGGGGGTGAGTAACCAGCCTTTCTGTCGTGGAGCAGGAGCACCAGAGAGGCCTCAGAGGAAGCGGGAGGGACGTCCCAGCCCGAGCGTCAGCAGCAGAGGAGGCGTGCATGGCGGACCCAGACGCCCTTGGGGACAAGCCAGCAGGTCCTGGAGAAGCTGGTGTCGGCACGGGAGGAAGAGGGACTGACGCGGACAGCATTCCGGGGCCCAGCCACTGGAAAATGCAAGCCCTGCAAGAGTGGCCCTGCGGCCTCTTGCTCCTTCCTGAATCCGGTCTCTGTCCCATCCTCTGGGGCCTGAAACCTGAGGGGGTGCCGGGTGAAGACGCGCAGAAAGGGCCACACGGGGACGGTCCTGCCGGAAACCAGGGACTGAGGGACACCAGGTCACCATCGGACAAGCGGGGCCGGCCCTGTAGCACCGCGCTGGGGTCCAGTTCTCAGCTGTCTCTCGCTGCCAGTTTGCCTCAGGTACACAGGAGCCCCCCAGCAGGACTGCAGATGCCCTCGGCTCCCCGTCAGAGCTCAGCGGGGCCTTTCCTGGGGTCCCCGCTGCCGTGCCGTGATCCAGGCTGCCCCGGCCGCACTTCTAGCTCTCAGCTGACAGGGCCCTCCTGGGGCTCAGTCTGCACGGCGGTAAATGGGACTGAGGAGGGGCAGGTGGTGTGTTAGGGCTGGGGGGGGCTCAGGACATGTAGGGCATGGGGGGAGGGTTTTAAATGGGCCTGTCATCAGGCAGCGCTGTGCAGCGCTAAGCACTGTTAGTGTCACTGCAAATGGAAACTTGAAAACAAGATTAGTCATGGCGTGGAGGCTTCCCTGGCCCCAGCTGGAACTGCAGGGGCAGGCGGAGGGTCAGAGGGCGGCTCGCACACCAGGGCCGCACCTGCCTCCTGTCCCCCCGCACGGCTGCAGCCGGCTGCGGGGCCGTGGGGCCGTGGATGCCGGCGGCCCCCTGGCCCCTGTGCAGTCCAGCAGTAGCAGGGGATGGCTGAGCCCCGACCTGAGCTGGGAGAACAGGAAGTTTAATTTCCAGGAACTCGTGGGCCCCAGAGTCCCAGCACATCAGGGCGGGGCAGGGGGCCCTGCTCCCCGAGCAGCTCCCCAAATCTGTTTTCTTATGTGAGACTTCACAGTGAGGCTTGGTTTGTGTGAAGAAAGGGTTCTGTCACTTAAAGAAAGAGCATGGAGTCGGAAGAGCAGAGAACTGGCCTCCCCGTGTGTGCGGTGGGTCTGGGCTCGGGCCCCATCCCCTCAGCAAAGCAGGACGGAACCACAGGCAGCCGCCCCGCACAGGAGCTGGGGTTGCCGTCATGACCTCCGGCCTTGTTTTCAGGGGGCTCACAGGCCACGGAGGACAGGGCGATGGGGGTGGGTGTGGGGAGTGAGCCCTGGTGCTGCGCTCTGAGGCCGGGCCTCTCAGGTGCAGAGGGGCTAAGGGGAAGGGAGCTGTTCACAGGGTAGAGCCGGGATCCTGGCCAGGAGGGCCCAGGTGCTGTGAAGATGGTGGGGGTGGGCAAGGCGGGTCTGGCCTCCCTCCCAGGACTCCCCAGCGACACAGAAACACCTGCCAGGCCGGCACTCGAGTGCAAGCAGGGATGTGGGAGCACCTGCGGGGGCCCGCTCCCCTTGCTCTGAATTACATAACCACGACAGAAAGTCAGACACGGAACATTAGAGAGACGCTCAAATGCTGAGTGAGAGCAACCCTTCCAGCAAAACTTCCCACCTGCGACTTACACAGCACTGTCCGGCAGCACCGCCTCGATTAAGGGCATTTTCTGATTAGCCTGCCATAGGCAGTCAGGCAGCTTAGTAAGAAACTCCAGGGTGGTCTTCAGCTCCCATTTCTCCCCATAAGCCTAAAACTGATGGACCCACAATGACTTGGATTTTATCAGTCCATCACTTAGGTAACACCTGTAGTGTGGAAATTAGAGCCACAGGAATCTTTTAACACAAAGATCTTCTCTCTGGGATTAGAACTGTGCTGGCTCGAACCTCAGGGCTCCCAGGATGAACTCCGGCCAGCTCCCTCACTGCCCCATGGGACTGGGGGACCGACAGGCGCAGGTGGGGTCTCCGTCAGCTCCATTTGTTTCAAACACTGCCGTGGGTATTCTGCCAGCTGTTTGTTTCAGTCCTGCCTTCAGGACTATGTTCTTCCAAGAATTTCTCTTCAGGGACTCAAACTGGGGCTCTGAGCAATTACAAATGTCTCCACCCAGGGTCATCCGTCTGCAACGAGAGCCCTTGACCTCAGAATCTCATGGCTCAGTGCCGTCCCCATGTCCTTGGCCGTGCACCTCTCAGCAGGGTCACATGGAGTCACTGCTCCACCCCCTTTGCCCTCTGCAGCTGTGGGAGGTGCTTCCCTGCGGCTACTCAGAGACGAGCTTGTTTGTCGCTTCTTAGATTCAGCCTGACAGTCCCGTAACTGCTCACGCACAGTGACTTCACCCCCGAGGAGTGGATGGGAGGAGGCGGGGCCTGCCCGAGGAGCCGAGGGGCTCTGGCAGGAGAGTGATGGGGAGCAGGGCCGGGCCCAGACTGCGGGAGCCTGCTGGAGGTGACAGACGACGAGCCCCGCCGACGGGGGAGACGTGCGCTAGCATGTGAAACGGCGCCAGTCCAGGACTCTTCGTACACAGTAGAACATGTTCCGATGCCAAAGGTGACCAGTTTGCCCCAAAGAACTGCATTCCATTTCCAGGTATTTACCCAAAGGACTTGAAATCAGGATCTTGAAGAAATCTGCACCCCGTGTTCATTGCAGCGTCTCACACGCGCCACGACGTGGAAGCCACCAAAGTGTCCATCAATGGACGAGCAGATTGCAGAGGAAAAATGTCGCTTGTCAAATCGGTAAACAAAGATGCGGCGGCCATGGAGCTGTCACACTGCAGCCCCGACCACAACCCCGGGGCCCTCAGGACGGGGACGAGCAAGCGCTGGCCCTGGGGGCTGCGGTGCAGCTCAGAGGAATGGTTTCAGTGAGCCCAGGCAAGTGCGGCAGCATCCTGCATGGCTGGTCAGAAAGGAGGCATTTCCGGAGGATGCTGGGACCAAAGGTGCCCCACAGGGAGAAAGGGGGACAAGTCCGAGGCTGGAGACCGAACACCTCCCATGGGGCCCGTCCGACGAGGGGACATGAAATCCACTGGAGGCCAAGCTCCAAGTGTGGAGACGTCTTTACCGAATCCTGCACTTCGGAGCAAAAAGGCTGCCACCATTCCTGCCGTCAGATTTCTGTAATTTTCCTCCTCTTCCTGCCAACAGCGTGTTCTTATCCACACGGGGGACTACACGCTTAGTACCAAATGATGCAGCTTGGAGCTCCTCTCTTAATACCTGCTATGGCAACTCCAGTGACACGTGGCAGCCTCTTTGGCCCATGGCTGAGACCCCGGTGCACATCCCTGTGGTGCCCCAGCGGGGCCTGAAGGCTCCCCGATCTCGTGGTTGGTCAGCGTGGACTCCGCCGACGTAGTCCCCCCAGAAGTGAGGTGTGACGCAGGCCTGGTCCCTCTGACGGCCAGCGCAAGAAGCCAGAGCCCACAGGGGAGTGACCGCCCTGCTCCGGACGCTGTGGCGGAGCCGTGCTAACCCGGATGGAAATGCCCGGGGTGCGTCCACATGCCCTGGGCCCCCACGGACCCGTGGAGAGTCAGGCTGACCCCGCTTCCTAGGACCCAGAGGGGAGGAGGGTGTTGCCAGGAAAAATGTAAATCTGCTGTTGGTGCCACCTCAGAACACCAGTGTCCAGGTCGTGTGCTGCAAGAAACCGGAAGAGGAGGAGGCGTCATCTAGGCTGTCCCCCCTCCTCCCCGGGCGCGCCGGCCCCGGGTCAGAGCCCAGCCGCGGCCACCTCTCTAGCACGCACGCCTGTCCCTCCTGGCCCGTCACCATCTTCCTTGGGGCCTCTTGCAAGTGCGCCTTTTCCACACAACCTGGGTTTTGTTGCCATTGGCTGCAAAATCACAGACAGGCACCCTTGCTCCCCCATCAAACACGCACCACCCTTTCTCTCCGATACCAACAGCTTTAGTTCCATGCAGTTCTGCTCCTGGAATCTGTCTTCTTTTCATGGGCCCCACACACCAGGGAAAGACAGGCACTAAACTGCTTCCATTCGTTTTGTAAGCTTCTGCTGAAAACCTCAAATAAACAGCCGTACGTGTAAGAGCAGATTGAACAGAGTGTGGGGTCAGTGAGCACGACACCCTCTCACAGCCGGAGGCTCTCATCCCAAGTGACTTATCACCTAAATGGCAAAGAGGCAGCCCCGTGGCTGGAGATGGGGCCTGGACAGAAGGGAGCGCCTGAGTCAGCTCCCCGACACCCAGTTCCTCACCGCCTCCCGCGTGGGTGGCTGGGTGCGCCCGGAGGGTGCGCGAGCTCTTAGCAGCAGGAAAATGAAAATCCAGCTGGGAGTGCACAGAAGAGACAGACGGAATACATCATTCCTGAAGCAGAATTGCACTGAATAAACTTTTTGTCAGAAAGAGGAAAGGAAGATGCGAGAGAGGGAGGAGGAAGGAGGGAGGAGGGAGGAAGGAGGGAGGAAGGAGGTTTCTGCTGCACCTGTCTGTGTCACTGCCCCCTCTTTTGGGAAGCGTGTTTGGTTGAGCCACAATGGAGCTGCCCTTTTTGTAGGTCAAAACAGTCGAATACTGGTAATTTAATGTCGTTCGATCCAGCAGTATCAGAACCAAGACACCTGCAAGGCACCTGAAAAAGACAGATGTCGAGCTGTCTCCCCAGTCAGCCCCTCCTTCCAGCCTGACGCCTGGTGTCGGCCAGTCCCCTAATTTCGTCTCTTTCTCTGTTTATCAGGCAGTGATTCACAAAACACGAACAGTAACACCTTTGCTATGAAAACACCCAGGCACCTCCCTCCCCAAGTCTGAAGTATGAAGTCAGTTCTGTTAATTAAAACAAATGCACTCCCACATCTGTAAAGAATTCCTTTAAACAAAATGTCAAAAATGAACAGAAACTGTTTATTCCAGCATTCACTTGGCCCACCCTCTCTGTGGCAAGGCTTGGCGGACCATGATCACATTCTTGCTTTGTTGTTTACAAAAACACGGTGTGCCAAGAATTGTGCAACCCCCCATGTGCCCCGGAGTGAGTCACTGTATCATTCAGACACCAAGACGGAACCTTAACAGCTGCCTGTGCTGGTCCCGGCTTGTCAACAACCAGCACTGGGCTGGCCCAGCCCTTGCGGCTCCTGCTTTGATGCGAGATGCCCTCAGCAGTAACCACCAGGAAACCTGGGGAAATCAAGGACCTGGAAGGTACACAGCCGCCCTGGGGCCCACAGTGAGGTCGGGAGGGAGTGAGGCTGGGGGAGACAGATTCAGAGGGAGGGAGCTTGTGAGCAGACGCCTGGGCTCTGCTGTTACCGGGGCTTAGGGTGAGGCCTGGGGACTTTGCAGGCTCACTTCTTACTAGTGAATTTAAAACACAAGAGCAGGAATTCAAGGTGCAGGAACAGAAAATGAACAAGTGGCCCAAATAGCCAATCACTGAAATCAAACAAGATCTTCAGAACAAAGGCACCTCGTGGGGGAGGTGGCTGGACTCTTTGCCTGGTGTGGCTGGTGGTGTGTCCATTTCAGGTTGCCGTCATAGAAGCAACTGCCCTGGTTTCTCTAAGTTTGCATCAACTTGTCAAACGTTAGCTTGCATGGCTTCAGGAGAAGGGAAGTTTTAGTTCAGTGATTCCAAGTCAGAGGGGGAGAAAAACTGGAAACAGTTTGGAGAGTTGCAGCCAGATATTGGGGCAAACAAGCATTTAGGGTCTAGTCCAGTTGAAGGGGGAAAAAAAAAACTCAGAGACAAGCCACAGAACTAGAATCTGATATCCACAACTGCATATTGTAGTTTCTCTCTACAATCATCCCCACTTCTATCAAAGACAGCCAGAGAAAGACTAATTTGTTTGCAAATTAAGTCATTTCAATAAACTTGGCCTGAATACTTACACAAGAACAAGAAATCCATCTGACCATATTGGCTCTTTTAAGTCTGCTTTGCAGGAACTTTTCATAAGAAATCTCAGACTGACTTTTTAAAAACCTCTGGAGGCTAGGAAGCCAAGCCAAGGACTTGCCATCAGACTCCACCCACAACACTCATGGATTTGGGTTAATTCTCTCTTCTTGAGGTCCCCCAAATATCCTGAGTTTCCTGCACATGCCAGGAAGTGACCTCCCTTACTCATTGGGTAACAATGCCAGGAACCCTATGAGCAGGCTACCAGGCTGGTTTTCCATGTTGTCTGGCCACACCTGAGCCTGCACATTCTCAAATATGATGTTCCGGTCAAAACCCTGCTGATACAAACAGTGTTTCCAACTGTGTCCTGTTACAAGAGAACAGGTTCTTATTGAACTGATGCAAATAATTATATTGCCATGAAAAGACGAGGGCTCGCTGAGTTTTCCAATTCTGGAGGGATCTGGTAGGGAGGAAATGATAAGTATCTCGCCTTTGTTCGCAAAGATATACCAAATTATTGTACATCACAACTTAAGAGAAGAGGTTTCCTTAAATCTGAAAAAATGAAAGACTAAAGAACCAACAATGTTTCCAACAAAGTCATAAAATTATCCATACCCTGAAGGTCCATGCACTCCCAAGTAATTGATTTCTGTTGGCTGTGATCTTTTATTAGCAGCTTTGCAAGCCATCAGCTTCTCTGTCAGTGTCATGTGAATTCCTACCCACTTCAGTGGTGTGATCTGGAAGCTATCAGATCGTATATTAACCTATGTTCTAGAATACTTGTCAGAGCCCTTCCCATGAATCTCTCTGAAGATGAAACACGTTTGCAAAAGCATCAGAGTAAGACAGTAACTGTAAATGACAAAGACTTAGAAAGGGCCGCAGCTGAGTACCGAGTGGGGAGTCATTACAACGCAATTGACGAGAAAGTCCAGTTATTTCTGTGACATACAGCTAAGACAACAGTGGTAATTGTGGATGAAGACAGACACCCAGACTTTCTGGAATTCCATGTAACTCTTGGAATATTTGTGTTAATAACATATATTCATACAAGAAAATCCATAAAGAAATTCCAGCATTATTTCTTATTTGACAATGATTCCCATGTAACTTAACACATCAAACGAGCCTAATTAATTTAACGTCTTTCTCTTTATAAGGGGTGTTCCTGAGGCCTTCGAAAAAACCCCAAAGTTACTTTCAGGTCAGAAAAGACTTCATTTTGATTTTGGGAAATTTGTCAAAAATATCAAAGGTTTTGGACACTTGACTAAATAGGATCACAGATCATTATAAAACAATACTTTAATTATCTAGTTACCAAAAGCAAATACAGAAATTACATAGTTGTCAGCAAAACTTAGCTCCTTTAATGTTGAGAGGATTCAGCCTCCATAAGACAAGACATTAAGACAACATGAAGCACAGAAAATTATTTTGATAAAATACAAAATCTTTGCCTTCTAGCCAAATTACTTTAAAAGTAAAGAAAGTCCTTTCATAATCTCTTATTAGAAGCAGACCAATATTCCAAGAAAACTTTGTCCTTTCAGCAGATGAAAGAAAATTACATAAGCATACTATTAATATTAAAGCTTATTTTTATGTAAACAAAGCAAAACAAAACAGCTTATAACAATCCAAGTTTAGCCACCTGACCACACAAGGTAAAATTCTTCTTCTCTCTCTCCTTTCAACTTTTTACCCCATTTTGTCCTTTATTTTCCTATTCCCAATTCTGAAATAACCAATTTTACTTCAGGACAAATTTACTTTCTTTTTCCTTAAAAAAGAAAAGAAAAGAAGAAAAGCATCCCCATACGTCATACTTTTCTTACCCAAAAGCACATCCTATTTTCCTTGCACATACTATCTCTAAAAGTTCTAATTATGTATATTAATTAGAATTCTTAACCTTTAGAAACCCTATGGGTTTATCATTTCCACGACCATAGTGGCCCAAATTATCCCCTCTGTAAGATTTCCAACCCTGAGGAAGGCCCCTTTGATCTTGAGTCCAGAGCATTATTTTTACAGAGTTCTCCTTCTAATTTCAGGAACTTTAAGGAAGTTACAGAATTTGGGGTCTTTAGAGACGCTGGCCAGTTGATGCATTTTGGCAGCTGTGAATAACAACTGAGAGCTCATTTCAGACACACAAAAATCCCACAGTAACCAGCCAGTTCTCCTCTCTCCTTCTGCTGCACGAAGTCTTTAAGGGAAGTTTGAATTTCAATTAACATATAGTTTCTGATCTCAGCTCCTCCTTGACTTTGTCCTGTTACCTTCATCTCATGTGCTGCTACTGGGAGACTCTGGACGGCGTCACTGTCAGCCTTCTAGGCAGGCAGCCACTTTCCTTTCCAGGGTGTCACTGGAGACCTCCCCAGGATTGGGGTCTGCCTCCGTGGGCGACACACGGAGTCTCTAGGAAAGGCCCCCAGGCCTCTGGGACATGATGTCAGAGTCTGGGCACCTTGGTGGGCACAGCATGGGGCAGCACCCAGGAGCCTCCCACGGGGCTCTGCATTTGTCCAGGAGCTGGTGCACCTCCTGGGGGTCCTAGGAAGTGCTGGCACCAGGTGTTCAGGACATTTATGCTTGTTCATTATTATTTTTTTTTAGCAACATCACACTAGGGACTTGATCCGTAGTATCCCACTGGGCCAAGGGCCAAAATCAACAGTAGTGCGTGCACGGAGACCTCAGGCCTCTGTTATTTTTCACCTCTGGTGCTGCCATTGTTTTCTGGTTGCAAAGCTGTTTGGCTGCTCCGGGTTAGGACACATGGTCCAGGCACAACCCACCGATTTAGCAGTCACAGGCAGACGTCTCGGGTCCTCTTCAGCCACAGGAAACTGTCCTCGTGTCCTTTAGCGCAGGGCCTCACCTGGACCCTGACAATCGCCTTGTCGCCCTATTAGCTCTCCCTGGCCTCAAGGCGTGGAGAGCCCTCCAGACGTTTAATAGTCAGTTAAGGCCTTTATATTAGCGGTCTAATCTCCTCATTAGACCAAATGGTCTGGGACACAGTCAGATTATTGTGGCAGTTGTGACACCACAGAGGACACATGACAGAGGCAAAAAGCAAAAGCACACAGCAGCTTGAGAGACCCCCCAGCAAGGGGCCCCTCCCCAGATGGTGTCACCCACCTGAGTTGGGTGGTTGTTAAGCAAGTGGCAGGTAAAGAGCGCTCCCCTTGGTCACTTCCAAGTGCGATCACGCAGTCCTGACACGAGGCTAATTTCACCGTGTGATCTCAGCTTGTCGAACATCAGTGTTACGGCTGGACCAGCCCTTTTGGTTCTTAGTGTGACTGCAAAACACCCTTCAGCAATGATCATCAGAAAACTTTGAAAAAATAAGGCTTATTACTTAAAGGACCTGGACCTTACCCAGCACACTGGGGCTGCACCGTGAGGTCCCAGGGAGAGAGTGAGAGAACACAGGGGCCAGGGTTCTGCTTTTATTGGTGTTGGGGTGGGGGGTGGGGGCCCAGGGTTTTGAAGCCTCACTCTTTGTGGGTGAATTGGAAAGATAGGCGTGTGAATTTAAAGCACAGGAAGAGGGAACACAGGCGGCCTGAATGGTCAGTTCACAGAAGCAGGGTTGGGGCTGGGGTTAGGGGGGCCCAGGAGGGTCACGTGATGGGGTGTAGGAAGTGGACGGGGGTGCAGGGCTGGGAGTGGAGAGCTGGGAGTCAGCGCTCGCTGGCAACAGGATTTTGGTTTTGCAAGAGGAAAATGTTCTGGAGGTGGATGTGTTGGCTACACGGTGGTGAGACTGCAGGTAGGACTGCTGGACGGAACACTTGTAATGAAGATGGTGACTTCGGGTCACGTGTGTTTGATCAGAATTACAAATAATATAAAAATGTAAATGATGATGAAATATTAAATAAGATTCTACGGGCTGCTTGCCTAGGGAATGCTTCATTTACCTATTTTAAGCTAGTTTTAAATAAATTTTATTTTAAGAAAGAAAACTTACAATTGCTATAAAAGGATAAAAGTGTCTGGATAACACTAAATGTTAGAAAAGTAAAAATTAGTTATTATAAAATTTCGCTCCTTGAAAACTGGAGGCAACGTGCCTGTGCATGTCAGCGCGCAGAGGCTGCAGGAAGGTGCCCAGGAACTCAGATTTCCCACTGGGGCAAGACTGCACTCATTCATGAGTCCCAGGATAATTTCTCACTCACAGGCATGTGTCAAGTTTCTCTTTAATTGGATTATGTCTGAGACAATGAGGACAAACCACACACACCTGGGATAAAGGAGAAAATGACTCAGAACGCTAACACCGCTACGAATCTCACACTGACAACTTCTTAGGACGTGAATAACTCTTTCTTAGGACAGATCTTGAAACAACATAAACAGTTTCCAGATAATGGTGGCATTTCTATTTCCAAACTCTTAGACCATCAAGAAAAGGGAAAAGAACAAAACCCAGTGGATAAACACATCAGATCTTCTTCACAGAACGTGGCTTGAATTTGGTGAGGAATCAACCTCTGAACATCAGGCCGTGCTTGGTACACGTGGAACTCACACCGTGCGTCCCCAGGTGGCTGCACTGGTCCCAGGGGAGCAGGTGCCACTTGGAGACTGAAGAGAAAGGGAGGCAGTGGGTGGATGGCGGGAGCAGCTGCAGGAAGACAGCAGTGAGTCGGCTTGGAAGACACTTTGTTGAAGACACTCTGTTATAGACACAGGGACACAGGACAGGTCCCTCTGGAACCAGGTGACAACGTGCAACCCCGAACGGGAAAAAGGAGCTCCCGTTTCCTCTCCAGGGACGACTGGAGAGTCACCATGAGGATTCAGAGGACATCACTGACGCTCTTGGTCCCAAGGGACAGGAATCCAACTTGGACTGGTTTAACAGAAAGATGTTTTATTATATGTTACTGGACTATCAAAGAAGCTAAAAGCAAAATGGACTTTGGAGTCAGGAAAAGCTAAAGCCACAGAGTTCACTGCCACCGGGACTGGCCTCACCCCCATGTCTGCTGCTTAATGCGTGACTCCTTACGCTTCTCTCTCTGGGAATCATGTGTTTCTAATTCTCTGGTCCACATGACCAGGAAAAAGCAAAACAAACAAAACAAACAGCAGCACAAGTCCAGACCACTTGAGCTACCAGGTTTCAGCTTCTGCCACTGCTTCCTCTCAGGTTCAGGTTCAAAATTTGGCCCGAGTGGGGTCGTGTGTCCAGCAACTTGAGGTCCCTATGATAACCATGTGGTTGGAAAGTTCCCAGAACAGCGGTGAGACTTAGGACAAGGTATGAGGGGCGGGGATGATTCCTTTCCCAAAATAACGTGAGGATGTGACACTGGAGTGAATGTCTGTTTTCTGCCGAAGCAAGGGTATCGATTTCGCCTTCACAGACTGCAAACTCCAGTGCAGTTAGAGCAAAGGTTCTAGCAATTCTGAGGTTTGGAGGGGAGGGCACAGCTCAGTGGTACAGCATGTGCTTAGTGTGCACAAGGTCTTCAGCTCAATCCCAAGTGTCCCCATTAAAAAAAGAAAAAAATATATATATATAAACCTAATTATGTCCCAAAAAACAAACAAAAGAACTAACACAATAACAACAATAACAAAAAAAAAAGTGAGTCTAAGGTTTGCCCAGGTGTGTTAATGTATATGGTCAAGCTGGCAAGAAAACAAGGGCGAAAATTAAAGAGACAGGCGGCTGGGGTGGAAGTCTACAAGGTCACACTTCGTCAGTCCTGTGAGGAAATCACTGCTTTCTGCTTTAAAAAGGAGGAAGGAATCAGGCGTTAGTGGCCATACAGACACAGAAGGCAAGGGCTTGGGGTCTCTGGAGGGAGGTGGGACCGAGGAGCCCACACACAGCCAGAGGTTTATGTGTTTAAAGCTGAGTGCAGTGGCTTAGTGAGACCACCCAGATGCCCAGCGAGAAAAGGATGCCGTAGTTTGAGATGAAGAAATTGCCTCTAAGATTCACAACCACAGGGTTGCTCTTAGGAGAGGTTGTGATTTTGTAACTTATGCTGTGTGACAAAGGGTATCCAAGCCAAGTGACTAACCAAATAGAAAATGCGGACTTGGCTAGGAAGATGCCCAGAGCACCACACAGAGCAGAGCTGAGACCCTCCATGGACATTCCTCCAGCTACAGCCATGCAGGACCCTCTAGGATAAACTCTGCTGAAGGTCATCTTTGACTGTTTCCCCATGAATTAGAGTTGTTGGGCAAAACTTCATTCAACAGAGCCATCGTACGCAGTCTTCAAATCAGTACGTTTAAAATGGCTACAAACACAGTAAGAGGATAAGGCACTGTGGCAAAGAACAGAAAGACTGAAAAGAACCAAAGTGAAACTAGAAATAAGAGCAGTCACTGGACAGAAGCAGTCACAGATGGGTTAAGAACTGAAGAGCTGATTAGACACAGCTAAAGAGAGAATTAGTGAACTGGAAAACAGACATGAAGAAATCACCCAGAATGCAGCTCAAGGAGTTGGAAGGATGAAAAATCTGAGAGTTTAGATGACCGACTGAGTCTAATATTCATGTAACAGGAGTTCCAGGAGGAGAGAACATCAAGATAAGGTAGAAGAGGAAATATCTGAAGGGGTATTAACTAGAATTACTCAGAATTAGGAAAAATTAAATTGTCATTAATGGAACAAAATGAGTTCTGGGAAAGCTAAACAATAATAAACCCACAGCTTGTATTAAGTTTTCAGGGCAGGACACACAATAGTCTCTCTCACTGGTGGGCTTTACCCGAGTCTTTGTCAGAGGGGAGGGGGCTCTATGTAAACACAAGGCCCCACCTCCACTCACAGAGACTTGGGTTCTGTTGGGTGGGAGGGGTGAGGCACAAGCAGGGACAACAAAAATGAGCCCCAAATGACTCTGAGATGCAGCGAGAACCAAGGTCCACTGCTTTACACATAACTCATTTTTCAGTTTTAAAGATTGCTGTCAGCGACTGGTCATTAGCTTCATCCCTGTGTTCACTGCTGAGAATCAATCTTAACTTTGATGAAAATAAATTCACCAATTTTTTTTGTCTCATGTTTTGCATTCTCAAGTTTTGTTTAAGAAGTCTTTCCGAGTGTATTTTCCTATAATTTATGCCACTTATAGTTTTACCTGCCATGTTGAGATGTTTAAGTCATCAGATATACACATGCTTAAACAGAAATACAGCTTTATCTCTCCTCAGGATAGAAAGCCAATTTTTCCTAAACATTGTACCAAATAATCCATCTTTCCCCCCATTGTCTTGTGGTGCCCTATTTAATAGGTGCTAAGTCCCCAGATAGCTCTTAATTCTCTGTTACATTCCTCTGGCTTTATTTCAGTTATTGAACCAACATCACATTGTGTTTATTTCTGTGGGTTTGAAGTGTTTCTCATTGTCTAGCAGGGAGAATACCAAGTTGACTCAGTCTTTATGATCTGCTCTCTCCAATATATGCATTTTTTTTTGGAATAAGCTTTTTAAGTGCCACTGGAACTCTGATTTTGATTGCAAAAACAAAAAAACAAAAACAAAAAAAACAAAAAAACCCTGCAAACTAGTGAAGAACTGGCACGTTTACAGTATTAACTTAGGTGATGGGCAGGCATGGCATGCTGCTCAGGTCTTCTGTGCAGAGCAGCAGAGGTCTGAACTTTGCTCCAGTGCTGCTTGCTTTCTGCAGTTAAGCTCTGAGGCACTGCGCTAGGATGGAGGAAGCCCCGTTCCTAGGTTTGGCTGGCCGGCGGTGGTGTGCTGGTTGCTGTAACTGGTCATCACGTGCAGCGACCGTGCTGAGTCATACTAGTTTCAGCAGCTTAGCGATCCTGTTAGTTTTTCGAGTTAAATGAATCAAGCCGTCTGTGAATGATGGAGTTTTGTCTCTCCTCTTTCGAGTCCCTTCTCTCACTTCTCTTCCTTTCCTTGTATCAGGAGCCAAGAGCCCAGCTCTGTGTCAGGAGCTATCAGAGTAGTTAACCTCTGTCACAAGTCTGATCGTAAAGGGAATACTTTTAAAATGTGTCCATTTGGGGCACTATTTGCTGTGACGTGACACCGCGCCTTTACAAGACTGACCCCCTTCTGTCCTAGCTGCTGGATTCCCTTTAATCTTACACAGCAATGGGCTTAAAGGCTCTTCTGCCTCTATCAAGATAATACAAAACATTTTCTTTATCCAAGTGTTGGGTTAAGTCACTAGATCTCCTGAAACTGAAACCGGTCTTCACTTGGGGATAAATCCTACTTAACCAAGGTGTAGCTGTAAGTGCACAGTTGAATTCAATGGGCCGTGTTTCATTTAGGATTCACACAGGCTTGTTCATAACTAAAAGGGCCTATGATAACCTTTTGCTTTATGTTCAGCTGGTGTTAGAGCTGCTGTGAGACGAGTGCAATTCTCACACATTCACAGCCAGTGGGAGCACAGAATTGCATGGCCACCTGGAGAACAGCTGGCAGTTCCTTACAAAGTAAAACATACATTTAGTAGGTGATGCAGAAATCCCATATGTAAGTATGCATCCAAGAAAAATAAAACACGTTCACACAAAGAGCTGCTCGTGACCTCCTGTAGCTACGTTCATAATGTAAAATTCAGGCAACTGAAGAGCCTCACAGCTGGGGACGCATGCACGACAGGTGGCGCAGCAGCAGGACACAGTCTCGAGAAGCACTGTGCTGAATGGGGACTCAACACGAGGCGCACACTGTACTTCTCAATTTATGTCATTTCCTGGAAGGACACAGAGGGAAAGAAATCAACCCTCTGGGTGGGAAGAGGGGCTGACTGCACCGGGGCTCGTGGACCTGGGGTTAGAGGAACGTCCGTGAACACCGCTGTGATGCACCTTGGGGCGGGCTGTTCTCCCCACCGTGGTGGACCTGGGCGAGGGGTGTGCATCAGCCCCACAGCCCAGCACGAGGACAGCAGCTCCTGGGCGCGTCACCACTCAGTTGTGTGGGCCTGGGGCTCCTGCCTCATGAGGACACATCGCGTGTCTGTGCAGGACTGATCGGCCGCCGAGCTCCCTGGTGCAGCCGGTGTTCACCTTCGGCTGCAGGAGCCAGACCGCTGGTTCACGTGCTTTGGGGATCTGCGTGGAGGAGGAGGGGCAGGTCTGAACTCCCTCACGAGAAGCTGACAGTCGAGCCTCACCCAGCAAGAGATGTTTGCCCTCCAACACTCTCTAAAACAGAATTTTAAGATCATATTCAGTGCTGCTCTCAGATGACTTCCAACCTGGCGGTAGGCAGGAGGAGAGGCAGCAGCATGAGGAGGCTGGTCCACAGCCGGTCTGGACGTGTCCCGCATGGGTGCAGTGTCGTGTGTCCGTTTTGATCGCTTTTGATCGATGGTTAAAACCCCCTCGTCCTATGGTATTTGTGAACTCTGTTTGGTGGCAACACAAAACCTAGAGGAGAACCCTCCAACTCTCTTTCCTCCTTTTCAGCCTTGCAGAAAACCTTAGTGGCTGGTTTGGAGCAAAAGCGGTCAGAAGAGCGAGGACTTGGCTGGGATGGGTGGGAGGTCTTGTGAGCTCGGTGAGTCGTCCAGTCTCTCTGTGCCTCGGTTCCAGCACCTGCCATACAGGCTCAGTGACATGACTGTGGCTGACGTGCACGTGACATGTGTGACCACAGGTGCAAATGACTGTGTGGAAAACAAGGCACGTCCCGGGGGAGAGTCACCTACCGCAGCAGCTCCTGAGTCACCACCCCTGGCCCTGTCTCTGCAGAAGCTGCCCCCACACACTGACCCAGTTCTGAGGCTGAAGGGAAATCAGGGTCCTGACACTTTAAGCTCCTGAGTGTAAGATGTTTTTAGGCCCGCATGATCTTCTGTGTTTCCCATAATCAAATCCTCCACAAATTCCCCACGCCTGCTTCTGCTGGTACGTAATCCTTCCGCTGGGCTGTGTGACTTCAGAGGGGAAGGTGGTCCTGGAAACACAAACTCAGTTTCCTCTAAGCCCCAGCGCTGACACGGAGGCAGACCCTGCCCCGACCGCAGAGTCGCACTGCTGCTCAGGTCGGTGTCCCCAGGAGGCACCTTCAGGCCCGCGTGGGCACTGGTGTTAGCCCCTTCTTCTTAACAGGTCGTCGGGCCTCACCTCCAGACGGAAACCATCCAGTGTCCCTGGCCGGGTGACCTGTCTGGACAGGGCAGTAAGCACAGAGGTGGATTTGGATAGAGAGCCTAAAAGCAGTGTAGACCCGAGAGCCCTGGTTCCACAGGCCCCCACGCGGAGCAAAGCTGGAGCAAGCCCGGCCATCCCCGGCTCAGCCCTGATGGCCTCCTGCTCTGTGTCACAGGTTCCAGAAGAGAACATCCCCGACGTGGCACCTCAGGGCCCCTCAGTCACCAGCCTCTCCCGAAGGCACAGTAACATCTGGTCAGGCCCGCATCCGTCTCACCCTGCTGTCTTGGCTGTCCACGCTCCACGGAGGACACTGACTACTGGTCAGATCCCACTCCTGACCAATTAACTCTGAGTTTCTGGGATGGGCCGGGGCCCCAGCATTTCTGAAATCTCTCCAGACAGCTCCACCATGCAGCCAAGATTCAGATGCTGTAATTTCATTACTCCTCGAATGTCTCTAATCCAGGATAAATATTTCCACCCCATGTCAGTTTGCTGAGCCCAGCATGTGGAACTGTTTTGTGGTCGTCCTCTGGGCTTCTCCCTAGGGGCCATTCCAGTAAGTCAGCCCCCCAGCTCCTGCCTCACCCGGCGCGCCTGCCCCAGGAGCCAGCGTTGGGCAGGTCTGGGGCTGCTTCGGATTTGGATGGGGACACAGAGGTCTGCCCAGTATGGACCCTCCCGGGTGACTCAGCGCTGAGCCAGTAACCAGGGAAATTGTAGTTCCGGAACAGTCCATCCACACCGTTTCAAGGGGCGGGGGCACAGTCACTGAGCCATCGGAGACTCCAGGGGACGTCCCCTCAGCACGCAGGCTTGAGCCCAGGTGTCCTGGCAAGGATGGAGCTTGAGCAACTGTGTCCTCAGCCTGAAACATCCCTGGGTTGTCACTGGAGAAAGTCTGACCCGTGGTTCCTGCGGGAACAGTTAGAGCTGTTCCTGTCCTGGGCCCAAGAACTGGCTGCTTTCCACTCAGGGAGCAGCCTCACCCCAGGAGAGTCCACGCGACAGGCTGACCTGACTCCGAGAGGCTCTGGGGTCTACGGGGTGAGCCACAGGGGTTGGCACGGAGGCCTGGGCTCCTGGGAGAGGCCCGGACGAGTCTACTCTGATCCCCAGCACGGCTGCCTGTGGCTGATTCCAAGCGTGCATGGGAGGGACCCACAGAGCTGCCCAGGTCCATGTGTGGGAGGGGGGCTGCCTCCTTACCGCAGCCTGCAGATGCCAGTGACTCAGCCTCCCAGCCTCTGGTTCAGCGAGGCAGAGATTGTGCTTCAGATAAACAGGAGATGGCGCAGCACCCAGGGGGTGCTCCCCCCATACCTCGAAAGAACCACGGCTATTTTCACGGCCTGGAAATCTCCAGAGAGTGAAGCAGTGTGACCTTGAACTGCCTGAAACATCATCTGTGTTGACCAAGTTCAGGAGCTGGACTTCCAAGCGGACGATCAACTCTGGACTGTTGTCACCGACTCTCGTATCACTGACCACACTGACCACATGCACATACACACACACATACACACACAAATACGCATACACACATATACATACGTATATACACACACATATATACACACACACACACACACACACACAGTGTACTGCTGCAGGAAAAAAACCCGACTGAGATAATCACTCACATAGTTTATCAAGTAGAGAGTCTGCTCACTGTTACAGGGCCCAAGAATTTCTTTTGAAGGAGAAAAATGTTTCTGAGCAGTTGGGAATTTCAGAGTTCCCAGGAGAGGAGTGATGTCAGTTTACAGTCATCCCCTGAGGAGGAACTGACCAGCCAATGGGAGAGAGTGGCCTTTTCCTGAGAGATTCGCACCAAATATTCGCACAGGTTTCGCAGACTAAGTGATGTCAGAGAGACAGCAGTGATGCTGGGATTGTCTGTTTCGGGGTAGGGTGGAGTTACTTAGAAATTATCTTTAAAGTTTGCAGACTATATCTGAGGTGTGAAATCTCAAATTCCTAACCCCTTTTGCAGTTATTCAATCTCCAAATAAAACTTCCAGTTAAGATCGAGTTTTTAATTCATGCCTTGAGGCAGCTCCTTTTCTTTAAACACAGTGAAATTATATCTAAAATATATCCAGAGAAAAATTTACAGGCAGAGCTAGGCTCAAAACAAGGAAGTTTTTCCATGAGCAAAAATGAAACAGACACACAAGGTGATGCCTTGGGCTACCAGTTCATGGCCAGACGTGTCTCCATGAAAAGGCCGGAGCCAGGACAAGCGGGGGCTCCCATTCCTGAAAGGAGGCTGAAGTTTATGACAGGACCCGGAGCTGCAGAAGTTAAACTGAATACAAGCCAGGGAGATCCATACTTGTCACAGGAGAAGATCCTGACCTGAGCTGCCAATGGTGAGGTGAGTGGAACTGGGGTCTTCCTGTCGGGGTGGCGGGGTTCCTCTAAGGTTCTGCACTCGGGTCCCAAGAAGCAATGCAGAAACCAAACTAGGAGAGTGAGCAGCGGAGCGATAGAAAGGGACAGGCTGAGCTCATTTCTCACCTGCAAGTATATCCATAAATTAAAATTATAAACCATGTTTACATTGAATGCTGGGATGACAGATGACTGAGGGACAGCTGGAAGATAACTGCATTCCAGATAAATCTGAAATAAAAGCAGCCTGGAAAAGTAAGCAAAATAAAGTATGCTTATAATCCCCGAAGACAGGGACAGACAACAGGCAAAAAAGTAACGAGAAACTGTTTTACAAATTACAGTGGATGTAAGAAGTTAGACACGTTAAAGAAAAGATCGGAAATTTTAAAATGGATATTGAAAAAAATGGCAGAACTTGGCCCACCTACACACAACACATTTAAAAGAAGAGCTAGTTCGCTGGAAAGTAACATTAAGCAATCACCCAAAATTCAGCATAGAGAGACAAGTACTCAAGAGTTTCAAAAATACATCTGCAGTAGAATCCAGGACACAATATAGAGGCAATTTTGGAGAAACAATATGGATGTATGTGTAAAGGATGGCAGATTCCTTACCTACAACATTAGATGTCAGAAAGTAACGAAACACTTTCAAAGTGTCAATAACAATAGTGCTACTAACATGTTACTAACATGTCAACCTAGAAAAGTATGCCGTTTAGGTGTGAAGACATTTTCAGATACACAGAGACCAAGAGAGATTTTCACGTACTTCCAACACCGTGCTGAAAGAAAGGTATGAAAAGATGTATTTCAGCAAGAGAAGGGGGCCAAGAGGAAGAAACAGGATATAAGAAAAAGAGGGACTCAGAAATTATCAAACGCTCATCAGACCACATCAGTCTGTTGAGATCTTCTCTCTTGTCCAGGAGGAAACAGAGATACAAAGGAACCCCAGATTTTTTCATTAAAATCTATAGCTAAGCTGTAAGTTACAGCATTTGGGCTCCCAGTTAAAACAGCATAGTGCTACAGCCTTCAGCTTCCAGCCAACACTGGGAAAAGCATTTAAAACCCACCCTTGCAGAGGCAGCAAATGGGACAGAAGAATCAAAGCACAGGATGAAAAACAGACAAACGCATTTGTAAAAGTAACTCTAAATGTACTGGCAGTCCAAGATATTGAGAACGTGTAAATTCTCCAGTTAAAAGGCAGCATCAATAAAACTAAGAAAGATTGAGAGTAAACAGATGGGAGAGCTGTGATGCAAACCCTAACTGGTATAAAATTGGTTTGGTGCTGCTAATATAGGACAAAAGAAGATTAATTTAATTCCAAAAACAGCAGCAGGGGGTAAAATGAAGGCAAAATAATAATACACAGCAAGATGAATGGTCACAAACTTTGCACACAGAGCGTGAGGACACCTCACACAGACAGCGGAGGGTTACAATGAAACACTGACGGAGTGTAAATGCAGAGGCAAGTTTTAATTCATGCCCCTTACAACCTACAGATCAAAGGGCAAGTTTAATCGATCATAAGGTTTAGAAGATCTGAAATACAACATCAAGTTAGACCTAAAGGTGTGATATAATAGATATTAAGTAGAATCTTGTAAAAACAGACATATAATAGATCCATATTTTTTCAGAAACATAGAAATTTTATGAAAATTAACCAGGAAGCAGGTCACTATCCTGGGAACTAGGTCAATATCACATAATCATAATCTTTCCAAATCTTCACAAATTTGGAAACATAAAAAAAAAAAAGCATTCCTAAGTAACTCACTTCCTACAAAGGAAAACCATTATGGAAATTTTAGAACAGCTAAAACCAAATGAAAACAGAAGTACTTCACTCCAGAACTGAAACTAAACTGGTACTTTGAGAGAAACATGTAGCTTTAAACCCGAACAGTAAGAGAGAAAAAGTAAAAACAAGTAAGTTAAAGATTCAAGTCAAAAGTACAAATGAACAGTACTAAACATGGAAGGAAAGAAAGCAGACAAGAGCAAAAGTAAGGCAAAGTAAAGAAATCCTAGTGGGGCCCAGCCAGGCCAAAGGCTGTTGGTCTGAAATGGTGGTGGACACCACCACCCCTTTCCAGCTGCCAGCGGGGCTCGAGGTGGAGGTGGGAGAGACCCAGACACCCAGGAAACAATGCAGGATTTGCCAACCGCAACAGTCACCAAGGCCGGCTTGACAGGCTGCTGTCCCGCTGCCCCCAGGGCAGCCCTGCGGACCCTGCTGCTGAGTCCCAGACGCCCTGGACTTCCTCTCCCACCTGACATGCTTTTCTCAAAGCCTGCTGGTGCAGCCCTCACTCAGCAGCGCTAAGGACAGAAGCCCCCGAACGGGGAAAAGCAGCACGTGTGCACACGGCTGACTGACCGCCGTGCTGCACGCTAGGAACCGGCACACTGTGACTGACTATGCCTCGGTTTAAAAAAAGAAACCTAGTAAGTTCTTTGCCTCCTGCCTGTGGTTGTGCAGTAACACGTATCTGGGTGTAAAGGCCAGGATTATTTAAAATATGCCAACAACCCATTTTTTTCTGCACACAAGGAAGAAATTTTACAAGAGCAACATTCACACTGTTAAACCATATGCCATGTTTAGTGTGGTTTTAAAACAACAGATATGTGTAAATGTGAATTTTGCAAAGGCATTTGAGAAGTGATGGTCACAGCTAGCAACACTGGCAAAACAGGGGAAGAGAACTCAACCTTCCACCCGTGGACGAGGAGGACACATCTGCCCTCACGTGAGGTCCTGACTTCCTGGGATCCTCAGCGGCCACTTAGAGCAAGATCCAGGATGAACCTGCTGCTTCTCTGGTTTGTGCACGTGGGAATGGAGTGGGGCACGCAGGTTCCCTCCTCGTCTTCAAACAGCCACCCCAAATCCAAAGTGATCTGCTAAACTTGAACCTCATGATGCAGCTCTAACTGCTCCGAGAGGAGGAGTGCTGAGCTAGTCCACGTAGCTGGATGTGGAACGACCACACATGTGCCCTATCTTACTGGGGAAAAATGTAAACTGTGTGTGAGCTGTGGCTCCATGGGCAAGACACCGCCCCTTCACGAACCCCACATTTCCATCACGAGAAGTGATGGCAACAGGGCCTCTCCTGCAAGGTCACCAGCTGCTGAGCGAGCTAGTGTGTGGAAAGGGCCGGTGCGCGTGGCCCCAGTGGCGTGAGGGGCAGCAGGGCTGAGTCAGCAGGGATTCAAGTCCCAGTGCGGAGACCTCGCCAGACCAGGAGTGGCCCCGCAGTCACCAAAAACACACTTCCTCCGACACAGGCGTTTCCTTTGGTAAATGGGGAGGGAAACTGTTAAAGGCGGATTCAGACTGGGAATAGTCACTGCACGTCCTGTCTGAGCAGGAAGGTTCACCGGGAAGGGCGCTGCTGGGATCCGAGGCTCGGGTGTGCGGCGCACTTGCTAACACAAGCATGAGAGCATTGACTAAAGTGACCCCGCTACGCCGCGGCGGGTGACTCGCGGGGCAGCACCCCCCCCAGTCAGTCCTATCAGAATCGTGACTCAACTGGCAGCACTGCAGTTGCGATTCTATGACTTAAGTCTGGAAGAAGACAGTCTGGGCACGGGCAGCAGTGATTTGACAAGTTGGTGGGAGAATCGTTTATACAGGTTCATTGGGGCAACTCAGAGAGTAAAGCTGTCAGTTTTCCCCAAATTCACCTACAGGTTCAATACATCTCTTCTCAGATCTCCACCTTTCTCTTTCTCTTTTTGCGTACGCAGACAAGCTTCTCCTAAATCGTAGGTGGGAAGGCACAGGACCGAGGAGCCAGTGCTGGAAAAGAGAAGCAGAGGGGAAGGGCCCCCCCGCACAAGAGGGCTGATCGCTTCCAGGCCAGACGGCAGGGGTGGTTGTCTGACAGCTGCCTCCCGGCGGCCCCCGGACCTGGGCCCTCGTAGCTTCAAGAGGCTGAGTCAGGCCTGTGCCTGGTGGGGGCAGATGTGCCAGAAATGTCTGGAACATCCAGTAAGAAACCCAAAGCTCTGCGGCCCTAGACTTTAACCCACCCCACACCCGGATCACGACCCTCCCACCTACAGGGCCCAGAAGCTCATCCTGGCTGCGGGATGGAGAAACCCATCAGTGAGGGGGAAGGGCGTTTCTGAAGAAGCACTGCGGCCAGGCAATCAGCAAACAGGGGCCTCAATTCGTGGTGATGCTGGGGGCCAGTCCTCAGAGGCCGGGTGGCTGCCCTGACCCTGGAGAGCAGGGTCATGGTCCCAGGAGCTGACTCACTGCGAGGCCAGGCATGCAGCTCACAGACCACGGAGGCTCCCACTCCTTCATCACACACACTGGAGCCCCGTGCTCCCATGCACCCACTCTGGAGGGGCCTGGTGAGGGGCTGTGACAAGTGGCCTCGGCCTGACGTCCATCTCATGGTGGCTCTGCTGGGCCTGTGACCGGGTCACCGCCCAGCTCCCGGGTGGACACTTGGAGTGGCCAGCTGGGCCCTGGCAGCTGCCCTCCTGGCTCCCTCTCTGCAGGATGGGTCAGTGTAGGGAGGGACAGCGAGCTCCACTCAGCACAGGGTCGTGAGCCAAAAGCAGCAGCGTGTTCCCGGGGGGTCTGCAGAGATGTGCACCACCGTCAAACTCGCGCAAAGTGAAGTGTTTTCATTTCCTATAATCCTATTTGGCCTGCGTGGAACACATGCTTCTCGGAAAACAACGGTGCACTTTACTGCTTCACAAGATGAGGACCATGTTCAAACTTGCTGTCATGGGGGTTCCATGCTCGCTGACTCCGCCAGCAAGCCCTGGCCACCGGCCGCCCCCGTCAGGACTCAGACCACCGAGCGACGTGTTGTGGGCAGCGCTGAGACCCAG
Organism: Vicugna pacos; assembly: GCF_048564905.1. NCBI lineage: Eukaryota > Metazoa > Chordata > Mammalia > Artiodactyla > Camelidae > Vicugna > Vicugna pacos. Next base: position 78,513,884 of record NC_132994.1, read on the forward strand.
GCCATGCAGACAGCCAGCACTCCCCGCCCCCAGGGTCCCCCAGACCAGCAGCATCGCCATCACTCATGAGTCTGCTAGAAAGGCAGGGTCTCTGGCCGGCCCAGGTCCACTGACCCCGAGGTGCGTCTTCCAGGGTCCCAGGGGAGTCGAAGGCACTGAAGTTGGTAAAGTGTTTCCTTTCCTCTCCTCCATGCCTGTGTCTTAGGCTCGGGTGTGGTGTGGGCTGCATTCCAGGGTCGCAGAGTCTTTGGGTTTGATTCTCTGAAGCCCCCATGATCAGAATCGGCTGGAAGGCTGATTAAAATACGCTCGCTGGGCCCGGCCCCAGACTGTCTGACTTGGTGGGACTGGGCAGGGAGGGGTGGAGGTAGGGGTCTGCGCTTCTCACAAGTCCCCAAGTGACAACAATGCTCTGAGAACCACGTGCTCTGCTGTCCTGCCTCCCAGACCCCGCCTCCCAGACTCCACCCCCCAGACTCCGCCTTGGGCACCACACTTAGATGCAGAATACAAATGCCAGCTAACACCTTCCAAGCTGCTAAACTTGTAGACAAATCTCCCAGAAATTAACTCCATGGTGCACACTCGCATTTTTAGAACATTTTCCTGTTTTCAATGGAATAGTGATTTCTCTGCAAATGTGCAGTATTTCATCTGAGCTAGAAGTTGAAATCCTGCAACTTCAGAAGCTATGTATACCTGGAGAACTTCCAAGCACTAATTTTTCCATGTTTTCCATTTACATCATGTTCCCCTCTGATGGGAGAAAATTGGCACACATCACAGTCGTTCGAAATTTCCAGGTATAGAAATACGTGTAATAAATCTGTGTGGCATCACAGGCCTCTGCCTTATGTAACAAACGCTGAGCAACTGCAAATTCTAATCCCTTACACGCTGACAGGACTTGAAGTAATTGCTGTTGAGAAGTCGAAAGAAACCAAAACTTTGTGCCAAATGCACAGCAAGTCTGACTGAATGAGGAAGAGAGAAATGGAGTGATTCCAAGCATTAAAAGAAGCAATAGGGCAAAACCCCAAGAATTTACAGAAGCATGTTCACAGGATAGGAATGCAGCCAGTACAGGTAATAGGAAAAGCAGGTAAAAATGCAGTTATTTCAGGCTATGTAAGCCTGCAGTTGTCAACTCTGGAACGAGCATCTTCTGCACTAAGTCTCGGGGACCGCGCACCGCACAGAAGCGGAGAGCCACGCCACGGACCAGGGTGCTTGCTCCGGCCTGGGGTCCCGGGCGTCACCACACGTGCGGCACTTACTGGACGGTTTCCACCTTGGTCTTCAGTTTGGAGTAGGAGTCAATGCGCTAACTTCATGTTCTGAAAATTGTCTTTGTCTCTTACCAGGCACATGGGCTTTAAGAACATCTGACTGTGCAGCATTAATTGTGTCTCTGTGTGGATTAGAATTTAACTCAAACAGCACTGCTTACATCCTAATGATATAAAATAACATTGGATAGAACATATATTTTTAAATCACTTAGGATTTTTAAAAGAAAATTAAAATCTTTTGAGTTCTGAAAAACACTGTTCTTTCCATTTCAGATTGGACTTTCCAAGTTCTACTTTGGGTCTCCAACCTTTTTCCTTAACAGACTTGGTTAAGAACAACACAAGCACAAAAGCAGACGTGTGACCCCCAAAGCAGCATTTCCCCTCCTTTCCTGTCTGTTTCTGACCCGACATATTGAAAGGAGGTGGAAGGGGTGGAAGGTGGAGGCAGAGGGTCTGCGAGATGTCAGGCTGGGGAAGGAACGTGGATGGTCCACAGGCCCACGTGGGGCACGTGCTCCTTCCCTGAGGGCCCCACACAAGCCAGTCATGACGCCACAGCCCCACAGACGAGGGAAGAGCAGACCGACTCCACGCGAGAGCTGTGCCTTTGACTCCATCCCTGGGCTCTGTGTCCTGGGCTGAGTCCTACTGGTTGTGCAACTTTTGTAGAAGAATGTTGCCTGGAGCCTGACATGGACGGGGGAGCCCGTTCTCCAGGCTCTGACCCTTAGGGTAGGACACTTCTCCGCTCATACAAAGATAAAAAGGTTCAGAACAGAGAACAGCATCACCTTTTTGGAGGTTCACAGGAACATCACGGCCTGGTCCACGGGGACAGCGGCAGGAACAAAGGCTTCCCACACCAAGAAGTTTGCAGCAACCAGGCACACCCCTCCCCTTTCAGGAGCCTGCACTGTGACTTGGAGAGGATGGTTCTCCAGGACATGTGTCCCCCATCTTCTCAGCCTGCTGTCTTTCCAAATAAAGTCATTCTTCCTTCCCCAGCACCTCGTCTCCAGACCTACTGGCCTGTTGTGCCATGAGCAGAGTGAGTCTGGACTCAGTGATATCACACATATGCCTCCAGTGTTCACCCTGTGGCAGAGTGAAGGTGTGACATGGGGCTACAACCAGAAGCTTGGGCAACAAGGCAAAGCTTCGAGATCTTCCACCCAGGATGGCAACTCTGTCCTCCCCACCTGCTAATTCCTGGTGACTTCCGGAAACAGAATACAGCATTCCCTTCCTCCACCAGCCACACGGCAGCCGGCAACTCAGCACCAGTGAGGTTTTATCGCAGTTGTTGAGCTCAAGGTCAAGACAGAAAGTTTTCTAGGTGAGAACTGTCTTACACTATTTTTATCAAACACCGAATGACTGTAGAATTAGCTTGATACCACGTCCATCAATTCAGCCTAAAATGACAACACAAAGTGACCTTATAGGCAGAAGTTACACTGCGCTCAAATGACTCTGATGACAACTAATGTCTGGGTCACAAATAACAGTGCTTTCTTTATACACACCCTGTGCTGCCGGAAGTCAAAACAAGAAGGGAGACCTCCTTCCCCAGCCCCCACTACAGTTCCAGTCTAGCGGTGTTTTCCAGACCCCAAAGCAAGGAAAAGAGAAATGTCCACATTTCAAAGTCCATTTAGCCACATGTTCAGAGCTTCCACCTAACTTTCAACTGAAGGTGACTAATCTACAATATAACAAAATATTAACAGGCAAATATCAAAAGTAAAGTATAATAGAAGTCCATGAACGCTTGCCAAGCAGTGAATATGCTCAGTTAACATCAGATGCTTGTGGATTGACCGCAGTGTTTGGTGACACCTACCTGTGTGAAAAGCCAGTTTCAAAGATGAAATATGTAGAACTTCACTACAGATAAGCAGTAACATAAACATTTGGAATAAATTCTGATGATAAGGAATGTTACATTTGAACCCCATTTAAACAAAATATTACTCCTCCCAAAAAATATTATTTCATTCTTCTCATCCAAAGATCTGTATTACAAAATAAACTGCACTCAATTTTATTATTATGTTTTGAAAGTCGCCAATTAAAACACTGTAGAGATTTGTTCCTTTCTTCTTATATAAGTACACACGTGATCACCCCAGTTTTCCTCCTGACCCACAAAGTCTAAAATATTTTCTGTCTGGTCCTTCACTAAAAAAAAGTTTTCCAAACTTTGCTCTAGATCATCACCTTAGTCCTACAAGTTTACTCAACATTTCCAGCTAATGTCCACGTCTGTCATCATCCTGTGTGGGTAAGTTGTCATTCACAGAAAAATGTGTGGTGGACGGACGGGTGGGAGGATAACTTCCTGTTCTGTGACCTTAAACTCAACCACCAGTGGCCATTAGTCTGCCCTCTTCTGAAAGGAAAGTGAGGCTGTTAAAAACTCTACGATTGGGAAGAGCGGGGTCCCAGTCAGTGTCTCACCCCCACATTCATATGTCTACGGACGGTGGTTTACACTGTTTTATTCCGAACAATGGACTTCAATCCAAATAGCAGCAAAAACAGCTTTACTGGGTGTATGCAAAACATTGTAAGCTATTCCCTTCCAGCAGAGAAGCAGGAGTGACACAAGGCAGACAAGAGCGGCCCCTCCAAGCATGAGAGCGCATCGCTTTGTTAATCACAGTGTCTTCTCATCAAGTGTGAAGATGTTACACCCAGATATTTGAAAACATAATTAACTATCATTAATCCATTCAGAAAACTAAGCTTTTTTTTAAAAAAACTGTTTGGTAATCCAACACTTTTGTTAGGGAGTCGGGTAAGTGGGGGCACCGGGAAGACAGGTGGAGGGGGGGCGGAGGGTCTGGAGGATGGTGGTGGACCCGCCTGCAGCCTAAAGGGCCTTTACTTCCCCTAAATGAGCGCCAGCAAGACACCGGTTAGAACCCGACAGCTACCACTGCGCGGCGACCACAAGGACCTACCAGGCACGACCCAGTGCCCATTGTAACACAAGCAGCATTGCGGCTCAGCCCCACCCATGGGTCCTTCTGTGGGCGTCACGGGTGAGGACATGCGCACAAAGGGGGCGAGCACGGCCAAGCGCTCCAGGGGCAAGAGCCGTCAACCAATCAAGAGACCACCCCACAGCGAGGGCATAAGAGGAGGGGCGGGCAAAGGCCTCGGCCACTGCCCTTGGATCAGCCCGCCTCCCGCTCTCGGAGGTGCACCTTCCTTTGCTAATAAGTCCTTTAAATACTTCACTACACAACGGTCCAGCTCCCCTCTGAATTCCTCTTTTTCGGGCAAGACAAGAACCAAGGTTTCTTCCCTTCCCCTTTTGGGGTGATACTTTGATTTCAGATAACAAAATGCTATTTCAACTTTAAATGCAACTGAAGTCAATTCCTAAATAAAGTTTAATTTTTGTAATTTTTAAAGGGTTCTTCACCTGAATACTCATCAGCAGCTCAACAGAATGTTACCACCCCGGCAGGTCTCACCCCGGGGACTCAGTGTGTCCACTGCTCTTTACCGCCAGACTGAGACACACATGGGCCAAAGGTGGTCCCAGCACCTGCTTTTCCAGCTGCCAGCGGGAAGTTTCAGGACAGCTTCACGCAGGCCACTTGTAATGCACCGCCGCTAAGTTAGCAGAGCAAGTCATTCTGTTGCTGCAGTCTTTAAAAATCATGAAACTACCCAACACTCAGTCTCTTCCTCCTGGCTGCCTGTTTTCCCTGAGGGAAGAAAAAGATCAAATATCAAGTTTTAGTCGTTAGCAGTTCACACCCAATTTCCAGCTGTGGCTCAAAAAGCAGAAAATAGAAAATTAAAGCGACCACAACCACAACGACAACCAACAGGAAGCTCCCACTGCAAACTAGCGGCACCGCCTCCAGAGGTGGACAGCTCGGCGACATCCCCACACGAGCGCAGCAGGGGGCGTCCTCTCAGTTGCTCCGTGGAAGGCTGTCCCGAAGGTGCTAGCTTTGTGTTCTGAAAGTGTCCAACAATAAATTGTTTGGAATATTTTAAAGTAGGAAAGGCGGAGAGAAAAAGTAAAACGTTTCAAAACCTGCTCATAATTTGACCTCTTAGATAACCAAAATATTACCTTTAATTTTAAAATCTAACAAGTCTACAAAATAGAAGTACAACATAGATCCCAAAGGGACTTTAATTATGTTAATTCCATTTAGGTGCTTTACTCTGGAAGAAGTTAAAATTAGTAAGGCGACAAAACATGTAACAGTAACTAGTGAGAGACCAAGAAATCACACTGGCTTTCCAGACTCCACACAAGCCAGATCATAATTACGTTATTTAAAACGTGTTTAAGGCTGCAAACATGAACACCAGTACACAATAGAACCATTTGTCCAGTTTTGCTTTTTTAAACAGTAGATATAATGGCTTGAATCACCTACAAGTTTATATTAACAGAAGGTCATGTTCAATGTTTCAAGAGAAAATATGGAGAATTTAGTCCCTGCCTAGGAGGCCCAATGTAGTCAGTTCATGGTAAAACATCTACTAAGAGATAGAAAAGAGACATTGTAAAAAACCAAGAAACAGTAATGCCAAAATGCAGATGAAATTACCACCAACTCTACAGGAAATGGAAACAGATTCAGAAAATATGTCTTCATGAAACATAGAATATGTGAAAAAATATGAAAAGATGTGCCAATTATTTATCGTTGCATTATAAGCGACCCCAAAACTTAGTTGTTTAAAAGAAGAACCATTTTCTTATATTTCACTGTTGTGTGGGTCAGGATCTGGGCAAGTCTGCTGGGGACCTTCTGCTCCAGGCTGCCCTGACAGTGTCACTCCCGGGCTTAGCCGGCTGCACGTGGCGACCTCAGCAGGTGGGGCCTCCTACGGGGAGGGGGGCTCCGGGTCCAAGGGCAAACTTTCTAGCAAACAGAGGAGCGGCTGAATGGGCTTTACTGGCTTGGCCTTAGAGATCGCACGGACCCTGTGGTCACCCCTGACTGGTCAGAACAGCCTAAGAACACACAGATTCCAGAGGAGGGGACACAGATGCTAGCGACATGTATAGCCATGCTGTAAACTCTAGGCTCAGGGCCCGCTCTTCATTCCAGCTTGACACAGTCACATACACTGAGAGACAACGACTTCCAGAAGATAACCAGGCCCATGCAGACCAGCCTAGGAACAGAATATGGCATTTTGATCCAGACATTACTCACGAATCAGGTTCTAAAGGAATACCTCTAACAGTAAACGAGCAAGAACTTGTAGTGAGTCATTCAGTTGCGAATCACTCATGACATGTCAAGTGTCTCCACTTGCTGGGTCCTGTGCTAGAAGGTCCAGACGCAGCAGTAAAGAAGTTGGACATTTTCTCTGTTCTCACCACCCTGATTATGAAGGTGCTGGACAGCACAGGCAGGAAACAGGGAACCCAGGAGGGCCCCCTGGACAGTCACATCCCAGTGGCTTCTGGCTGTTGTCTCAGAGCCACCTGACACACCATGAATGAAGGAGTAGAGGTCACCTGGCAACTGCACAGTCCAACTGTGGACAAACTGCAGGTCCGGGTATGACTTACACTATTTCAGGTTGAATAGAGGGAGAAAACAATGAGGTGGGAAGCCCCATAAAAAGACCGGCAGGGCCCCCAAGCAGGGCCACTACTCTCCTGCCAGCACCATCCAGTTCCCTGGCCCAGAGGCTCTATCTCACTTTTTGCCTCTGAAACAGCTTACTTACCCCTAAAATTCTATTGGTTCCCTGAGCTCACTTCTGATTGGTTATTTCCTTCACTCCTGATTGGTCCACTTCCCTAACTTCCGATTGGTCCATTTGTAGTACTTCATTTGCATGGAGCTCACTCCTGATTGGTTATTTCTCTCACTCCTGATTGGTCCACTTACCTAACTTCTGATTGGTTATTTCTCTCACTCCTGATTGGTCTATTTCTACAAAGCTTGTTCCTGGTTGGTCAACTTCTGTTAGACTTTATTTGCATATGATGTTGCGAAGTGTAAAACTGGCAGCCTATAAAGGGCTGTGTCAACCTACAGATGGGGTGCAGAGTTTGGAGAGTTAACTTCTCTGGGCCCGCTGGTGTAATAAACCTGAGTTCTCCAGCTCTCCGAGTGCTACTTGGTCTCCCGCCTGGATCCAGGTTGCTGTCACAACTGAGCTGTAACACCGAGCTATAACACATTTTTCTGCAACAACAATACAGCCAACACCTTCACAATGAAAATCTAACAGGAATCTTACAAGAAAAAAGAAAAAATATACACACCCACTCAACTGTGAATATAGATTTCATAAATGCAAAATAAAATATCCAACTATATCCCTTAATGTATCAAAAGTGTAATCCACTAAGACCAAGTTGGATTTATTCTTTAAAAAAAACAGAAACATGATCATTTCAATAGATGCAGAAATAGCATGTGTTAAAATTTAGCATCCATTCTTAGAAAGCAAGTAATAAAAGAGAACTTCTTTATTTGACAGAGTAATTATTAAAAGTAATGATAATTTTAAAAAACTACAACAAACATCAAACTTGATGAAATGTTGAAAGTTTTCCCTATAAGCTTTCTCATCACTTGCATTCAACACAGTACTGTTGGACTTAGCTGGTGCTGTAAAAAAAAAAAAAAAAGGAAAAAAAAAAAAAAAAGGAAAAAGAAAAAAGAAAAAATAGTGACATAATTTTAAAGGAAGAAACATAACTGTCATCATTCACAGATAGGTACAAGAAGAAATAAAACTCTTACAGTCACAGATTAGATTATTAAATAGAATAGATGCTACTAATAAAGAGCTTAGCAAGATTGCTGGAAATAAAAATATAGAAAAATCAACTCTATGTCTGTATGTGAATAACAATATTAAAAGCAAAAAATTTAAAAGACACTATTTTGAATAGCATCTGAAATGTGAGGTACCTAAAAGAAATTTAATAAAAGGCATGTAAGACATTCAACAACAAAAAAATGTAGAACACGGAGGGCAAACCTAAATAAACAGGACGATTGCCAGGCTCACAGGTTAGAAGAGTCAGTACCGTCAAGACGTCTTCCCAGATGAACCTATTAATTCCATTTAATTCCAGACAAATTCCCCACAGGTATCTTCTGTGGAATTTAACAATATTATTTAAAATCCATATTAAAATGAAACCAGTAAGGAACATCCAAGACAGTCTTGAAGAGCAAGGCAGTTGTAGAGACCTACACGTTCATGTAAAAGGGAGAGACTGAGAGATGGAGAGAGATGGACGCTCAGAGCAGCGGAGAGGTGGCAGCCCCCTCAACAAACGGTGCTGGGGCAGCAAGTTGCACAGATGAAGAAACGAACTGTACTTGACGCCTACTTGACTCCATTCACAAACACCCTCCTAGGAACTGAAAGTCCTAGTGAGAAAGGTGAACAGTAGAGCCTCTACAGATAACACAGAAGGCTATCTCCATGCCTCTGCAGTGAGGAATGACTGTGTAAGTGGGGCCCAAAGACACAGGCGTAAAGTGGGCTAATAAACTGGACTACACTTGTCGGTCCATACATACACACATCTCATCGCTGCGCACCAAGAATAGAGTGAAAAGCAACAATCTGGAGAAGTTATTTGCAACACATACAACTAACAAAATTTATTTCAAAAATCTTACAAATTAACAGCAACAAGAAAGATAATGAGCCAAAATAAAATGGATGGTATTGAATAAGACACTTCATAAAAGATAATATTCTAACACAAATAAACATATGAAAAAGCACTTAAAATCACATTAGTAATAAGGACAGTGTTAATTTAAACCACAATCCAGGGCCGCTGCGTGCACATCAGAAAAACTAAAATTAAAACATTAAGTGTTGGTGACTATTTGGAACTGCTGAAAAATCTCATTTGTGGACGATGGGTCTTTAAACTGGTATAGTCTTCTTGGAGAAGTGGCCTTATTTACTAGGGCTGAAAATACACATGCCTATGACTCAGTTACCAAACAGCAGAAATCTGTTCATGCAGACATCGAAGGACACACATGGGAATGTGCAAGGCAGCGTCATTTGTAATGACCAAAACAAAGGAAAGATACTGTGTATCATACATTAAAAGTTAAAAAACAAGGAATATATATGTTTTGGGGATGTATGTTTTTAAAACTGAAAATAAAACCAAGGAGTTGATGATCATAAAACCTAGAATACCAAATATATTTTTGGAGAAATGGATTCAGAACCTATTGGTACAATGCTCAGTGGTAAATCACTGAGTTGTATACATTTGTTTAATATACATGTCTTCATATGTTATATTTCACAATTAAAGGTAAGATGGGGGAAGATACTAACAATACATAAATCTCTTAATGACACAAGAGTCTTCTTCTAAAATGTGGGGAGAAATTCAAGCCAATGGTGAGAAGCATGCCCAACTTCTATACTCTGTAGCCATTCCTACTAAACTCATACACTGAAGTTCTCTGTTGTTAGAAATGTATTGTTTAATAATTTTAGAAACTGCATCCAAAACCGTTCAGAATTAAACAAGGATGCTTGCTGCCACCACACTGACACAACAGTATTTCTAACACATTCTATGAGACCACAATTTCCCTGATACAAAAGCCAGACTATGGCATCACAAGAAAAGGGAATTATAGAACAACATCCCTTATAAACGTAGAGGCAAAAATCATCAACAAAATACACGAGAACTGAATGCAGCAACATATAAGAACGTTATACACTGCAATCAAGTGAGATTTACCCCAGGAATACAAAGTTAGTAGAACACAGAAAAATCACTTCATGTAACACACTACATCAATAGATTAAAAAATGGTCATCTGAATGATGCAGAAAACTTTTTTTGAAAAAATGCAATGTCTTTTCATGATAAAAAAAATTTAACAGACTTGAAATAGAAGACACCTTCCTCTGCCTGATGGAGGCCACTTACAAAAAGTTCACAACTAATGTACCTAATGGTGAAAGACTGAACACTGCTCCCTGAGGCCTGGAGCATGGCAAGCTTGTCTGCTCTCCTAATTTCTATACGACATTGTACTGGAGGTTCCAGTCAGAGCAAGTAGACGAGAGAAAGAAATCAAAGTCATATAGAACGGAAGAGAAGATGTAAAACTGTCTCTATCTGTACATGGCATGAGCTTATACACTGAAAGTTCAAAAACCATTAAAAACTAAATATTATAACTAATAAACTAGGTCAGCCAGTTGCAGCATACAAGGTCAATGTACAAAACTTAGCTGCATTCCTATAGATTAGAAGTGAACATTCTGAAATTACGTTAAGGAAACAATTCAACTTACAGTAGCATCAAAAAGAATAAAATACTAATTTTTATTAGTTAACAACTAGTTTACTCATTAGAAATTAACAAAAGATGTGCATGACTTCTACAGTGAAAACTATGAAACATTGCTGTAAGAAATTAAGTAAGGCTGAAATAAACAGACAGACGTCCCATAACCATGGGATGGAAAATGGCATTGTTACAATGGTGACACTCCCCAAACTGAATCAGAGATTCAGTGCAATTCCTATCAAAACACCAACTCCTTTTTATGCACAAAAAGACAACTCAGTCCTCAAACCCACGTAAAATGCAAGGGGCCACGAGCAGCCCAGGCACCTTGTAAAAGAACAAAGCTGGAGACTCACACCTCCCAGCTGCAATGCTCACTGCGAAGCTGCAGTGAGCAAGACAGTGTCGTCGGGGCACAAAGACAGACACAAAGCGACAGAACGGAACAGAGAGCCCGAGGCACAATCGATGGTCAGCTGACTCCTGACAAGGTTCCACAACCACTCACTGGAGGAAAAGAACTCTCCTTTCACGTGTGGCATGAGGTAAGTGCAGACCCACAAGCCACACAGTGGATGTGGCCGTGGCCTCACCCCACATGGGCAGTTAGCTCGAAATGAGCCAGGGAGCTAGATGCGAGAGCTGGCGCCGCCGCGCTCCTGGAAGGGAGCTCGGGGGTGGGGGGCCTTTTCATACCTTTGGCAAATGGTTCTTTGCTATGACACCTAAACCACAGGCTCCAATGAGAAAACATATAAACTGAACTTCTCCAAAGTCAAAACCTTTTGTGTGCTGAAGGGCACTAAAAAGAAAGTAAAAAACCAAGTCACAGAACAGGAGAAGACGCCCGCCAGGTGACCCCTGGAAGGACCTGGCACACAGGCCGTGTGAAGAGCTACTGCCAGAACTGAGCAGCACATGTCAAATAGCCCAGTTTAAAAATGCGCAAAGGATTAAATAAAATTTCTCCAAAGAAAAGGGTTTTTCCGAAGACGACATGCAGACACAGAGAGGGCCAACCAGCACATGAGCAGATGTTCAACGACGTTAACCACTAGGAAAGTGCAAATCGAAACAGTGAGATGCACTCACACCCACTAGAATAATACAAGAAAACTGAAAATAGCAAGTGCTGGCAAAGATGTAGAGAAATCAGGACCCTTACACATTGCTATGGGAACATGAAACAATCCAGCCACTATATAGAATTCTGGCAGTTCTTCAATCAGTTAAAAAACAGAATTACCCAGAAATTTCACTCCTGGAGAAATTTCACAAGAGAAACGAAGAGACACGTCTAAACAAAAACCTGCATGTGACTTTCCACAGCAGCATTATTCAGCATGGCCGAAGAGCAGAAACAACCCCCACATGGATGGATGATAAACAGACAAACAAACTGTGGGCAGCCACATTATGGAACGCTTCCAGCACAATAAGGAGCAAAACACTGACACACGCTGCCTGGGGGTGAATCTGGAGAGTGTCCTGCTATATGACAGTACCAGGCACAGGAGACACGTGGTGAGAACCCCTGTGCAGGAGACGCACGGGAAAGGCGAAGCCAGAGAGACAGAGGCAGGCCAGCGGTTGCCAGGGGACTCGGGGTGCGGGAATCGGCCCCAGTGGGAATAGGTGCGGAGTGTGTTTTGGGGTGATAAAAATGTTTTGGAACAGATGGGTGGTGATGGTTGCACAACATATAAAAACACTCAAAACAACAGAGTTGCATAATTGAAAATGATGGATTTCAAGTCAAGTAAATTATATCTCGATAAAAAGATCTAATAAAATCCATACTTAAATATTTTCAGATGAAACACCGCCTGGGATCTGCTTCACAGGGGTCCTGAGGGAGGGCCGCAGTGCGTGACAGACTGGCTCCGTGCCGACAGTCGTGTCAGGAGAGCGGCGGGCTCGTCAGCGTGTGCTCCCCTCCTTCAGATAGATTTGAAATTTTGCATACTACTATTTTTGAAAGAACAAGAATACTTTTTTAAAAGGATACTGAGGAATAGCCATCATAAAGCCCCATAATCGAAACTGCCGGATGTGCTGAAGTAAAACCGATGTTAAGAAACAGACCAGAATATCGCACGAAGGGTTTGGCATTTCAAATCAGTGAGGAAAGAAATGAGCAGTAACTGGGGCGTCTAGACAACCCTCTGGGAGAACGATAAGCAGGTAACAGCCTTACCTAGCACCATATGTTACAAATATAATGCACAAGGATTACATTTTAAATAAAATATATAAGAACAGATTATGTAAAAATGAAACAAAACTAGAAAAATAGAGGGGGAGGGTATGGCTCAGCACACACAAGGTCCTGGGTTCAATCCCCAGTGTCTCAATATTAAAAAGTTTCTAAAAATGTTCTTAATTAATTAAAAATGCATAAAGAACCCTAATTACCCCCCAAAGAAAACAAAGTTAGAAAAATATCAATAAATACGTAATCTTAGGAGGCAGTTACAAGTCTAATAATAAAATCAGATCTTAAAATTTTTCTAAAATGTCGCTAACTGAGAAAAAGTATTGCTAACATATGGAAAGGGGTTAATAGCTAAAGAGGAAAAAAAGGCATTTCGATGAAAAAAATTATTTAAAGGATGAATAAATAATTCACCAAAAGTGAGGTACACACCCAGACACCCGGCACGGTTCCCTCTCTGGCTGTCTCGTCCCAATACCCTTGTGCTCGGGACGCGCCCCTGGGGAACTGCCCGCGCCCCAGCCACAAGGACGGAGACTGAGGCGACCGTCTCTCCCAGGCCCTTCGCGTTGTCTCAGATGCCTGTGGTCTGTGTTAACATATCTTTGAAATAATGTCTTTCATTGTTTGATGTGGACAGTTTCCTCACCTTATTAGCAGACACATAAAATGACCTTAACTTTCGATGAAAATTTGGCAAGATTCATCAAAAGCTGTTAAAAAGTGAGAATGCCGACTGAGCAATTACACTTCTAAGTATCACTGCCAGGAACAGCCTCGCAGCGCAAGTGCGCCCCCACGAGGGCGCCCGGGACAGCCGCGTGGCCTCGTCCCGCAGCGGGACTGGCCTGACCACGACACCAGAACGCCAAAGAGACACAGGCCCCAGAGCTAACGCGTGGAAAGTCACGCCAACAGCCAGGATTTGCCACAGATCTCATTTTCCTGCGCGTGTGTGTGACGGACACGCACACCCTCACAGGTTCAGGAAAAACCCGGAAGTGGGAACGTCAGCAGGTGGCCGTGGCTCCCTTGGGCATGAGCAGCTGGTAGCCCAGAGCTGTCATGTTTGCCCCTCTTCTTTGTCTGCTTGGTTCTGTTTGTGTACGGTTTATATTTTCCAAAATAGCCTATCTTGCTCCTCTAAAAGTGGGAGCACATTTAGAAATAATACCATCTCTGAAGTCAAAAATATAATTCCACCAACATATTATTACTGTTTATCTGCATCTTAAACTGCCCGTCAGATCACTGCACGTTTTACAAATTCTACTAAGAATAGAGGTTTTTTTTTTTAATCATGGGCAAACCACATGCACTAAATCAGAGCAGAGATCCGCTTTTTAATTCAACTCTGGCTTGTCCTTCAGTGAATGAGTGAGGCAGACGAGCTCTGGAAAAGGCACCACCGTGCAGATTCTGGGCCGTCACCGCCACCACACCTGCCGCGAAGACTGGGCTCCACATGTGGGAAGCGCTGTCGCTGTGTGTTTCCCTCTGGTGTCACGCAGCTGTTCTCTTCATGACCGCTCACCTCTGAATGCAGGAGAAATGCAGCTGCCGCATTCCCACAGCTCACAGACGCCGTCAGCCCCGGGCCGTAACTGGCAGTAACAGAAGTATGCGTAACAGGAGTTCTGTGTGTTGAGGGCAACTCGAAATGCTGCAGCTTATTTAAAGACAGATTTTTCAAGTTGGGCTTATAAATCATTTACAAAGGAATTGAGCAGAACTAAAATTTCAGCCCAGCTGTCGCATTCCTCCACCGCGACCACAGCGTGCCTGGGGCCGGAGCCACAGCAGTGAGTGCGTGCGGAGCCAGAACGCCTGCCAGACCGTCAGGAACAGAGCCGGCCCCAGCCAGAGATTAGGTCAACACCATTAACCATAATGCGAACCATCCTCTGTGGCCATCGCTCAAAAGCTGCAACTATAAACAGTTACAAGAAGGTCGCTGGAGACGTGGGGGTGCACGGGCACCTCACTCCTCCATGGTCTCCGTGGTCTCCGTGGCCTCCGAGCCCTGCAGGCCCAGAGCTCACGGCCCCTCCCTCTCTCCCTCCCACTGGTGTGGTTCCTGTTCCCCAAACCCAGGTTCACAATCACGTCCATTCTCCATGAGTCACACACGTCGGTCCCACATCGGCCCACAGCACACAGACCCGTTTGGGTTTTAGGAGGGGAAGGAAACCCAGCGCAGGTGTCGGGCCCTGCGTCTGTGACTTGTTCGCCATCCATGTTACCGAGCGTGTGCCCAGGGGTGTGAGCTCTGCTCACTGCTGGTGAGACAGGACGTCAGAGCGCTGGTGGCCGGGCCTCCCTGTCCCTGCTCACAGCACCTTTGACCCCCTAGTCTCTGAACTGGATAAAAATGACAACGTCAGCCACCAAAAGGCTGAATGTTAAGGTTGTCCTGAGACATGGGTCTAAATCCTGTGATTAGAGAATTAGTTTCCTGAAAAGTGTTGTAAACCTCCCTAGGACACCTCACACACACACACACACACACACACACACAATTTCTCGCGCGTCCTAGGGAGCCTGCACGTGTGCTGAGCCCCCCCGCACCCCACGTGCCTAGCAGGCTCGTCACTCTCCCCGTCGCTGCTCATTTTCTCCCGCTGATGCCCATGCTCCTCACCAGACTAAGCTTCATGAAAACAGGGGTCTCGCCGCCTGCTCGTTACTGCTTTTCTCAGCCCTCAACACTCTCGGCAGAATGAAGTTTATACATTGAGTTACGTTCTCTGGCCTTGAACGTTTCAAGGAGGTGAATCGCTCCTAGTTCCTAGGCCAGCTTCACGCTTTTTATCTGCACTTCCAGGTCAAAGGAAGCAGTGGCGTTTTCTGGGATGAAACGTGACCGTCGCCTTCACCTCGTTTCCCACTGAGTCCATTCTCGCAGCGCCGCCGCCCGTGCCAGCTCTCAGCCCGGAGACGAGCTCGGCGGCGCCCCCGGCCGTGCGGAGGCCTGGGCTCTGCAGCCGTCGTCATCAAGCCTTCCTCCTCACACAGGCGGAGGCAGGCTGGCGCCCTCGCGTCGCTGCGCAGCTGCAGGGGCGCCGAGGAGACGCTGTCTGGCTCGTGGCCTGGCGTCACGTGCACATCCACCGCCTGCAGGTGTTCTCATCTGGCCCCGTCATGCATGTCTGTCCTGCGTCCTCACCATCCAGCACCTCCTGAAAACCTCCCACACGTTAGGAAATCTGCCACCTTTCAAGTCCTGCGTCTGCAGGCAGAGGCCAGGAGTGGTGCACCCGGCCCAGGGGGTGCAGCTGTGACCTGGGCTCACGGACTCCCCATGAGCCGCCGCCAGGGACCAACATGAGCAGCAGTGGAAGCAGTCACCACTCTCCATCACCAAGCGTGCCCACTTTCCTATTTTTATTCCTATCTTTCATTAAATGAGGGTTTAACTCCATTGCCAACCCTTCAGCAGAACACCCAAACCTCCACAACAGTTACATGCAGTTAGCTTTGAATTTTGTTAGTTTCAGTCTAGTAAAACTCATAGCTTTATGTGTTTTCAATTTTGATGTGATCAAGGTGCGTCTGTCAAAGTAGATGGGCAAAATACGTTCCTTTCACAGTTTCTTAACTAAAGTACGAATTTCAAGCTCTGCCATCTGACAGGGCCTCCACCAAGGCCCCTGGGCAAGGAAACTTACAGCAAAAATAGATGCTGGACAAAGCTACACCGAGAAGGGCGTTATCCCTGGAGCTGCGTCCCCACGAGACCAGTCACCGGCCCTGTCAGCTCAGCACGTCCGGCTCCAGCCAAGCAGGATGTGGGGCTGCAAGATGAAGACACGGGGGCCATGGGCAGGGAGGGCAGAACAGAAACAAAAACAAGTGAACCGGTTCGTAAAGGGTCTGGGGAGGAGGGCACCCCCCACCCAGAAGATGGGTGGGGAGGGCCTTGCAGGACCAGCAAGCATCAGTGCGGGAGACAAGTGGGGTGAGCATCTTCCAGAAGGAACAGCACGTGGTGGGCAGGGCCGGGAGAGAAACTGGTGTGCAGAAGGGCCCAGGATTCAGCACACCCGGGCAGACGCTTTAGAGGAAACAGGACTAGAGGCTGGAGGAGCAAGTGGTGGATCTGAAGTGAGTCACATCCCATGTCCAGGAGCCAGTGGGAAGAGACTGGCGACTGTGACCACACGGGGATGAGTGGAGATGCACCCTGCCTCCTGAGAAAGGTCCCCAAAGGGGTGACATCTAACTGGGGTGTAAGGGTTCCTAAAGACAGTGGCTGCAGGTAGGGCTGGGGTCCTGTTTCACAGACCACACATGCCCCGTGTTCAAAGACAGGAAAGTCAGAGGCAAGTCGGCTGCACTGTGAGTCCCCATCTGGGCACAAACACCTGGAGTGCTCCCCGAGGGCTGGTGCTCTGCTCACAGAGCCACACGGGCAGAGGCCAGGGGTCCCATCAGGGGCGATGACCTGGAGGGAGTGGGTGCTGGGCGGCCAGCTGCAGGGGTTCTCGAGATGTGAGCGTGCACCTGTGCACGTGCATCTCTGCCTGACTGCCCCCACTAGGACCTCTGGGAAGGTCTCCAAGAGACGGGCATAAGTGGGCATCCTGTGTTTTCCCTCGTCTTTGAGGACAAGAACCCAGTCTCCCAAAAGGAACAAGCATGTCAGCTGTGGGTTTTCTGCAGACGGACTTCATCATTTGGAAGAAGGCCTTCTATTGTTTGAATCATCGATTTCTGATGTTAGTAATTTGGGACTTCTCCCTCTTTCTTGGTCAGCTTCAGCGCTGACCTGAAGTGCCCTCCTTGGTAACTTCATGTGCTCTGATGTCTGCACATGCCGATTCCTCGCCCAGGTAAAACTTGAACTTATTTGTGTTTTCAGCTCCTCCGTCAGAACATTTTAATATAAAAGATGTACGTAACTATCTCCTGAATTCTCGTGTGAACTAGTTAAGGTACAATTTTACAAGATGACTTACCTAAAAAACTAAGGCAGCTACTCGTTCAAAGGTAAAATCCTGAACAGCGCCGCAAGGCCGCCGCAGTGCAGTGGGAAAGTGGCACCAATCCAGGGCCCTGGGGACCGACCTACAGGAGACACGCTGTGTGATGAACCAGCCACGAGCATGGGCTGCAGAAGGAAGCCCACACCTGGCAGGGCAGCGAGCTACACTCAGCTCGGTGGTGGCCTCCCCACGGAGCAGCAGAAAACTGTCAGAACCAGCGCACGAGTTCAGGTCTCGCGGCCCGCCGAGCAGATGGCAGGGCTGTTTGGTGCGCACATTCCCTTCTCACAATATTCTCTAAAGCTCCAAGATCTGTTCCTAGGTTTTCCTGGGTTTGGCGATTAGAAGGCATCAGAGCCGTTCAGGAAGCACCAGAACTGCAGGGTCTGAAACTGAGCAGCAGGGGGAAACGGGCCCCTCCATCAGAAACGCTCTTTTCTCTCTCTCTCACAATCTGACATAAATCGTGAAAAGCAAGGGCAGAGTTAAAAGGCAGTAAAATATTTTCCAGTAGTTCACCTTATGTTTGGAAATGAGACTTATTAACTGTTCTCCAGATGCACTCAATGCCGCTTCAAACAAGCGGGTGCTGGTTTTCAAACGTGGGGTTGTAATTTAAGTGTGCTGCTGCCTGACCAAGACCACCCTACTTGAGAAATTTCCATCTTCCTCAAAGTCAGGAAAACACAAAACTTGGCAAGTCAGCAAAGGGCAACGAAGGAGGCCAAAGATGAAGCTCAGAGGATGCAGTTTTCTACGCAGATCTGGACGAACCGCGAGCGGCCGAGAGCACGGAGCGCTGAGCTCTCACACCCACCAGACACGTCGGAGCGGTGCCTCCCGCGGAAGGCGGCACTGCCAGCCCGGATTCCGTCTCTGCCAAACCCAATACCTTCCCCACTTATTTTCATCCAGAGGAATCAGGCCCAACACCCACACACAGGACGGAGGGATCACTTTACAGAAGCAAGCCCAGAAGTTGCCAGCGTGCCTGCAAGGCTTCATCTGTGGAAAATATTAAAGGACCCTTCTGCGCCAACACCAGAAACGGGCTCCAAGGAGTAAAGAAGAAGTGCTGTGTGCACGATACACAGGAGAGTGAGGCCGTCTGTGGGTTCTAACTTGACGACGTTTTTCTTTTCAGAGTTCCTGGAGGAGGAGCTTCTAAAAATACAGTCCCAAACCCTGCATCAGGACCTCGCCTCCTGCGTGCTGCGCGAGGCCATGTTATCAGGACCGGCCTCCCGCGGGCTGCGTGCGAGGCCATGTATCAGGACCTCGCCTCCCGCGGGCTGTGCGCGAGGACAGCATAGGCAGGCCCTGCATCTTCCCAGCAGGTCCACAAGGTCACCAGGTCTGCATGGTCACCACCACGCCTGCCACACAGTCACCAAATGCTTAGAAGGAAGCATTTTCCAAAGTATTTTTGTGAACCTTGATTCTAGCTACTGCTACTGTAAATCTGGAGATATTTCTTTATATCTGAGTATCCCATTTAAAGTATGGGACTAGTAAGACATGTGACGTGGATTGCTTAATATTGAAGAAAAATGCTACAGAAAAGATGGCTCTTTAATTCCAGTCCGCAAGACGTCTGATGGTGCCCATTCACACACAAGTGTTCATCACACTCCTTGAGCCAAGCAGTGCCCTCGGCTCTGGTGTCTGGAGGTGGGGTCAACAGATGATCAGACATTCAAACTGGACTTGCATGAGTCAGACAGCTTGCCCAGGGTCACGTCTCACTAGCCATCTCAAAGGTGCAGCAACCAGGAGGCATGGGGAAGTCCCCCGGTTCCTTGGTCCCTCCCCAGCCTCTGGGCAAGGCACAGGGTCAGTCCACTTAGTGGGGAGCCCTTAGGCTATGAGACATCTCCTTTTGTGCCCAGACAGCTGTATGGCTTGAGGGACATTTTCTAGGGAGCCATGGCTCACAGGCCCATAGAGCGTAGATCCATTGCCCACGTGCTACCCCAACTCAAAGACGTCCTGCTAAGAGCAGCACGCGGACCAGGGCTCGCTCGCCAGCACGAGTCATGGGTCCGTCTACCAGGAGGCGGGCTGCCACCTACTAGCCGAGAGCAGCCCAGACCACCTGCCTCAATCCCTCCCCTGGGATTCCCCCGACAGCCCTGCCACTGAGGGGGAAGCAGTCACGGGCCAGCGGCCTGCACACTCCTCCCGACGTTAAACGAGACAGGCATGGTGCAACCGTCTTCTCGCGGAGCTTGAATTCTGAGCGGAGAGGCGCCAGTAAGGGTGGACACATAAACAGGACACTGAGAGGACGTGCGCTGTGAGCACTGCCATGGGGACATGACAGAGGACAGGCTGAGACTCTGCAGATCAGTGGTCAGAGAAGGTCTCTCTGAAGATGTGGTTAGTGAGCTGAGATCTGAAAATTCATGAGAAAATTTCTGGAAAGTCGCTCCAGTCAGTGCAAGTGCCAACGTGCTAGCATGGACGGGCGTGGTGC
This sequence comes from Vicugna pacos, assembly GCF_048564905.1. NCBI lineage: Eukaryota > Metazoa > Chordata > Mammalia > Artiodactyla > Camelidae > Vicugna > Vicugna pacos. Next base: position 78,534,163 of record NC_132994.1, read on the forward strand.
GCTGCAGAAACAACCAGGAGACCACCGTACGCCTCGTGGGGGAGCTTCCTGGATGAGGAGGCTGGACGGAGGCCGGGGACGTGGGCAAGACGTGATGGTGCAAGGCCTTCGAGGCCACAGCAAGACGCTGCCGTCTCTTGCAGGTACGAGCGCTTCCATGGGGGTCAGAGAGCCGAGCCGGCATCTGACCTGGGCTCCAGGGGGGCCGTCTGGCTGCCTGCTGGGACAGAGGAGGCAGCAGCGGGAAAGCCGTCCAGGTGCGAGGTAACAGTGGTTCAGACTAAGGCGGTGGGAGGGAAACATGGCAGGAACAGAGGGTCTGACTGACGTATCAAACCCGCGGCCAGGGTGTGTAAACTACGCCTCAGCAAAACACGTCCCAAAACGCGAGGCCAGAGCCTCCTCCCTCGAGGACGCAGCTCGGTCCTGCCACGTTTACGCTGGAGGCGCATCGTGCCGGGGACTTCCTCCAGAATAAACAGGGCGGTGGGGGGTGCTGGAGCAAGACCAGAACTGAGCTGATAGCTATGGAAGGCAGGTGACGGCACACGGAAAGCTGTCACGTACTGAACACATGCTTAAACATCTCCATTATCTGAAATTGCGAACCGCGGTGGTCTGAGGGTCACGGCCTGTGAAGCACTTGCCAGTGACCGGGGGAGCCGCCCGCCCATCCATGGCCGCTGCAGCGTCTCCGAGCGCTGCTTCCTGCCCAGGGCAGGGGACACTTCTTCTGAGCAGAATGTACTCTTTGAGCCACTTTAGTTGGTAGAAATTTTTAATTTCTTTGGTCGTTTGGAAGCTCTGTTACACTGAGCTAAAAATAAGCCTTTCTGAAACTTCCAGCCACAGGACCTAGTTCAGTAACACGGAAGCCACGGACACAGGGGCTCTCCCCACACGAGGGCTCTTTGCACACTGGAGGACGGCAGCCTCGTCTCCCACAGGCTGAGGCCCGATCCTCGTGCCCGCCCCTGAGCCACTCTGAAGGAGACGCTTGCTCACAAGCAGTCCTCCTCCCCTCCCCCCAAGCCCAGCTGACCTGGGCTCCTTCCAGGACTGTAGCCTCAGCTGCGGTCTCTCTTGTCGCTGGTTATTCACCTGTGTTGTGCACACACTGAACACACCCTACGTGGGGTCAGAGGTCTCTGTCTGTTTTGACTTCAACACGCACAGTGAGGGACACAATCCCATCTGCAAGTTAAAAGCACGAAACCGTTGTTTACGCTACATCATTCCTCACGTTCTAGCTGTAACTTAACCCTGGCTTATCTCCCAGGTTCAGCCCCGGTGCCCCGCGGCGGGCAGGCGAGGGGTCAGCGCCTCTGGTCAGCGGTAAAAGGCGTGACCTGATGGGACAGCCACGACCCCAACGGTTTCCAGAGAGCCATGCTGGCGAAGAAGCCAGTCTCGGAGTTCACACGCGGCTGGCTCCCACCCGCACTACATTTTTGAAATGACAAAAGAAACAGAGGGCAAATTAGGGAATTTCGGGTGGTTTTATAGGTACAGTCCATGAAATTAAAGCCGGCCTTCTTTGACGCTATTGCAAGCTTGACGTCAAAAGGCAAATGCAAAAAAAGGGAAAGGGTTAGGTCTCCCTCATTCCAAAATCCTAGGCAGAATATTAGCTGACTGAGCCCGGCGGCGTGTAAAATGGACAGTTTGAGTTTATCTGAGAAGCAACATTAGAAAAATCTACGAAAACTCTTTTCTCATTTATAATTTTTAAAAAAGAAAAGACAACTACATTCTCAATAGCTGTAGGACACATTTGATAACATTCAACACCAAGTCACGCTGAAGCACCAGAGCCTGGTAACGATTACCTACCACAAATCTCCGGGAACCTCGTCCTTAACGGGAAACTCGAAAGCGTTACTTTTCAGTGAGGTCCCTGCCCCGACTTCTCGTCAGGCCCCAGCCTCGAACCTGAAGTAAGAAAGGAAGCTGAAATGTGCACAAATGGTGAAGAAAAGGAACCTGCCACGTCCAGACAATGGAAGGCGCTGCGGCGCTGCAAAGAAACAGGCCGTCAGCTGCCCGAGCCCACGGGCATTTCACATGTACTCATTTTGTACAAAGTTGTTTTAATTTTGTTACTCATTTCTCACGTTTCATTATGTCCTTTTAAATGTGCCTGTTTTAATTTTTGGTTACTTTAGCTCTTGTGGTCACCCACACTTGCAGAGTTCATCAGTGTTCAGCTAAGGCACTAATGAAATCCAATGGAAAACAAAAACATTGGGAAGGTGTGTTGCTAGAGCAAATAAGAAATTCGTACACAAAAAGTGACTCCTGACCACACCTGGCAGCACACCAAGTTTACCTAATACAAGACGGTCCCCTGCCCTGGGCGGCGCCCTCCCCTTGCAGGTGGTGGCTGTGACTCCGCCTGACCTGGGGAAGGCACCCACGGGCGGGCGTGTGTGAGCAGGTGCACTGGCTCCACGCTGGCCTCCCTCCCTTGCCGACTTTGAGGACGCAATTGCCCTTGTCAGGGACCCTCCCAGACAAGGAACTGCGGTGGCGCCCGGAGACTGTAAGAAGTCCTACGACCACAAAGATCTGAAACCTCCCAGCCACCGGGGGGGCCTGGAAGCCTCAGACGAGAACACAGCCCCACCGCCGACGGCGTGGCCCGGACTGAGAGACAGAGCGGAGACCCCGGCTGAGTGGCACCCCGACCGCCGAGCCACAGAAACTGCAAGATGGCCCTGCTGTGCAGCCAGAGACAGCTAAACAGAGACAAAACTGCAAGGCTCCCGGAAGACATCAGCGAGAGTGCCTCCACAGCCGTCAGGCCGGCAAAGGCCACGGGCGCGCTGACCGGGAAGCGGAAGTTGGAAATCATAGAACTTAACACTTACATTCATTAAAGGCTGTTATTATAATATAAGGAGACAAGCAACAGGTTGGGGGAAACATTCAAAATACGTATACCTGACACGTGAGTGTATCCAGAACACATTTTTTTAAAGTTCTACAACTGAATAATAATAATTAAAATAACTAAAATCGGCCTGTGAACGTATGATAAAGTGTTCAGTATCTCTCATTGTTTTTAAAATGCAAATTAAAACCACAGTGAAAATATCACAACAGCTAAAATTAAAAACACTAACAGAGCCAAAAGCAGCTGGAATGCGGGCCTGCCCAGCCCCGCATGCGGTGCTGGCCGGGGTGTAAGTGGCATGACCACGCTGGAAGCTGACGGGCAGAGACCATGAAAGCAAGCCCACCCACCCATAACCCCGCACACACGCGAGGAGAGGCCACACAGACACTTGTCAGCAGGGCTCCCATCGTGGCTCTGTTCATAGTCACTCAACTGGACACATCAGAAGCTCCCCACCTGAGAAGTGGTGAGACCACGCTGCACCCTGACCATCGGGTACCTCTGCATGGTGTAAAGTTAGGGGCCACAAGTACAGCCAACAACACGGACACATTCAAAGTCAGAGCCAGAGACCCCACTGATGCGAAAGAAACAGTCTCAGTGAAGAAAAGTGAGGTTGAGCAGGCTGGTAGGTGGAGACCCTGAGGGGAAGGTGTGCATCTGGGGCAAGTGTCACACAGGTGAGTGTCCTGAGCGCGGCGTGATCTACACCTGCACGGAAGGAGAGGCAGTCGCCCTGCGCGGCTCACGGCTCACAGCTCACGCCTATGTCAATACTCTGGCAGATGAACTGTCCACTCTGACTTCTTTTATCTTCAATCTTTCCTTCTTAATTCTCCTTCTAAAGAATACGTATTAGTAGTAAAAAAAGTCACTGTCTTCATTGTCATTTTCTGCCTTCTACGACATTTTAGACTGATGATAAGGTAAAAATGCCCAGATGTCTTTTCCAGTGTTCACAGAGCCCTAATGTCTGTAACTGTATAAAACTATGAGTACTGAACAAATCCTGTCATCATATTTCCCCATGATTTAGTATTTTCTAGGTTCAAACAAGCAAGTGTGACCTGTGTTTCATTTAAATCCAACATTCCTCTTGACTTTTCCATTTCCTACAAACTATTGATGGCTTCTGGAGATAAAATGTCTTCCTCACTGAAGTATGCTAATTAGTGGCTTCTGAGCACATCTGAACTCAGAATTCTCTCACTGCTGTTGTACCAGTTCAGTCCGACAGGTAACACACCAGCCCCAGCCGCGCTGATGTGACACAGGTAATCACGGTAACCCCAGCGTGTGCTGTCACCGCTGTGGCTGCAGACAGCATCCTGAGGACCCCTGAGCTCAAGACCAGCTCTGGGCACAGACCCAGTGGAGCACTTGCTGGGGGGTGATAGCTGTGTGTCTCCCTAGAAAACTGAGTGGAAGTCAGTGCTGAAAAGCAGAGCACGGACGGCTGAGGGGCAGTCGATCAGGCAGGCAGCACACCTGGCAGATGGGGACGCACCACCAGCTACTAACTCAGGACAGAGCTTCTCTTGGTGCAAGGCGGCCAACACCAGCTGCAAAAAAGGCCCAATGTCCTCGTGGAAAATGCCAACTCTGATGCCCTGGCTGGATCTGTGGAAAGAGAGTGTCTGGCCCAGGGCAGAGATGTCCCTGGTTTTGGAAACTCTGGTTGCATTTCATGCAAGCACACCTTGTATACATGACTTTCCAATCCAAGTATTTGCTGCTCCACTAAAATATACCCAGCCCTTGTCCGGAGCACGTGAGCCGTGAATCTACGACAAAGCAGACTCCACCTGACTACTGCTGGCGAGGGGCAAGCCGTTCACGTCTGAGGCCTGGAATAAATCCTGCTGCTAACAGTTCAAGCTGGAAACCTCCTGCCCCACGCTGAAGAACGTGACGCCCTGTACGCGTGGCCATCGCAGCAGCCTCACCGCCCGGAAACTTCCAGCACAAACAACTGTCCCCTCCACGTCTCAGAGTTTAGTTTCCTTCCCCTCCTGCTAAAGACCGTCTGTCAGCAACCAGAGTTGTGACGCCAGTGCCGTGTTCATTTTATCTTCAGTCATCGTTTGGACAGGTTACGCCTGCGTTGCAGTGCAAGGCCAACTTGCGGTATGTTTCTTTGCCGTTACAGAAAACTGAATATTAAAACAAGCAGCGTGACGGCAGCAGGCCTCCTGCTCCTCGAGTCTGTGCTGCGTTTAAATGTGGTCTGGCCGCTGACCTCGCTGTCATCTGCAGAACACTTTCCGAAAGGAAGGTGCTGTAGGTTTTCTGGAAGTGAAATTAACTTTTATGATGTGGGTGTGAGGAGAAAGTCAGGACGCATCTGGGGATGAAAAACTCTCAGAACCAGAACACCATCCAGGAAAACGTTTGAAAGCACTTGATGGCAAAAGAAAGTATTAACGCCACATTCACAGAATATATGTTGCCTCTCGTAGAACAGACATAAGCACCTTTTTTGAAATCTGGATTTAGAATTCAGCTCTCGTCAGGACATCTAAGATGGAGAACGCACTGCTGGCCCCACGTCTCCGGGGCAGGATGCAGCCTGCACCTCACACCTCCTCACTTCCAGCCGCCTCCTCCCCTAGGGGCCCCCCATCCTCACTGGGGCCCCTGGGGCCTCCCCTTCTGTTCGTACACAGCTCCTGGGGGTGCAGGGCCGGGCACTGCGCTTCACAGTGTGGATCTGAGATCAGCTCAATGGTCTGCAAATCTCAGCATATCCACCGACCAGCCGGGGGGTCGGCTCAGCTGTTTAAGCCTCTTCACACCTCAGTTTCCCTGTCTGTGGGGTGAAGATCGTTAGGACCCACTTCTTCAGGATGTGATGATCAAATAACAAGGCAATCAGGGCAGTGGCATCGCACAGTCCTGGTGTGAAGCGAGCTCGGCCGCAGGCCAGAGATGAGGCTTGGCGGACTCCTCTGCAAAGCAGAAACGACTCACAGACACAGTGCCGTCCATGGCTGCCAGGGGGAAGGTGGGCGGGAGGGGTGAATGGGGAGTGGGAGATTTGCATATTAACTACTACATATAAAAACAGATTTTAAT